>NC_092206.1:45005221-45190089 GCF_043381705.1 Parasteatoda tepidariorum
TTTTTCATGTTTATCGAAAAAAGGGGCCCAAAGAAGCATTACAAGCACTGACAGTGCTCAAAAAAAATGGACCACTCTTAGTAACTTTTGATCCTAATAAACAGAGCTTCACGTTCTAAGTCTCAATCTTAATGGTTCGAGGGGGTGACATCAAATGTGCTAATAGATAAATGCACACGTTATTTGTTCAAATGCACATATTTTTTAAAAAAAATGTTTTTCATGTTTATCGAAAAAAGGGGCCCAAAGAAGCATTACAAGCACTGACAGTGCTCAAAAAAAATGGACCACTCTTAGTAACTTTTGATCCTAATAAACAGAGCTTCACGTTCTAAGTCTCAATCTTAATGGTTCGAGGGGGTGACATCAAATGTGCTAATAGATAAATGCACACGTTATTTGTTCAAATGCACATATTTTTTAAAAAAAATGTTTTTCATGTTTATCGAAAAAAGGGGCCCAAAGAAGCATTACAAGCACTGACAGTGCTCAAAAAAAATGGACCACTCTTAGTAACTTTTGATCCTAATAAACAGAGCTTCACGTTCTAAGTCTCAATCTTAATGGTTCGAGGGGGTGACATCAAATGTGCTAATAGATAAATGCACACGTTATTTGTTCAAATGCACATATTTTTTAAAAAAAATGTTTTTCATGTTTATCGAAAAAAGGGGCCCAAAGAAGCATTACAAGCACTGACAGTGCTCAAAAAAAATGGACCACTCTTAGTAACTTTTGATCCTAATAAACAGAGCTTCACGTTCTAAGTCTCAATCTTAATGGTTCGAGGGGGTGACATCAAATGTGCTAATAGATAAATGCACACGTTATTTGTTCAAATGCACATATTTTTTAAAAAAAATGTTTTTCATGTTTATCGAAAAAAGGGGCCCAAAGAAGCATTACAAGCACTGACAGTGCTCAAAAAAAATGGACCACTCTTAGTAACTTTTGATCCTAATAAACAGAGCTTCACGTTCTAAGTCTCAATCTTAATGGTTCGAGGGGGTGACATCAAATGTGCTAATAGATAAATGCACACGTTATTTGTTCAAATGCACATATTTTTTAAAAAAAATGTTTTTCATGTTTATCGAAAAAAGGGGCCCAAAGAAGCATTACAAGCACTGACAGTGCTCAAAAAAAATGGACCACTCTTAGTAACTTTTGATCCTAATAAACAGAGCTTCACGTTCTAAGTCTCAATCTTAATGGTTCGAGGGGGTGACATCAAATGTGCTAATAGATAAATGCACACGTTATTTGTTCAAATGCACATATTTTTTAAAAAAAATGTTTTTCATGTTTATCGAAAAAAGGGGCCCAAAGAAGCATTACAAGCACTGACAGTGCTCAAAAAAAATGGACCACTCTTGGTAACTTTTGATCCTAATAAACAGAGCTTCACGTTCTAAGTCTCAATCTTAATGGTTCGAGGGGGTGACATCAAATGTGCTAATAGATAAATGCACACGTTATTTGTTCAAATGCACATATTTTTTTAAAAAAATGTTTTTCATGTTTATCGAAAAAAGGGGCCCAAAGAAGCATTACAAGCACTGACAGTGCTAAAAAAAAATGGACCACTCTTAGTAACTTTTGATCCTAATAAACAGAGCTTCACGTTCTAGGACTCAATACTAATGGTTCGAGGGGGTGACAACAAATATTCTAATTAATAAGTACACACGTTATTTTAAATTACGAAATCAGGTACAAAAACTCACTTTCTCTGAATGAACATATCTTTTTTTCAACGGATTCACATATTTGACCCCCAAAATATAGGGGGTAGCCGGATTCTGGAAAATATGGTCCTATAATTTGGTCAAGAAAGTACCCCAAAGTTTGGTCGCTTAAATTTTAATTTCATTTTTTGTATAGTTCGCCATATCTTGAGGATTTTTTAAGCAAATTTAAGAAATTTTTAAAACAATTATAAAATTTGTTTATCTAAATTCCATGAAAAATATAACTTAGTAAATATTCATTATTTCATTTAATAATGGTAGAAAAAGTTTCGAATTTATAGGCGTACAATCTTTACATAATTTTAACGAATGCAATTTTATGTAGCGAAATGAATAATTAGAGCATAATCGGTCGACTAGTACCTGAGAAATCAAATTTTAAATTTTTGACTTTTTTTTAAATTTGATTTCGCAGGGACTTCCCGTTTTTTTTTGTTTATTTTGCGTATTGTACGTAACCATCACTGCACTGGCAAAGAAAAACAATTTAAATAATACAAATATAATATATTTAGGATGCGTGATTCTTTAATTACCATTTCTTTTATGTTGAATGGGAGTTGAATATTCTGCCTTTCTTTATTACGTCATTCTTAATTTTTTACCCAGTTATCTCTATTTTTTTGCGGGAGGATTTTACCTTTATTAATTAATTTATCTTATTCCTTGTTCCGAAATATCTTCTGAAAGTTCCTTTTTGTTCCAAAAGATAATTAAACGTAACCATCAAGAGAGTAATTATTTCTTTTATCATCCAACTCAACTCAAAATTTGATTTTTTTTTCCCAATGAGGATTTTTTTATAAACCTTCACTTAATAATTTTTATTAATAAAGATATAAAGAGCTATTTTAAATTAATAGTTTTATGCCTAAACATACAATTGATTATTTTTTTAAAATAACTGAAAAGGCAATCAAAAATGAAATCATCACTGAATGTTTATCAATCTATATTTCTATACAATAATTTTATATTGTATGGTACATTCATTCACGTGATCTTTTTCACAGAAAGAGCGTTTCTATATTTTACTTAATGTCAACTTGACTAAATTATTAAAAGTAAACTTAGAAAACAAGAATAATATGATTTTAGAAAGAGTTAGTCTTATAACTTCAAGTTCATAAGCTTGTTAATAATTGGAAAATGAATTTCCCAAAATTTAAGCTCACTAACTAATAATTCAGTTAAACACGTAATAAGATTTAAACATACCATTGAACATACCACTTTTTTCCAAATTTTTAGTAAAGTTTCAAATAGATTCTTTTATTTTTCTATATCCAAGATCCTCTACTTCTTGTTTCTAAAACGCAACAAGAATGTTTTTCAATTGAATTACTCAATTATACATTAAACTATATTATATAAGGCTTAACTATAGATATCGCAACTTTTTTGCTCAAATATTTAGCAGTTTAGATTCAAATAGATTCTGTTGTTTTGATTTCTCCAAGATCGTTTGTCTAAAAAGCAGCTAGAATGTTTTTCAATTCTATTGCACGATTGTATATTTATCTATAGCATGTAAGGCCTAACTAACAACATTTTTTTTTCTAATTTTAAGCAGCTTAGTTTCTATAATGATATATTATATTATTTTGCTTCCTCCAGATTTTTTACCATTTGTCCTAAAAAAAGCAAGAATATTTTGTAATTCAGTTATTCGATTATACATTAATATATATATTATATGAGGCTAATTTATAGAGAAAGCAACTTGCAGCCAGGATTCAAGCTTTCGTTACAAATTAAAATAAAAAAATTTCGAAGAAAAAATTAATTAATTACATAAACTCTCTAAATAGAGAAATGATTTAAACTTAATGGAGAAATGTGTGAAGTAGAAAAATAATTAGAGAAAGAGAGATGAATAAGATCAATAATTTTTGACTGAATAAACAGATTCTTTCAAGTTCTGAGTTTCAATCTTAATAGTTTAAATGCCTAACTTTAAACGATGTTTATTACTTGAAGCAAAATTATTAAAGTTGCGTGATCAGAGGCGAAATGAACTTTATCTGAATAAACATACATTTTTATGTGCTTTTAGATTCTTGACACTTAAGTAACTGGGAAGAGTGGATACCTGCAATCTACAATATATTTTCCAATAAGCAGAACAGTCGAAGTTTGGACCTCTTTATTTTAATTTCCTTTTTGATTACTTTGCTTACATCACTAAAACTTTTGAAACTGATTTAAAAATGTTTGCACAGAAATTGTAAGGTATACAAATGCTCACTTTATTTTAAAACCAGTAATTTTGAATGACAAAATACAAAATTTAAACAAAATCTGTCGGATAGTATTCAAGAAAAGAAATTTTAAGTATACCACCTTTTAAAATTCAATAACTCAGAAACTATTTTGTAAAAACTTTTTGATTCGCTGGAAAAGTTCTCCATATATGGTCGAATTTTCGAACGAAAAAGCATAATGAGGTTCCAACTCCTGACCAAACAATTGAAACCCCATTTTCTAAATTGCTGCCACTCTCCATATTTGTTGTTCTTTCCAATCCCAGCTGGGTTAGCGGAGCTATACCAGATCCATGAGGCCGTGAGTCTTCAAAAAATCGAGGAAAAGGAGAGGTCTCTCAAGAACCTCTTCCATGGTGAAAATTCAAGCAATCAAGTAGATGGTGAGGACTATCCTTGCTGGAGTTGCACTTTTTGCAAGTTGGAAAAAGTTTGATTTGTCCATTGAAAGTGACGCTCTTAGTATGACCACTGACAAATCTACAGGTAGGGGTTAGGTCGGCACGTGTACCCTGAAGGTCAAGGGCTCCTCCAGGACGCTTGCGGGGATACCAGTTGTGATCCGGTAGAACAAACCAAGCTTTATTAACTTCAAATTTGCGGATAGAACCCACCATATTTAAAGAGTCAAAATTCAAATCTGACTGAAAAAATATGTTTATAAAGAGCAAACGTTTTTGAATTTCATTTTGTAACTTTAAATATCATCTACACTAATTAACTAATATATTTAAGATCCCGAAACATTAAGATCGTACTAGTCCAAGAAAATTCAATATTAGAGGTATCCTACTACTAGGGGAATCC
The DNA here is from genome assembly GCF_043381705.1 of Parasteatoda tepidariorum. NCBI lineage: Eukaryota > Metazoa > Arthropoda > Arachnida > Araneae > Theridiidae > Parasteatoda > Parasteatoda tepidariorum. Next base: position 45,010,044 of record NC_092206.1, read on the forward strand.
AATATTAGGTTTTTAATAGGGATTATTAGGGATTTCTAAGGGATTTTCACTTTTTTGTGCATTGTGCAGTTGATATCGTATCATAACTGACAACTAAATTCATACAATCCAACTCAATGAAACTTTTATCTTTGTGTAGTTTTCAAATCCGAAAACGTAGAACGAGTTCAAGTACTTATGTAGTAAAATGAAAGTCAAACTATCTCAGCCACACGACTTCAAAAATGTTTTGGCAATTTCTGTTTAAAAATATCGTTAAGTCAAACATTCAACAAAAAATGAATTGACTTAAGTTTTTAAAAGAAACATTTTTATTTTTCAAAAAGAACTGCAGAACTTTACAATAACGTTTCGGAAACGTCTAAGAGAAGCGTTTTTAAACTGCGTTATTTAATGTTAAGAATTAAACGCTCCTGAATATATGTTATTTAATGTTAAAAATGAAAAGTTTTAAATCGTTTTAATTGCTTTTTTCTTTTTCCAAAAAGACATAAGGGTAATCAGTTTATTTAATTAGAGCTTTTATTTATCAAATTAGTGCTCGTGTTTGCCCATGCATACAGCACTACGTATTTTTATTCTAAAAATTTTGATTTAACTTCAGTTTCATATTTAATATAACTGTTTCATCAATTAAATTTTAACAAGTAGCGTAATTTGTTAAAACAATGACGTTCTATTATTTTCTGGAAAAAGCAGAAGTAAAAATGTTACAGAGTTAATTCAATAATCCAAAACACTAATAAATTTAATTCAGAAATGAAAATTCCTTTCGTATGATATTATTTTTCATAATTGAAACAACTTAATTCACTGAAACAAAGTGCTTAATTTGTATTTCCTTGACTGAATAACTTTTTCCTTCAAAGCAGAATTCAAAAATATTCAAAAGCAAATTTTTATTAATGCGGCAATCTCCGTAAATTCATTTAATAAGATTGTTTTTACAGAAATATATTTTAATCAGATTAATGAAGTTAATTATTATGTAAGTAAAACAACACTCACAAAGTGAAATAAAATAACTGCAATGTTTTGATAAATAATTAAATTTAAATTTTTAATTGTGAATTCCTTGACATTTTTAAATTGCTAGAATAAATTAGCATTTCGTTTAACCCTACTAATAATTTATAGAGTTGAACTTAAGTGGAATTAAAAATTTTAGCATTTGGGTATGCTTGTATAAAGCGCTTGCCTTTATGTCGAATAGCATGCAAAAAATGGTTCAATGCGCAAAAAAGAAGCAATAATAAACAGTAAGAAACTTAAAAATAAAGAAACTTTTTTCTGCGCAGAGTTTATCCATATATTTAAGTTACTAGAAACAGTTAGCATTTTGCACGAAGAAGCAAATTCTTGTAAAATTACTAACTGACATTTCTGTTTAAAAAGAAGAACCATTCCTGTAGTAAACAAAAACTAAAATATCGGGTATTTAATCCATTAATCTGGTAATATTTCCTTTCACATGTTAATTGTTTACTGGAAATTCTGGTTTTCACAAATCTAGCTCTTATTACCAAACTTTTAATAAAATATATAAAACTGAAAAGTATTCGAAAAAATGGTTGCAATGCCATATTCTTAGGTATCATCATAGAATTACAAAATTTTACCATATTTACCAAATTTTTTCGCAGATTATAAAACTATATTTTATTGTTAATTTTACTAAAGCACTTTCTGTCAAAATTACAGAGCTTCTTGGTGTTCTCATAGAACCATAAACAAAGTAAATTTTATTCTGGCAATTTTGGCCAAGCTTTATTTTTCTCATTGTATTAAATTTTATTCAATTATAGAATTAAGTTTAGATGGTATACTATAAAATATATTCTACATTTCAATCAATTTAGGTACTTCTCATTAAGATATTTTCCATCATTTTCAATAACATGAAAGAATGGGTTTAATAAACCAACTTTAAACCACTGTAATTGATAAATCTAAAATATTTGGATCAGTTTGTACGTGAAATTTTTCTCTGTGAACATGAAAAAGTTGCTTTATTGGGCAAAAGAGAAGCAATAATAATTGATAAAAATTTTATCTGCTTCTAGTGGTTTTTTCCGGAATGCCATTTCTGAATTTATCATGAAACTTACAGATATTCTAACACTATCAGATAAGTTGAGAAATAAATTCAAAGAGGTTATAGTAAGATTATACAACGTGAAAGATTCTAGACAAATTATGGTATAAAGAACTGACACTCCTGGTACATCATCCGCAAAACTCATTTTACCGTAAAATATTATCTCGATATTTTTTCAGTAATATTTATTTAATCAAAGTAATACAATGACTTTACTTTTAATATTACTGCAAAAATTAACGGTGTATCAATTTTTTTTGTTCCATAACATGTTCTGGTAAAAATGGATTTTATAGTAAGAAGTACCGGTTCTTCTTACTGCAATTTGACCTGGAATTTTTTACAGTACATGTACAGTACAATACTATTTGACCATCCGGGGAAAAAGAGTGCACACTTTCGTGAAATTCGCTTTTGTCTCATAAGCAAACTACCATACAGAGTTCAAAGGATTGACATTAGGTTTTGTATGAAACTCGACAAGTTTTCTGTCGAAACTTTTTTGATTAAAAAGGCAACCATAGGTAATGATTGTTTGTTGGGATACTAAGTCTACCGAAGGCATATGGCATTTTTCGATGCACGTAAAAAGTCAAGTATGAAATTTATGACGAAAATCCATCAACGTGTATCACCGATAAAAATATGATCCATCTGACTAAATTACTGAAATCATATCGTCTTTTGAAAGTTCATTAAATACTCAAGATATTTAACGTTTCGAAAATACTGATCCAAAATATAAATACTTGGAAACTTCAAAATGACAGCTTATGCTTTCTTTGTTCCCCATTTACTGCCCAAAAAAAGGTACCAATGGTATATTATCCGATGTGGTATCCAAATTTTTTTTTTATTCTGTCATTAAATTAGCATTAAAAAACAGGTATCCGGAACAATTAGCAAAATTAAAAAGCTTGCATCTTTGCTTTAGAAGACATTATGATGATGACCTATCCTTACATGGTCAGAAATGATTGAGCCACCATGCGCACACGCAAGCTGTCCGCTCCCAATCTCAAATAGTCTGAACTTGCATGTGTATCAGGGACTTTTCGGTGTTGACATTCAAATTAGTTCTAGTTTTTTTCAAAACTTTAAAATATAATATATACATTATGTAAATATGAACAACTCTTGAACATTCTCCACTTTTAAATCATCAGTATTATCATTCCAATAAAAATTTAAAAACCTTCCGGCATTTAAATTTGTCCTGGATATCTTGAAATCTTTTTAAAAACTAAATTCGATTACAGTAAAAATATTTTTTTGCAATATAATATTACAAATATTTTTAGTCACTTAAATTATAAGCAATAATGAATACCATATCAAACTATCTTTTGAGAATAATTTTTTATATTTTATTCAATAAAATTTTTTTTTACTTTAAAAAAATCCAATTCACTAAAAATCAGCTTACAATAAACAAATAACTAATACAGATTATTTAATATTTAACTCAAGCTAATAAAACTGCAGTCAAGGCTATTGCACACCGTAATCATAAACTACAGTCAAATCCATACTGAAAATTTGCTTAAAAAGAATTAAATTATAGTTACTCCCATCTATATATTTAATTTTTGTTAAAATATTAATTTTTAATATTTCATTCAAAAGTCTTCTCCTTTTTTCAAGAAATCCAAGCTTGGATCATTATTATTGCTAACATTTGTGATTTTTAACTCATTAAATAGCAACCTTTTTTTCAAAACAATTACATTCATTTACTTTAAACATATTACTTAAATAAAATAAATTTTTCAATATACTATCCATTATAGTTAAACTATGGTTAAATCCACACATTTTCATTGGAATCTAAGCCAGATAGGTGATACATTTTACTCATTTATGATAACAGTTTTTTATCTTTTATTTCAAAATACGCAAGCAGTTGTTTTTACTATTATTCCAACTTCATTGCTATTGAAACTCAATTAACAAATACCGTTTTATTCAAATTCCTAAGATATATTCTCTAATGTATATTAAAACAAATAATAGAGGATATCCCATAATGCCTTTAAACGTTTTAACGGGATCCTTTCCAGGCCATTAAATTCCATCCGTTAATGCATCCTGGTTATTTAGTGTCCGTATCAATCAGTGGAAGCTTCAACTTTCACATGCAATGCGTGAAGTGCTTTCAATCTGCATAGGGAATATACTCGTTTAAATTGAAGGTTTAGAAACCATGATCCTAAATCTGCATGCAGAATGGTTGAATCATTGGTGATACGAATTGAGGATTATAGCCTGAATTAAGCAGTTGTATGTTTGTTTTTTTTTCTTTTTATCAGAAGACTTTACTTGATTTTACTATGGAACTTAAGATTTTAAATTCAAGTCAAATTAAAAAGCAAATTTTTTATTTCACTAATTGAAATATAAAAATGGAAATTTTCAACGAAAAATGCCTTAGGTTCATGGAGAAAGAAAATTCTGACAAAATTACCGTAATGTATGACATTTCTGTTTTTAAAAAAAATTAATAATGGTAATAAAACCAAAATATTGGGTATTTAAACAATTTATTTGGTTATTTTTCCTTTTGTATTTTAACGATCACCGGAAATTGTTAATATAACCTATTCATCAAATTTTATCACTTACTATGAAACCATATTCTATTGATAATTTTACCAAAGCGTTTCGGTAAAAATTACCGAGAGTTTTGGTGTTCCCATACAGACAGAAATACTGTAATTGTTATCATATACCGATAGTTTTAAAAATACTTTTCTTCTCAGTGTGCCAAAATTTAGCAAATTGTAGAATACTTAAAATGGCAACTCGTAATAATTACGAAAAAGAGTCAAAAGATCTAATTGGTTCAATATATCACACGAAGTGAAGTAAATAATGCCGAAAGTTCCTATAATGTTGTTGTTGTTTCTAATGCGACTTGCCACACGGGCAAGTCTGCTTGGTGAAACCGAGCAAATTTTAAGGCAGAGTGTGAGTTTCTTGTTTTTCAGTGGCGCCATCTATGGCCAAGAATTCGACTTCCGTCACACCATACGTCGCACCCGTTTATAAGGCGAACCCATTCATGCAACCATTCATTCATCCACAGATCGTAATTTTGACCTGAATCAGGGAGCGATCGATCTTCAATCGAGTACCCCCAGAGGTATTGATTTGCTATGGGAACAAGGAGGACTTTTGCGATTCGACAGATTTAACGTGCATCAGTCACTTTACTACACGGGGAGACTTCGGCCTGCGGGGTTCGAACCCACGAACTCTCGGACATGGGCCCAGCACCCTACCGACCAGGCTATCCCTGCCTGTTCCTATAATAAGAAGCGCAACAGTTACTGACCAATGCATAACTTGCTTTTGCTGTTATTGTTAGCTACTGATAACAATGTTATAACTTTAAAAATAATCAAATAGATATTTATAAATATATGAAACCTGTAACCCACATGGGTCACCAAAGTCCGTTTCATATATTTTTTTCTGGCATTCTGATTACAAGCAAAAATATATTTTCGTATTTTTTAATTATAGAAAACAGTCTAATATTTACTAAAGAAATCTCTCAGATTATCGGAATCGTATTTGTATTCAAATATTAAAAAAAAGAACTTTGATTTTTTTTCACTCATATTCAAATATAAATCAATAATTGATTTTTTGAATTACGAAATTCTAATGATGAATTATGGTTTCTTTTTGATCCAAATAACTGCAAATAAGAGCAAATTTAAAAAATTATTATTTAGAAGTGAGCCGTATTTGCAAGAGTTTACTTTTAACGAAAAAAAAGACGTGTTTTGTGCTGTATTTCGTAACTATAAATTATTAAAAAGGTAAATGCAATATTTTTCACTTATTTTGACTGAAACTAATACAAAATAATGAAAAGTGTATTAAAATATGATTAATAAAAATTCTGCTTTAAATTTTATTGTTATTTGTTAATGAGTTAGCAAATTATTGTACATTGTTTATATAATGATAAAAAACTTGATAATTTTAATGAAATAGTTTTCGAATTTTAAATATGCAAATAACAATATGATCAACATAAATCCAATTAATTGTGAAAAAAATGGTTTTTTGATCTAATTTTTGTAAATGTATCCTTTAATAGCTTTCAAATTGCATTCTGTCAATGAACATTATATTTTAAACTTCTAGAGATATTTGCCCAACAAGTTGTTATTCTAATTTTAAATATTTAAGCAAATATATGATAAAAATTTATGCAATCTTTCATTTTAATGTCAACAGTTTCATAAATTATTTTTACTATTCTATAGAGTATTTGAAAATTTAATACGAATACATTTGATATATATTGTATTATAATTTGGACAGTTTACAAAATATTATTTGTTTTGTGCTTTTATGCTAGTATATTTCTCAATTTAAAAAATTAAGTGATTTGATATGATGTACAATGAAGCAGGATACGAAATACTAACTTTAGAATTAGAAAGACTGAACAGTACTGCATACCTAGAAAGACTGGAGGGGTCATTTTGGCCCTTTCATAGTTTTTCATTCGATTTAGTTAACGAAAATATTTTATTGATCGGAGAACTTGTTTTTCAGCTCCACGTTTTTAAATTAGTTTCTGAGGTAATTGAATTTCCTCTTTTGCACAAATAATAGTTATAGATGTGTAAAAATACTCTTGTTCTTTTAATTAAACTGGGGTACTTTATATGTGCCAAAAAATACCTTATACCTGGGGTTATGGGACACCTACCAAAATATGTAAGGAGGCACTCTAGCCCCTCCCTTCATTCTATTCATAAGGCTCTCTTGATATATGTTATATAAGGCTAACATATTAGTTAATATATGGGAATTTAATTGGATCAAATTATTAAAAATCAGAAATATTCTACTCTTTCAGAAAGTTAGTTTTAGAATTACAGAGCAGCAAAAAGCACTCAAGCACCAAATCGGCCCAGACAGTTTTTCTAGTGCTGAACTATTTTTCGTTTAATTAGACTGGTTTTTTCTTCATAAATCGCTATTATTTTTTTTATTCAAGATTGCTCCAGCCAAAGCTTCTAATGGAAATAAGGATCGTCAAAGCAACGTACAAGCAATCACTGACAACGTTTTTCAAAGATTAAAAGGCTCGTTTACCTCTGTGGCAAATGGCCGGTCCTTTACGGTGGTTCCATATTAGCAAATTATTTTTATTAATAAATTCTACTTTATTGTAGTCTCTTAAATAGTTAATCAAAAATTACTTATTTTTACTTATTATTACTCATTTAAGATACTTATTTTTGTATTTAAAGCTCTTCAATAACTTCTTATGCGCATTCACATATAATAAAGCATTAGAATAAAGACTAAATCAGCTGTTCACAAATAATGTTCCGCGGTACTCTTGGGTTCCGTATAAAAATCAGAGGAGTTCCGAGATTTAGGGCGACATTATCAGTTACGAAACCTTGCAATAGAATTTATGTCATGTTAATTTTCTATTATTGATCTGATAACTATTCTCAACGCTTATTTTCGTCCTTTTTCATTTTTATTTGAACAAGAACCGTATTTCAGCTCCTTCATTTTCAGTTTATGTATACAATAAAATCAAATGTTGAGCCACGCTAGATGCCCCTTTCAGCCTTTAAGTTCAACTGTCTGACAAAAAAATTCCAAATTTAAGACTAGTATCGCTCAAACTACACGATGAACAAATTTTTCCTTTCATTCATTCATTGAATATTGTCAAAATGATTAATGAAATTTAAATTCTTTAAATATTTTTAAAATAAATAATGTTATTTAGTTTATTACTATTTTGTCTGTATGCTGATGAATTTTCTTCTAAATCTCGCTGTTTAGCTGAAGGAAAATTGGTTATTCAGGGCTCCGTAGACGAAAAAAATTGAGAACCGCTAGACTAAAGAATAGAAGTAACGCATTTCATTATATATCTTTTTTAATATATCTGTCACTTATTTTTCTACGTCATTCGTCTGAAACTTAACATGAAACTAAGAAAAATCCTGCGCATCAGAGATTTCTCCAGTTAATAAGCTTGTTTATTGATTTAACTCTTGCTGTTACTAATACATAACCCTTTTGACACTTGCTCCAGTGGCGAAACAAAAAGAAATACTTGGATATTAGATCCGGAGCATCTTTTCCGGGTGCAACACATGCTCGTGTCACATATTCGTGATCCCCTCATTTCTGGCTGCTTGCTTCGACAGGATGGAACACTCTCGAATATTTCTTTACCCTTTCTTTTTCCCACATTTTTTTTTTCTTTTCTTTTCTTACAGGAAGAGATTTTATTATAAGGTCGTGACGTCCACGAAGGAGCCCCGGACAAGAGGTGATCGGGTCACGAAGGTCTATTTGATTGATTCGAAGCTGGTACTATTTTTTTTTCTCTTTACCCTAAAGGGGGCATTCTTCGAGAGCAAAAAGTATTGTGAACTTTAGCTGGAGATCAATATTTGTTTTCCTCTCGACTACAATATTTTGGGCGGTAAAGGCTCGGAAGATATTAAATCGATGGTAAAACCGATTTTGATTCGGGGAAAATAAATACAGTAAGTTTTTACAAAGCGGAGTCACCGGTTTTTGAAAGCAAACAACATCGGGAAGTTTACATATGATAAAATAGAATAGCATCCTCGCAGTACGATGCATAAAGCAAAATATTTTACTATGAGAGATTTTTAAGAAACATATTCCAGAGTTTGTAGTTACAGAAAAAGTAAAACAATGCATTGTGTTTACTGACTGGCGTCATTATAGAAATATTTTGACATACTGACATATAGAAATGTTCTGACAAGAATACTTGACGTAAGAAATGACACCAAGATGGAACAGACGAGAACACAATTAGAATTTATAGTCCGGGCTCAATCACAATGTTGTTCAACTTTGCTTTAAACATAATATTGTTCAAGGTTAAAACTATTGTGCAAATTCCTCCTTTCTGAAGTAGATCCTATGATAAAACTCTTTCAGAAAAATTGTTAAGAGTTGAACCATAATTTTAATACTTTTAATCGTTAAATGATGTAAACTTGATACAACAGCATTTAAGTGCTAAATTAAACTATGTATCTGCTTAAGTTGAAACGTAGGATAGCTTAAGTATAATCATTTTGTTTAACTATTTTTTTAATTTTGCAGTAAATGTGAAAGATATTATGGTGCAACCCTCTTTAAACTTTTTAAAAGTGTGTAGTTCAATTTGAAAAAATTCATGGTTCGATTTACAACCTTATAAGCGTGGCGTACGCCCGCTGCTGTCGGCCCAGCCCGTCAGCTCTGGTTTGACGCTGCCACTCTGTGGGTTCGGAGTCTCGTCCAGACGTACCTACTTTGCCCGTCGACTGAGGCATGTGGTGCTTTGATCTTGCATGACTCGGGGCCTTCTGCCAATCGAGTCCAAATGCCCGGCGCTCCGTGCTGTGCTTGGTTGCTGTTCTTCGGCGAGACAACAGATATTTGGCGTATGGGCTCTATGGGCCTAGTTCGTGACTTTAACCAACTTACCACCTTATAAATTTTTATCAAATTTTCACAGGTTTCTCAGGTTTATTACGCTTGCCGATATTGCTGTTTAATTTCTCGCATCAAGTCTTTCAAATTTTTTATGAAACAGTTGCGTTTGCAGAGTTAGTTTTACTGTAAAGATTTAAACTATATCATGAAATTAAATCAACATATTATAATTGCTTAATTTAGGTTAATCCTCCAGATAAATATATCTTCAATGACAATCTTTAAAACAGTTCATCTAGATTGTTTATGAAGAGCTATCAGGACAAATTAATGGAGAAAAACCCAATAGGTTAGATTAATTCTATTCATGATAGATCTTACAACAAATATAAATAAAAAGTTTTGATAACTAAAAGATGTCATCAAATTGAGGCATTCGACGATTTGGTGTTTATTTTTTGCTTCATTTAGTTGCTTTTTTGTACATAGAAACTTTACATAAAATGATCTTTAGGAATTCGAAATTAGTGCAAGAATTCAATTAAACTTGAATAGTTAAAAAAATATTTGATTTTATTAGCAAATATTTTATTTTAAAGAAGATGTTCTCACATGTAAATACTAAAAGTTAAGTACATGTAAGTAAAAGCATTCCCACAACAGCTCAAGTGGGCCATGGGATCATGGAAGTTAAAGCTGCCCAATTTCATGACTAACTTCCTGGTTGTGACAATGTGGTCAGCATAGTGCACAGGACCTCAGGACCTTAGAATATTTACCTCTCAGACAAGCTGGTACCCATCGATCTGTTATTGGGTTTACTTTAAGTCGCTACTGGGGATCAAACCGCAGTCCTTCTCAATGACATCTCAGTGTCTTAATCATTGCAGCTTAAGTACGTGTAACGAAAAAGTACATTCGCAATGTAGTTAGTTACATGCGAAAAAAACTCTGTTTTTCAAACATACTTATATTCAAATTGGTTTCTTGCAAAAAGTGATGTACCTGCTTATACATTTTAGTTAAAGCTGAATAAAGTTTTTAATTCGTATCGTCAATATTCACTTATGCATACGTTTATGATTTAGTTTTACTATTTTTTACAATAGCTCACAAAATATAACTGGAAAAAAATTTATCAATATCACGTACATTCAAATACCGGGTGTCACAATAATGACCGTAAATTTGAAGAATCAATCAAATAAAAATGGAAGGAGACTATAAATATACAGTTTTCTACAGCTTATTTAAGAAACAAGAGTCCTATTCTCATCAAAGATTGAAAAATTCGCAAACAGAGGGTGCTGCTGACTGAAAAATAACAAAATACGCTGTTAATGAACATAGCGGCTGATTTGAGAACAATATTTTACTATTATTTGAAGCTATCTGCTCCATCTGTTGAGAAACTTTAAAATTAGTGTTAAAAATTGCAGAAGATAAATAACTCGTTTGATAAGCAGAGCGTGTCTTTCTATCTCTTTTTGTTTTTCTTTAATTGATTTTTCAATCCATCCTTGATTTTAAGGGTACTCAGCCAGTAATTAATAATATTTTTATAAAATAAGATTCTTGCTGGAAGAGCAGTTAAGACAACCTAGTTTAAAGTAAACAAAAGCGTCGCTCCTAAATCACAGGAGTACGTTTAATCAAAATGTAAACGCCTGGTGTTCCCATATAAATCACAAAAATGTTCCATGGCATGACGACGATGTAGCCACTTGATTCATTGTCGCGTTATAGCAGGTTGCAATAACTTTGACTTTTTTCGTGCAGATAGGAGGCAAGTCTGCAATTAGATGAATTTGTTTTCGCTCCAGAATCCCACCAGGGAGTAGGGAGATAATTGAGAACGACTACTAATGGCATTAACTCGGGGCGATAATTCTTTCCCCGCCCCTGTCTGCTTTCATTAGACCGAACAGTACTCGAACACTGTTTATTCTGCTTCGTTGCTAATTAAATCAGGATCCCTTTTTTCTGTGGGTACGCCCCTGCCTTTCTCATTTCTCTCATACACCTCTTGACCCGGGGCTTCGGTCTTCTTAATGAAGTTCCGAAATTAGGTTTTCAAAGGAATTGGATGCTGGGATTTTTTTATGCCTGCTTTATCTGTCTCGAACGTGCATACGTGCGGCTGGAGAAGAAAAAAAAGAAAGAAATGGAAATGTACGTTTGCCTTGTAAAAAAGACAAGGTTACTGAAACGCCACCAACATGAATGGCATCGTTCAAAAGGTTGTTTATGTTTCGTTGTTGGCAACAGTAAGTTCGTAATTTTCGTAAATTTAAGTGAAAAATGCTAAAAGTCAACCATTTTCAATTTTTTCCTTTAGGTTAGTTACTATTAGGTAATTTTCTACTACAATATAAATACTTATATGATATATTCCAAAAAACAAAATAATTTTTTTTTAAATTATTAAAAAAATTAAAAATAACCTGTTTAATCTAACAAAAACGCTTTAAAATGCGTAAGTAATAGTAAGTAAAAGTAACGTATTAAGAATACGCATTAAAAGTAACGGATAATAACGAAAGTAGTAAAAGAAATCCTTACAAATTTTAAAATGCACCTTAAAAATTTTAAAAAGTCGTTAATTGTCCCCTCGCATTTTATTATGCACCCTAGTAAATTTTTAATTGTTCTTTAAGTCTCAGTTTATGGACAATCAATATTTTAAAGTGATTTCATTGTTACTGTCAAGGACATTTCTTGAAAACCGGAGCCTATTTTTGAGCGCTTGAGACATGTCTGTTATTTCCGATTTGTATATTTTTGAAGTGAATGAAGTTTTTAATAAGGTAGTAACTTACCTCTTCAGCTTGCTAGGATTATTTATTTAGCTATTCTATTGTTGTTTAAAGCAAATTTACTAATATGTTTTGTTCCCGTCTTCTTAAATCCATAAGAATTTTTTTCAGTTTAAAGATTTTTATTTTAAAGATTTTGCGTCGATGTATTCAATAGTAGAAAAGTAATAGTTAAATGATGTATTCATGTGTAACACCTCCGTTTCATAATTAGTTAAAACGTCGCTCACTTTGCCAGTATAGAGCAGATGGTCGTGAGTTTGAGCCTGGTAGTCTGGCTTTTGTTTATTAGTTATGCGTTTAGTTTTTTCTTTACTTTATCATTTCGTTCTTTTTTAAATCCAGTTTTTCTTTTATCTACATAAATAATTTTCCAATAAGTTGCATTTTTTACTCAAGCAGTCTATTTTTGAAGAAAACTTATACGTGCCTATTACTGATAACCCTAAGGAAAAGAGTTATAATTCATACTTTTCAGATAGAAGAATCAATTTGAACATCATTCACGAGAATAAAATATTTAAACTGTCGTAAACCTGAAATTCAACCTCAATATTCCACTAATAATTTACCAGAATATTATTCAAGTGCTGGGAATATTATCATGTCTCCTAGCTTTATTTGACGTGTGGCATGTAGCAATATTATCAACTTTAAGCATTCTGGATATTACATATAACATTAGTAATAATTTCAGTATTATAGTACATTTGATGTACTGGTTTCTAAGAATTAAATTTAAAACTTTTTATGCTTTTGCTTTAAACGCGTGAAAATTGCAATTTATGTTTCCTTTTTTCAACAATTATAATGTTAGCCAATATAAAGATAATGTAATACCTATTTTAAGTAAACAATAGTAAACAGGATTTATAGTTTGTTTCTTAAATTCAGTTTAGAATTTTTTGTCACTTTTTTTAAAATTCCTTGGCAAGAATTACTTCCTCTGTAACTATTTATAATGTATCATCTGCCACCATGCTTGAATCATCGAATTTTTAAGAACTTTAATTAAAATTTCATTCAATAAAATTTAATTGTACTACTTTTTACTAGCATCATCTGCAATATTTAGACAAAGTGGGTATAGCTGTATCTATTTCCTGATGAGAATTATACATTGGAGAAAAAAGTATGGCCAAAACCACCAGAATATAGTACATTTTACTGTGTTTATGGCTCTATGGGAACCCAAAAACGCTCGGTAATTTTTATCGAAGTGCTATGGTTATGATTTTGTTAAAACTAACAATAAAATCTGATTTTATAATACATTATAAAATGTATTGAATGAGGTAAAATCAAGTAACTTTATCATGATGCCTTAGAGCATAGCATAAATCTATTTATTCGTTTAAATTTTCCTTTTAGTTACTAAATCTCTGATAATAAAAACCAGTAATTCCGGTAACCTGTTACCATTGGACGGAAGCATAGCCTAATGAATGGTTTAATTACCTGTTTTTCAGTATTATTAATCAACTTTATGTTTACTTTTTTCAGCAGAAATGTCATTACCTTACAGTGCGGTAATTTAACCAGAATTTTTTTTTCTCCGCGTACCTTAAATGCCAATTTTACTAATTCTTTTTTTTCTCTTCCTCCTAATAATTTGTATCAATTTATATATTGTCGTATTCAATGTAAAGAATCGAGCTGTAAATGCCACACACACTATTTTTTTCATTGAAACTTTTTTAACATTTTTAATCTTACCTATTTTTTGATAAGTGTACCTGTGGTGCGCACAAGCACTTTATTCATCTTCTTACAAATTTTATTATTCCTATACGATCACTAAATATTATTTTGCATAAAAATGTACGTGTATGTTGGTAGATGTTTCTTATTGTACTATTTGTAATTACAGTTTTATTATAAAATGTAAATTACTTTTTTTTAGATTTAAATTAAAACTAAAAACTTTTGAGCTTTTCAAAAACCTTGCAATGGACCTTAATTGTAATTCACTACTTACCTATTTTTTTAGGCATCATTATTAAAAAGCAACCGCAAAGCGAAGTTTATTAAAGCTCCATTATTTTATGCTTGTTAAAACTTTATTCCATTTTTCTGAACTATATTTTCGTTTGCAGAGAGAGATACGTTGGAGAATAATGAGAAGGAAAAAAATACAAATCGTCGTCTCCTTTAACGATATGCAAATTACATTATGCTTTTCTTAGGGTATTTTTCTTTCAAACTTAAGATGTTTTTTTGTAAGCAAACGCAAACAAACATCATTTTATCTTCTTTTATAATACCAAGTGCCTTAAGCAAACAGTATTATTAAAGGTTTATTCTTATTTTCGTTGTAAATTAAAATGGAAGAATTATTTAATTAAGAAAAAACAAGCGGAGTGACGAAGTGTAATAATTTTTTTTTAATATAAAGTTTTGCAAAATTAATTAAAAGGAAAAATTTTAGAATATGTATTATTTTTTATGGAGATCTCTTGCATTCAGAAAGATATGCATTATCTAAATAGTTATGAATCGCATGTTAAAATTACCTATTTTTTTTAACAAAAAAAATTTTTTCGAGCATTTATTTTAAAAGAATACAAAATTATAATTAGAACACTTGAATTTTAACAATTGAGAACTATTATATTAAGCATCATTAATTTTTTTCCTGCATTAATGGGTTTAAAAAAATTACTTTAAATAAAACAATTCAAATAAATGCTTGTTCTTTTTCAATTTTTCCTTATATTTAACAAATAAAGGATATCTATTACAAATACTGCTATTATAATTTATAAATATCATATATTTTTCTTCACTTGAAAATCCTAAATAAGCAAATATTGAAATAATGATCCTATGGGGATAATAAACAAATATTTTTGAAACTTGATACAAAAATTTAAAAAATATATATGAAGTTTATAGCAAAAAAAATTTATATATTAAATCAAATGAAATGTAGAATAAACTATTAAAACGGCATTTTTGCCTATTTACATTTTCCGAACTCCTGAATTATAGATATTCTATTATAAAAATGTTTATTCACATCATCAAAAAATGTGTATACAATGGATTAGTGTTGAAACTATAACTTGTTTAAAATTTTAACGATATGATGTTTTCATATTTAAACAAAAATTATTATTTTTAAAATAACTCTGATAAAAATAAAAACAGCCAATACTGCCAAAGCTTAAAAATAAAATTTAATTTCATCTATAGAATAATTGGAAATGCAGGTAATAATGACGCATTGATATAATTAATAAATTACACTTCATTCAATCTATACACACATTCATTCTATACATATATATTCAAAGCTTTCAATCTATATGCTCTTTTTTCATAATTTTCTTAAAATTATAATTCACATTCTATAACTATGAAATTATTTATTTTCATTGGGAATGAATTTTTCTTGAATTTATAAAGAATTCAGTTTTTTAATTACGACAATATACCTTTCTTACTTTAATTATGACAGTAAATTTATATCATATTATTAGAAAGATGCCTTGCAGCTTGTTGATGCTATAGTTTTGAAAGTTCTAATTTAATCTATATATATATATATGGTCGTGAGTTTGAGCCTGGTAGTCTGGCTTTTGTTTATTNTATACACGTATGTCTTTGAGAACACTGATTTAGGTTTGTTTCTCAAAAAAAAGTGCAAAATCAATAATCAAATTTGACCATATAAAGCACCACAGTAGCTTTTAAAACTCACAATCTGTCTTCTCAAATTCAACTCAAATTCCAGAAAAAATTTTCTGTGTTAAGGGGCCGTTAAAATAATAAGTGAGCATTTCAAGTGGGAAGGGTTTTATGAATTTCAGATAAGTGAGTGGTCGAGACATTTGATCATTGCTTAAATATGACTTCAAAATCACCTTATTTTCAGTTTCAAAATAATTTAAAAACACTATAAGAATAAACGTGGAAAACTTTCAACTTTGAAATAAAATTTTCGGGGAAAAAAAACTTAGAAAAACTGTGCTTTAATAGGTCAGGAGTTTTGATCTCAGAGAAGGAAATTACAAGAGATTTCTAAACGAAATCATATACCATAAGATGATAAAATAAATTGAAGCATAAGTTTTGTTTCATACGTTAGTTACATCTGAATTTAGTTCTAAAATTAGACTACTTCCTCCTCAACTAAGAAAATGGGGAGATGCTGTGACTTTCTTTTGTAAGCAAAAGAAAAGGGGTTGTGACTTGCATAATTTTGTTGAAAAGGAGGGAGTCCAAAATTGCTGAAAACATGCTAACTTATTATTTGAACGGCCCCTTATGCAGAGTGCTTTGTAAGGATCATCAATTTGTCGTGTATTTTAAAACTTTATCTAAGGTTTTAAAACCATTGCCGAAAATGAGGCCGAAAGAAAGGAATACACCTTAGATGTCGCGAATAAATATCTGAGGGGGGGGGGAGGAAAGGGAATCGAAATCAAAATCTAACCAATCACTTATGCAGATGGAGGGACTAAAAACGTATAAATCTGTTTGATTGCCTGATGAAACAGGGAGGAGTTAAAAAGCGACTCAATTAGAAATCAGGTTCAAGGTCCATCAGAAAGAAAAATTGGTTTTGCTGTTTACCATCCCACTTTCACGGCATTAATTCCATAGATTTCTATCACGATTTCATTATTTATTTTTCCGAGTTTAAACATAAATTTTTGACCCCAAATGTGCAATACTTTAGACTATAAGTTTTACAAAGATTCTGAATATAGATTAAGGGTGGTGCTTACAGTAAACTCTATATACAATGAAAATACTGTGCTCAAAATTTGTTTTTTCTTTTTTTTTTTTTTTTTTGCCAAATAGCTCGGTAATTTTTACTGAAGCGCTTTGGTAAGGAATTTGGTAAAAGTTACAGTAAAATATGATTCCATAATAAGTGATAACATTTGGTAAATGCGATAAAATTTGGTATTTTGAACATGATGCCTAAGATTTGGCAGGGAAAAAAAACATTTATTTGGTAAATTTACTTTTCAGTTTTGTATTTTTGACTAAATTTATAATAATAATATAAGAATATAATAGGAACTATAATTTTGCAGACCAAAATTTCCGACACAAAATTGCAATATCAACGGAAACTTTTCGAAGTAAATAGTTTAAATGCCGTATGTTTTGGTTTTATCAAACAAAACGATGTGTTTTTATCAGAAATCTCATTATCTTGCAGTACGGAAATTTCACCAAGCTGTTTTCTATCCGTACCATACATAGTGCAAAAAAGTACTAAATATTTCATGTTTAAAATAAAACTCCGACTCTATACTTTCAAAAACACCGGTTCGACATTGAGTCATATTAAAGATACAACGAATCCTATTAAGGTGCAAATTTACACCAATTTTAATAAGGTGTTAATTTGATCCATGTTTCCAACCAAGTTAACCCATAATATTGTGTGATTTCAATTTCATATTATTATTGCAGCAAATTCAGATGATATTAAGGTTAAATAAACTCTAAAATTTCATACAATGTACAAGTTTTTAATTTTCAAATTTTTGTAATTTTCGATCTTTTTTGTATTTATGCATTATAAATCAAATTGAAAATAAGTCTCTCAATTATGCTTTTCTAATGAAAATATGCATTTCTATATTTTATGCATTTCTAACGAAAGTATCAATTTCATTGAAAGGTGTCAAATATTCGTAAGTTGGCAGCTTTATTCAAAGTGGATACCTACCCTATGGGAGAGAACGTTCAACTTAGGAAGTCAATGAAATGAAAAACTATTTCCAATCCAAACGGGAATCAATTCTTTTCTAACTTTCAACACTAGGGAGGTAGTACGTGATATAAAGTCAATTCATGAAACTGGTATCACTATATATGAAGTGATGTCGGGTGACCTGATTGATTTTATTTCAGTTCCTAAAATTTATTAAAGGTGGTGTTTGCTTAAAACGCTATATACACTGAGAAAAAAGTCTGGCAAAAATTACCAGAATATGGTAAAATTTACCATGTTTCAGGCACTTTCGGAACACAAAAGAACTCTGCAATTATCAACGAAGCGCGTTGGTAATGATTTTGGTAAAATTAACAACAAAATACGGCTTTATAATTCTTGATAACATTTGGTTAATGAGGTAATATTTGGTAATTTTATCATAATTTCTTAGAGCATGGCATAAAAACCATTTTTTTTTGTTAGATTTACTTTTCAGTTTTATAATTTTGCCTAAATGTATATTAATAAGAGCTATAATTTTTAAAAGCAGAGTTTATAGGTAACCGTTACCATATGAACGGAAAAATTACCAAATGAATTATTTAAATATCGTATATTTTAGTTTTAAAAATTACAATTATAGTTTCTCGTATCTGAAATATCATTATCATACAATACGCTAATTTATCAGAAATTGTTTAAGCGTGTACTTTATATTTATTAAGAAAATAGCTAAATATTTCATTTTTAAAATAAAACGTCGACATATATTCGAACTCTAAAAGCCATAATATCACGTAATAAAGTTTAAAAAGTAGTCAATTTATCATCATGTTATGGTTACATCAAATTTAGACGATATTATGGTTCAATAAATTCTAAAATTCCAAACAATGTATAGTTTTTCTTATTTTAAATTTGTATTTTTCAACCTTTTTTCTAAATCCAATAAGAAAATCTCTCTCAATATTTATGGATTTCTAACGAAAATATAAATTTTATTAAAAGAAGCCAAATATTCATGAGTTGGCACGTTTATTCATAGTGGATACATACCCTTTGGGAAGGAACGTTCAACTTAGAAAGTTATTGAGGTGAAAAACTATTTCCAATCCAAACGGGAATCAATTCCTTTCTAACTTTCTACACTAGGGAGGTAGTACGTGATATAAAGTCAATTCAGGAAATTGAAATCACTATATACCAACTGATGTCAATTGATGTCGGGTGACCTGACTGATTTCATTTCAGTTCGTATATATAAAAATTTATGAAAGGAAATATAGTTTGAAACGTGAGAGAAATAAGTAAACAATATTATTATTATTATTTGAGGAAATTCAACGCATCTCTTAGAGATTTTTATTTTTCATTTTTGTCTTTCAGGAAAATATTTGACTTCAAAATAATTTTCTACGTTGTTGTTGTTTTTTTTTAACTTTATTTATCGAAATAATTTCTTAATAAAAATAAATAACTTAATGGAAACTGTTTTATGAATATAATAACAAAGAAAAAGGGCTTTAAAAAGAGATAACAAACAAAAAAGGATTATTTAGAGATGAAGGAAAATAATTTATAAATTTAATGATGCTTAAAAAATGTATTAGACACTAAATAGCACAAACAGGACTGAAACTAATTTAATGCATGATTATTTTAAAGCACCGTAATTTGCGTTTTTTATACTTTTTTGGAAAAACAAAGAATTATTTTTTTGGGATAATCGTATAAAAAAACTGAAAATTAGGATTTAGAAATCGGAAAAAGCATTTATCCTAAGAAAAATCCTATTTTTTTAATCGAACTACATAAATACATATGCATAATTTATTAGATGGAAGGAAACAAAATATATTACACACGTTTTAAAAATGTTTCCATATACATTCATTACTCGAGCTTTAGAATTACGTTTCTTTAAGAAATAAAATTTATTTTTTCAAGTTTTTCACTTACGAGAATTTTTTGATAGTTTTGGAAACAAAAACTCTTAGACTTTTTAAGTATAAATTATAAAACATAAAAAACATAAAAATAATTTTGATTCAATATTTATAATGAATGCTTTTTTCAAAAAAAAGAAAAAAAAAGCACATGAAACTTTATATTTTATTATATTTATTGCAAAAATTTTTACTTTAAGAACTAATTAATTTATTCCAGATAAATTACAGAGAGCCTCAGAACCTTAAGACTTAATCGAAATTCGATTTGTATCCTTTACATCTAACTAATTGTTCTATAAATAAAGGAATGCTTAATTCATATTTCTTTAAAAATCAATTAAATCACTATTTAGACTTTGATTTTATGATTTTCCTTTAAAGAATTCATCATAAAATGTGTTTTAAAATAGATATTTATACATAATTTTATTTTTATTTCAGTTGACTATAATAGTCTTCTGAATAGTTTTTGCAATTACAATTACAAAATCTAACATAAATGTTAGTTTTATTCAACACTATTATCGTTGAATAATTTTCTTTTTTCTTTCCAGAATTTACGAAATCAAATTATGACGACAAACGTATGGGTTAATCAGGTAAGTGTCATTTAAAACTTACTAGAAGAAGTAAATAAATCATCAGATAAAATTTATCCAAAATACATTTTACTACATACAACATATTTTAAGTATACTAAACATTTTGATGTTACTATAAATTTTTCATGCATACAATTGAAGTGATTGCAATCTAATTTACTATAATCAAAATTATGAAATAAGATTTTTTTAAACTGCGATTAGAAATCTGAGTCCTGTTTTTGAATTCTGTTTCATATCCCAAACAATTTCTAACTTCTAGCAATTTCTGGTATTAAGTGGAACAAACGAATGCTATTGAGGTTTATCGATTTCATCTTTTCTAATAAAAACTTATAAAATTTACAAAAGCATTCACCGTGCAAGACGCTCTTTCAATAAATCAGTAAATACACGTTAGGAAAGAAAATTGCAATCGAATTTCTGCTATTTTTCAACTTACCATAGCTAGAAAAAAATCTCTAAAATGATGTTTTTTTAACTAGTTTCATTAAAATATATTTTCTGGAAAAAAATTTATTTCACTAACCAGAGTAAAAAAAAAGACAGATTTATTTTCTATATGAGATATCAAAAATATATTTTGAAGAAATTTGTAATCCAATAAATTAAGACTTTTTCCTCGCAAAAATAAATACTCAAGATTTTTTTTCATAGAAAGCCTTCTTTTGTTGTTACAAACGATACCTGAAATCTCACCTACTCCCCTGTGAACGCTTCACCTTTTTTGGAAAAATTGAGGTAATTGATCGGGAGAACTGTGTGTTTTTTTTACCTTGACAGGCAAGTGAGGTATATTTCCCGATATATTTTTAACTCTGAATGAATGAAACTAATCCCGAGATGGTTAGCCTAATAGTTTAAAAGTTATAAGGGTTTGTATTAACAAAAAATGTACAAATTTGTAGTTGCAATTATTTACGCATCTGATATTGCTATCTAAACACGCGTGATATTGTTTTCTATGTATTTTTTCACTCTAAATTTAATGAAACTAAGCGTAAGCCAATAAAACAAATAATTTAAAAGACGCAAAAATTGTTATGTAAAAAGTACTACCTTTAAGAACATATGTCTACAATTTACACTTCTTTCCAGAAACTACCTGATGTTGTTGTTGTAGTTAAATTTCGTCGCACTAGAGCTACACAATGGGCTATTGGCGACGGTCTGGGAAACATCTCTGAGGATGATCCGAAGACATGCCATCACAATTTTGATCCTCTGCAGAGGGGATGGCACCCCCACTTCGGTATCCCGACAACCTGCACGCGAAGTCGAGCACTTTACGGTAGATTAGTTTAACGAGGACCAATACCGCACACCCTTGGTCCCTACGCAGACTGATCCAAGTGGTCACCCACCCGCACACTGACCGCAATCAGTGATGCTTGACTTCGGTGATCTGCTGGGAACCGTGTCTTAACGACCAGTCCACTGCGAGACTGGAGAAACTACCTGAAAATGTAAGGTATATTTTCCAATGCTAATTTCTATGCTGAATTAAATAAGACTAGCTTCGAGCTGATCAGACAAACAGTTTAGAAGATATGAGCATTTTAAAAACAAGTGTAGATAATCATATTATCAAATTATATAATAAGCAATATCAAATTATGTAATTAACAATAAATAAATAAAAAAATAAACACAATATAAAAATAAATAGTTTAAATACTGTATATTTTGGTTCTATATTTTAAGAATTTTTTACGCGAAATGTCATTGCCATACAGTGGGATAATTTTACCGAAATTTTTTTTCTCCATGTAGAAACGCATCAGTATAAATCCGATGCACTACAAAATGAAGAAAATTGTGTTCGAATTGCGGCGATCACAGGTTACCCATTCGCAAAATGGTTGTTGTCTAATTTTTTTTCGAAAAAAAAAAGAAGAAAAAACTTTATAGTGTTTTCATCTTAGACATCTTTAAGTGTTAATTCTGAACTGCTCGGTACACAATTTCGCAGACATGTTAAAATGCAGCTCAGACACATTCTGTGTAAATTCTTTTTATAACTGAATAGACATTAAATCTAGATCAATATTAACATTTTCGGATTGGTACAATGGTGTTTGATGGAGATTGTAAGCTGCATCATACACCCGTTTCGGATTCACAAATTCATACATGAAATAAGATTCGAAAGCTAGGCTTTTTTTCAATTTTACATGAATGGTGAATGAATCATTTATTTTGCGAGGAGGACAGTCTACGTTCTTGTGCAAGTTATTGGGTACGTTGACAATGGATTCTTTTGTCCCTAACTGGTGATCAACACCAGTTCTCGTATTTGCATGAAAGTGGTTCGGAGAGTCACCATTCGCTCTTTGGTCGGGTTCAATTCTCTCAACCACTTTGGTACTTTTGTGAGGGGCAGACTTTATGCTTGCGTTTGCGAACAGAGTCCTTTCGATTTGCACTTTGTGTGTAACACTTAAGGTATTACCGCCTACGCTCTTTGGCTTTTTTAGCCTAGGTAAGTTTAGGCATTGGCATCGTTTTTCTCTTTGCTTCAACTCTAACTTTTGGAACCGTATCAATCAGTTTGGACTATCCTCATTTATGATATTCACCTGAATTAGTGTTGAAAACGATCCAGTTTAAACTGTAGATCAGAATTTCTGATTCTTAATTAATGCAGTAAAAACAAAAAATATTGTTCAAATGAGGAAATTTTCTTTTATTCACAACTCAAGAAGCATTTATGGGATCTCTATGGTCCCATATCTCGGAAATAAACTCGCCAACTTAATGCATAACAAAATTAAAAGTGACAAAAAAAGAATTTTAAAAAAATTTCAAACAGCTGCAGTCGCCATAGCAACGCATATGCACTGCGACTAATACTCTTGATTATTGTAGTTGAAAAGTGAGGACGGCATGAAATCCAAACACGACCTAGTTTGCCAATGGGTAACAAGTACAAAGTATAAGTTTCTTGCTTACACATATTTATGCATATGCATTGTTTTCTATACATTTTATTACGTTTAATCGAGTGAGGCCAAACACGTTATAAAGTAGCTAATATCTTCAAATGGGGTTTTTCTAATATATATAAAAAATAGCATTTTTGAATCGTACTTAGTATAAAGAAAGCCATTATAACTTAAAATTAATCCTATGACGGGGAAACTTATTTCTCTTTTTTCAGGATAAAAAATTTTATTGGAAAATCATATGTTCATGTAACCTCTATATAGCGGAGTAAAAAGTGTGATAAGTCATATCAAAAATAGTACTTTTTAAACACAAAATCACTTCCAACTTTTGAACTATTTGTTCTATTGACATGTATATAGTTCCATTGGATTTAAAATTAAAAAATAAATAACAAACAGTGCCTAACGTTTTTAGATAGCAATATCAGATGCGCAAATATGTACATGCACAAAATTGTACTTGTGCATACAACTTCAAAATTATTGGTTTGACCATCTCGAGATTTGCCTCATTCAATTTAGCGTGTTGAAAAAAAATGCATCGGAAACTATTTCTCACTTGCCTGTTTAAAACAAATTCAATTCTTCTCTTCAAATTACCCCCATATACCTAAAAAAAAAGAAGCTTATGGAGAAGAGTATGGGAGTTTTCATGTATCAGTCACAAAAACATAGCAAAGCTTTTGCCTAAAAATATCTTGGACATTAATTTTCCCGAAGAAACACCCTATTTCATACTATAATTACTGGACTCTTAGAGATTAAAGCTCATCCTTATTAAAAAGTGGCACTTAGGTGGTACTTTCATTCTCAATTAAAAATAAATATTTCATTGTATAGTAAGAGTCAGCAAATACAAAAGCTAACTTAAGCAAGAACAAGCTGAAGTTTAACAAATAGATTTAAAAAAACAGACGACATTTTTGGAACTTTTCCGGAGTTGACTAATTCTGGCCGCATTTTTTGCGAAAGATTTTAGTGAAACCGGTTAAGTTAAAAGATAAGACAAAGTTTTGTTGAGAAATGTGGAATGAAAGGAAGTATGAGCTAAAATCATCGTCTGAGGAATGTTTTGTAGTTTTTTTAAGTTATGACGTCAACATCTGGAAAATTACTTCGACGGATGGAATTGTCAGCTTTTTGTTTTGAATTAGAAACGTTGAAAAGCTGCTTGACATTTAAATAAATTTTACTTTTTTAGTATTAATCGGATCTTCATTATAACACTTAACACTGCATAAAAAATAGAACATAATAATGATATAATGATATCGATGAAAAAACTAACTTACCAATTTACATTTGCAGTAAAGACTCATTAAACTACTATAGACAAAAATTACATTGCTAAAGATTCAACTCAAAGCTCCATGTTTAACTTAGTCTTTAAAAATTAGAGCAGTACACTTAAAAAAAGAGGATTATTATTTTTTTAATTGTCAATTACTCACAATATATACGTTAAGCACTTCAAACAATAAACTTGTAAGTTCCTGTATTCAAATTATTTGATCTGTAGAAAAATATTTTTATTCTGTATGCGTTTATGTATTAAGCATTAAAAATTTTTACCAGACCCAAAATGATTAATATTTGATCTTCCTAAAATGTTTATGTCCTTTTTTATTACCTTTATAAATAGAGGACAGGAAATAAGTTTTTTACTAGTAGAAAAATAAAATATATTATTAATGATTAAAAATGCATAATTTAAAATATTACAAATCAATTAATTCCTAAAATTAATTGATATAGAATTAAAAAAATATTTTTGAATGATCATAAAATATCATTTTAAAATGTCCCTATTAATATGGTGGAAATGATACACACACGTTAAAAAATTGCCCGTTTTAATTGTTTTTTAGGCAAAGTACATATTATTTGCGAATCTTTCTTAAAAATGAAGCAAATTTATGTCACTCATATTTCTGACAGTTGTTGATGCTAAACTTTTTCAAACAACAAACTTTCTGTTATTAGAGACCATCTTTTACTGAAGTAACAATGACCAAGAAAACATTTTCAGAAATCCTCACGCAAACTCATTACATCATTTTCGGAAAAGAAAAAAAAAACTTGACAGTGAAACATTTGCAGGAAAAAAATTGCTAAGGTTAGAACAAAGAAAATAAATACTATAAAACAACAAAATAAAAAAAAATGAAAGAAGGAAAAAAAAGAAAATGTTCCCTTCATTTAACAAGAATTCTAAAGTCTTTTTGTTTTCGTCAGTTTTATAACAAGTAAAAAGTTTCTTCTAAAAGGCTGTCAAATACGAAAACTGCTTCTTTACATTTACTTAGTTTTTTTTTCTTTGCGATTCTAAAGTGCTAGTTTAAAGGTTGTACAGCATTACATTTTTTATTTTTTTGCTTTATGGACATTTTGGTAATACTCACACATTCCAAATGGCATGATTTATAAGAACGAGCGTAAAATGCTCTTTTTTTATAGCAATTTTATAAATAGTATGTGAGTAAAATAACTAACTGTTATTTTTCAAAGTAAAAATAATGAAAACGATAACTTTAAAATGCTTGTGACATTAAAGTGACTTTTTTTTTACTTTCATAAAAATGATGTGAAGAGCTAAATTTTTAAACAACATTTTTCTTGAAATAACTCTTTTATCACAAAAAAAGTCTGAATTTAACATCAACAATATTTTTTTTAATCCTCGTTTTATTTTAGAAAAACTATTAATTTCTTTTAATTTTTAGAGCATTATGTAATGTTTTCTTTTCCAGGCATAAAAAGCATATGACACATTTATCAAGTGTGCTAAATTACAAAAGGCATTTCTTTTACAATAGTAAAATAAAACTGCAACTTTTAATTTAATTTAAATATGAAGCCCACGTGATGAAATGGATTAAATGAATTCTTGTTTTTATAATTAACTGACTGTTTAGGAATTTAAATCACTCAATTAAATCAATAAAAATACAAATTAATATATTTTTTAAGAAAAAAGAGTAGTAAAGGCCTTTTCTGTTGAAACAATAAATTTAAAATTATATTAAAAAAATTATATTAAAAATGAATTTAAAAAAATGTAATATACTTAAAAGTTACTTCCGTTGCTTAAATTAGAGAAGAGTTGAGGCCTTTTCTGCTGAAACAAATAAATTTTTAAAAAATGATGATAAAAATGAATTTAAAAAAATATAATATACTTAGAAGTTACTTCTGTAGCTTAAATTAGAGAAGAATTGACAAGTTTCAAGCCATTGAACCTTGTAAGGCCTTTTCTGTTGAAACAAATAAATTTTAAAAATGTTAAAAATGAATTTTAAAAAATTTAATAAACTTGAAAGTTACTTCCGTTGCTTGAATTGGAGAAGAGTTGAGGCCTTTTCTGTTGAAATAAATAAATTCTTAAAAAAATGATGTTAAAAATGAATTTTGAAAAATGTAATATACTTGAAAGTTACTTCTGCTGCTTAAATTGGAGAAAAGTTGACAAGTTTCAAGTCATTGAAACTTGTAAGGCCTTTGTTGATACAAATAAATTTTTAAAAAATTATGTTAAAAATGAATTCAAAAAAGTATAATATACTTGAAAGTTACTTCCTTTGCTTAAATTGAGAAGAGTTGAGGCCTTTTCTGTTGAAATAAATAAATTCTTTAAAAAATGATGTTAAAAATGAATTTCAAAAAATGTAATATACTTGAAAGTTACTTCTGCTGCTTAAATTGGAGAAAAGTTGACAAGTTTCAAGTCATTCAAACTTGTAAGGCCTTTGTTGATACAAATAATTTTTTTAAAAATTATGTTAAAAATGAATTCAAAAAAGTATAATATACTTGAAAGTTACTTCCTTTGCTTAAATTGAGAAGAGTTGAGGCCTTTTCTGTTGAAGTAAATAAATTCTTAAAAAAATGATGTTAAAAATGAATTTCAAAAAATGTTATATGTATACTTGAAAGTTACTTCTGCTGCTTAAATTGAAGAAAAGTTGACAAGTTTCAAGTCATTGAAACTTGTAAGGCCTTTGTTGATACAAATAAATTTTTAAAAAATTATGTTAAAAATGAATTCAAAAAAGTATAATATACTTGAAAGTTACTTCTTTTGCTTAAATTGAGAAGAGTTGATAAGTTTCAAGCCATTGAACATGACCTTCTTCAACAGAACAGTACCACTTGAAAGGTAAAAACAATAAATAAAATAAAGAACGGCACAGCTGCTAGCAAAAAAGTAGATAAAAAAATAATTGAAGTAAAACAAAAGAAACCGCGGTATCTGAGAGGACGGTAGGGACTAACCAGAACAGAAAACATTAATACGCTTAATGGACTTGCTTTTTCCTTACCTCTGAATTAAGCATATCTTCCACTTTTGGGTTGTTTTTTCTGCCTCTTTCGTCTCTTCGGCTACCACGCGTTGTTTGGCGCAGCATATCCTCCTTTGGATTTTGTGCAAATAAACCTTATATTCAATCTCACCTCCAATGTGAACGAGCAAACATTTACAGAAAAAATAACTATCAATTCTTTAATTCAAAGAAAGCTAAAATTATTTTCTTGCATAATTTCAATTTTTATTCCTGCTGAAATCAAACTTTTTGTCTGAAGCTCACAGGACAATAAAACACCCCTACTGTTTCGTAACAACAACAAAATTTAAGACTGGAAGAATTTGTAATCTATGTTTTGTTATTTTTTTAGAATTTTGTAGTATTTTCAACTTCTTGAGAAATACTTTTTCTTTAATTTGTTAAGAAAACAAGGGGAGAAACACTTGATGGTGAATTCTGTTTTAATTGTATTAGTCGTGTAAGAATTAAAGTAAAGAAAAAAAGTGAGTTTAATAAAATCTAGAGTAAACCTTTAAATTTCAAATGCTATTTAATTTTTCAAACTGCAAGCAAATCATGAAGGGATTATCCGAGACTACGCAGCAGTGAAGTAATCCGACGGAAATTTGTTTACATTTTAATATTTGAAGAAAAAAAACACAAATTCAGCATTTTAAACTTCATGGTTTACTCTGACTTTATCTGTACTCACTTTTTCTAAATTTCAAAGTTTAAATTATTAATTCAGGTGAAATGGAATTTGTCATGAAAAATTTACCCTCGACGTCTTCTTCAGGAACGTTTTACTTGAACTAAACATCGAAGTCTTAAGCTATCTTGTTGCTGTACGACATTCTTCTGAACCTTGGTTTTTCTGCAACAACAACAACAAAAAAGAAAATTAATCAAAGATAAAGATATTTTTTTTAAATAAATTTAAGCAACTAATTGGGATATACATTGCTAGAATTTTCATTCTAAAACTACATTTTATTACCTCCGATTTAACGTAAAATTTTGGGTAAGGAATATTTTTTACTTTCACGTTTACAACAAGTATGGTTAAAAAACCATGAATACAAAACTATACGGCTTTTAACCATTTACCATTAACATAGTTTATAAACCGTAAGAAAAAAATTTAACTGGACATTAAAGCTATACTTTTTGTTAGGTAATGGGCATTGGGGTGAGGTTGGGGTTGAGTTGTGTTTTATCGAATGAACCGTGGAATGTGGTTCAATTAGTTTATCTGGTTGTTTCGTTGTCGTAAGATATGGGAACTGCTGTGCAATTTTGTGTTAAGCAACTTCATGAGGCTGCATCTCTGCCTGAATGAGAGCGTCGTAATTAGTCATAAATTGGGGACTGCAGAATACTGAAAATCCATATATTGAAGGGTATGATGGGAACATTGTGGCATCAACGCTGAAACTCGAACCCCCGTTTTGTCTGTAATGAAATTGACAAATTTGCCCTTTCAGCTGTAACATGTATTCAGCAGAAAGGAATTAAATGGCTCCATTAGGTGGGCCTAGTTGGTGCGATAAAATTCTGGTTCTTACCGTATTGACCGTATTAGGTGAAATCAATTAATAAACAGCTTTCTCACTGTTAACAGTTTGAAAACCATTTTCTTTATGATTATTTGACTGTCTTGCTTGAATATAGTCAAAATCAAATTAATAAATTGTTATTTAACCATTTTTTTTTTAAATTCTAACAGTGTACAGCTTTGTTTTGGCCTATTAAAAAGCTTTCCACCTAAAGATCTGAGAGAACTTAAAACTCCACGCTGTCGTACTACACTTACCTCAACAACTGTTTCCCAACAATAGCCACAAATAAGAGAGAGACAGTTCTTTTCTCCTTTTTCATGATTGGAGTCATTACTTCCGCCCTCCACGACGTCGTCGAAGTTAAGCGCCTTCCAGCCACAATACCAGAACAGTTCTTGCCACATTCGAAACGCAAACGATTCATGTCATTCATTCTGCTTCGCGTCTTCCGAATGCTGCCCAAGGGAGACGTTCTCGACATTCGGGCAATGAATGGAACTGAGACGCAATTACAGACGTGAATCCAGGGAGAAATAGTTCCGCTCTTGTGTTTCCATTCATCGCTTTTCTTTGGTCTGTCCCGGATAAGAGGAAACACATGTCACAAAGTTTAATTTTTAAGTACCTGTGACGATTGGGGCAAAAAGACAATTCAAACACGAAGACTCCAGAGAGAGCGAATTGTTGTTCCGATGAGTTTTACGAAAGAATCGTTGTTGTTTTCTATGATGCGAAAGTCCATGACACAATTGAATCATCTATCAAATCTCTACTCATTCCAATGAATATTCTTTATACACTTATCACAAACATCAAAGGAATTCATCTTTATTTCTGTTCGCATGGACATAAAAAGAATAGACTATCCTGATGGAATTTTTTAAACTGTTTCCATGGATAATTCTATTTCATATATTCTGAAAACCAAGCAAAATATCAGGCATTTAATGAAAACTGTATTCTTTACTTAAAACAATATTGAGGCTTTTATAGTACCTATCAGTGTTCGATTTGCATGTAATAAGCAAATATTTTCCTCTAAAAGCTTGTTTAAAAGAAATTTCAGCTCTATAAAATCCGATAAGACATTTTAAAAGTCATATTTGGGAATTTTTTAATGATTGTACACATGATTATTTGACTTCGCAGATGTGAGATGTTTTAAAGATAAAGATGAATAGTATAGGAGAGAAGCCTTGTAGAGGATAGTTTCTAATATGCAAAATCCCTGTTCCCTAATATGTGACACCTATATTCCCTAATATGTGACTTATTATGACCGAAAAATGCAAACTTAACCAAAAATAATCTCTTGTAATAGCAATCGAAGGCTGTGCAAACACGACGGTCAAAGCTCTGAAGCATTCTGTTGGTTGTAATACAATCATATTTCTTTGCTTTGGGTCCAATTTCTCGTATCCTAATTGAATTACTCCAGCCCCATGCAGAGTGTGTAAAAATTAAATTAATTAATTAATCACTCAGGATAACTTTATATTTAATGATCGGATTTTCATGTACCAGGACCCAATCTGAATGGTTCAAGAAGGGTGATCTCAATTATGCTAACCAGTAAGTGTTGACGAAAATACGATAAAAAATACAAAAACGTTCTTTCTCTGACATACTTTTTCCCAACGGATTATGATTTCTGATGTCCTAAATATAAGAGGTTTCCGTAATTTCGGATTGTTTGGTCGGGAGAGCGGTTTAAAGTTTGGAACCCTTAATGTTAATTTTACTTTTTAAGTATTTCTCGAGAACTTTTCAAGCAAATCGAAAATTTTTCAACATAATAATAAAATTTGTTTCTCCTAAGATAATTTCATGTAAAAAATCATTTTTAATAATTATTTATTATTTTATTTAATAATAGTCCAACAAATTTTGAAACACGAAGAATGTGATTGTTTGAATCATTTTGAAAAATGCAATTTTATGTAACGAAATGAAAAAAATTGAATGAAACAGGTTAAATAGTTTCTGAGAAATTGAATTTTAAATGTCAGACTTTTTGAAAAATGATTTCTCAGGAGCTGTTCAACTGATTTCGACTCGTATTAAAAATCCTTACCTTACTATCACATACCAACTTAAATTCACTTTTGAGACAAGATATTATATCTTATTTTTCAAAATGATAAACAATCAAGTTCTTTTTTCTTGCCGATAAACAATTTTCAACTACAGAATTATAAAAAAGTATAATGGTGAACGCGTTGTAAAAATGTTATTTCTTGAGATTTTGCCTTCGTACAGGACTTTTTGATGGAACTAATCCGCATTTGTGTTACATGGAGAGAAAGACCACGAGAACCTCCCAAAGTTAGATTAACGGCAAAGGGACTCTATTCCGTGATCCGTCTACCACTGAGGATATTTCACGTCAGCACTGTGGTAGGTGCAAGCCGGATGCGGACTCGTATCGACCAGCCATTGGTGGGATTCGAACCCGGTTCACCTCATTGGAAGGCGAATGCTCTATCCCCTGAGCCATCACGGCTCTATAGAGCATTATTGATCAAAACTCTTACACGCACCACATTCGAAATATTTTTAGAAAATTTAATTGCTTGAATATTAATTAGGTTTAAAGTTGATAAGGCCAACTAATTTAAAAGTTACTAAGAATAATGCGTTTTTAATATGTGTATTGTAAAATAAACAGTTGAAAATTATTAACTGAGTTTGTACACTGTCCTCCCTCGAAAAAAAATATTTCCATTACTTTATATTGTGGGATCTCGTATGGAATTATTGGTAAATCAAAATAGCAAATTTTGAAATAAAATACTTTTATATTAATTTAGAATATTTGCTTAGTAGACCATCACTACAAATACAAATTAAATACTAATAGCTATCTTCTCAACGATATTAGCTTACATAGGCACAATTTTGAGAAAGCCCTAAAGTGAGAAGATTTCCTTCAAAGGTGATCGCCAATATTGCAAAGGCATTCTTAGAATATTAAACACCGCATGCACCGCTTATGTCACAGGAACTCGAATAGAATCTCAATAAGCGCTAAGTAACTTCCATACCCTTTTGCCGAATTTGCATAATCTGAATGGATTCGCAAAGCTTTTCGCAATCCACATCTAGCCTGAGACTCTCCCGAAAAGCAAGCCGTTTAAAACTCTTAAGGGAGTGACTTCGTTTCACCGTTGGATTTAAGAATTGGCCCAACTGAAAGGAACTGATGGCAAAACTATCGACATGGTTGGGCGAGTGAGAGATCTTAGAAGTGAAACTAAAGACCCTTTGGGATTGCGGGCATGTCTGGAAACTGTGCAACAATCCGTCGATTTCCCCACAGCGCAAAGAGAACCTTGAAGAATCGAAGTTTGGTCCCTGGGGTCGCGTGGCCACTCACGATGTCTCTATTCTGGTTGGAAGGTTTAGTTACTTCATCTTCTAAATGGATAGATTTGATTCGAGTGGACATTGGACAGAAGGTCGCTTTAAGAAATGAAGTCAAGGCTCTCGAGAGAAAAGAAAGTGGAAAATTTATTTAATTTGTGTTTATTTTAAGCATTGAAAACCACAGTATAAAAAGCATCTAAAAGAATTCTAAATACTAAACAATTTTAATTATTTATTCGTTGCTCATTTTGAAATTTTAAGCTATCGAAGTTTTGTTGTTGTCTTTCAGCCTAATTCAGCAAGTTAAAAGCTTTTAAAAAGAAATTTATATTTAATAGATGAAAATAAATTTAGGGGAAATATGGTCAATCGTTTTCTTTCATCGTGATGAAATTTACATCGTTAAGTTTTTCCTTTTCTTTTAATATATTTTTCTTAAAAAAAATTATAAATAAATAAAATAAAATAAAAAACGAAAATTTCACATACCGTAAACGAAGATTCGATTTCAGTATCATTTTTATCGAAATAAAAAAAAATTTATCACCCAATATAAATTAAAAAATTAAAAGAGTAATGTAAATTATATATATATATATATTATAAAAAAAAAATTAAAAAAATCTCGTTTAACTACGCTTAAATTCGGTACTCATTTCATATCTTACATTTTGTGTTTTATTCTGCATTTTTCTTGAATTTTTATTTTGCATTTTTTACTTGATATTTCTTTTTCATTTCGATTTTTTTTTGTACTTCTTACACTATTGTATTGATAAATTTTGCTTTGTCTATATTAATACAATATTGGAAAACACCCTTTTTTGCGGATATAATCATATACGCTAACGACGAGATTACAGATTTTCCTTATTTTGTTTTGCAACTTTTTTCTTAATATTTTTTAATAAAAGTTATTTATTAATAATTCTCTCTCTCATCTTTAAAAGTAATTTTTTCCTTGTTTTCTTTGTAATACATCTTTTTCAATTTTATTTTTCTTCATATTTTTATGTTTTTATCAGGTTTTGTTTCGTTGACAACTTATTTTTTACGTTTTTAATTTGAGAGAAAAGTAAGAGAAAAAATCCTTTCTACAAATACATCTATTTCGAAATATTTTAAAAATTTTATCTACAAGAGCATAAAAAGTTGTGTGGCAAAAAATATCTTAATTTTTTGTGTCTAACTTAGTTTTATAATTTTTTAAACTAAGTCTATATTAATTAATTACTAAGTACTATACTAGGTAATTTTTAAACTTAATGTCTATAAAATATGTTTTGAAATGAAAATCACATCCATGTATAAAAAAAGTGAAAATTAATGCTTTAGCTTATGAATTTTGAACAGCTACACTATTATTATTTTGAAAGGCTATTTTATTTAACTTATACGACCAATTGCATCAATCAATAATTTTTTTATTTTTGGTTCTAAACAGTCATGTTGTAAAAAATAACAAAATTTGAGACAAAAATTTGTTTCAAACTTAACTTTTAAATTTTTATTATTTCTGTTCTAAATTAAAGTGCGTCTTAAAAATGAAATAGAGTTTGAAAAGTCATTTACATCAAAAATACTTGAAGATCTGCGTTAGTTTATTCAGAAAATGCATGAAGTAAAAACATTTCGAATATTTTTATCGACAAGAAATAGAAAAGTTGTACTTCAGTAAAAGTAGCTTTAAAATTTAAATCGCTTATTAAAAGCGCGACTCCTGCAAAACCAAAAGGAGAAGAAAACTGTTTTTGTACTTTCAGTTTACAACAATGTCTTTCGTAAATCTATCTAAGGATAAATTTCAGAGTATAACTAGTATTACGAAGTATTTACGTTTCAGTACTTTTGTATTTTAAATACGCATCGATTGGACATCTCGTTTTGACTTAAAAGCAAAGCAAATTCCAGTATACTAATGATTGTCAAACTAAACTTTAATAAAACTTAATGTTTCTTTCTTTTCTAATGATGCAAATTCTAAATCCTTCCCCAAATTTCAAATTAAATTCAAAAACACAACATAAATATAAATACTGGCTCCAGCCAAAGTCTTCTTAAGTAAATGCATCAAGATTTAAAATATCGACTCGAATGTTAATGACTCTGGAAGCCATACATATAATAAAACAAGCATTCCAATTTTTCAATTGTAACAACATTCCAAAAGCCTTACACAAATGGAAATGAAAACAATTAATCGAAAAAGCTCAAGCTAAACCCTGTGCACCACCAACCAACACAGTTGCTGTTCTTTTGAAAGCGAATCGATTTTTAAGCACACAATTTCCATTTGAAAAGACCTCTTCTTTTAAAACTAAAATGAGAATTTCGATCAAAGCAGGATCAAGAAAAGAAAGAACCCCCATTCATTACAATAATAGAACGATCGGCAGCGCCCTCATTGATAAGAAAGACGAAGTAAATGACATTGACAATGAGGCCATTAGCTAGCTTTCGTCAATGCAAGGAATACAATATTTTTATAAAAAAAAGGACAGAATAACCTAATTCCGAATATTCTGTAAATAGAATAATTTTGCGGAAATACTTAGAATTATTTGTTTTTGAAACAAAAGAGAGAATAATTGCAAAAGGATTAGGAATTTAAATTTGTCCATCTTTAAATACTTGTTTCGAGCAATATGACATTTGAATAACATAACAATACATGTTTTCTTAACAGATTATACGTTTGGGAATTTTCGCTATTTCGGGAAATACAGTGTTCATTTCTTTCTTTTCTTTTCTTTCCTTCTTCTTTTTTTTTTTTTTTTTTTTTTTTTTTTTTTTTTTTTTTTTTTTTTTTTTNTTTTTTTTTGCGAAGAAACTCGGAAAACAGAAGACCAAATTCAAAATCTTCTGTAAATTCAATAATTGCTTTAAAGCACTTGGAATTAATTGCTTTGAAACGCAGAAAAGTGAAATAATTTCGAAGGAAATAAAAAAAAAATTCTTATATTTTAGTACAGAAATGTTTAAAATATTGCATATTTTACCAACAGCATGACATCAGAGTATAAGTTGATTGTAAACTAAAATCTTACCATTGAGAAACAGTATTGTCTATAAAGAATATTGAAGAAGACATTTTATAGGAATTTATTGGAGTTGAGACTTTTATGCTTAAGAAGAATTTCATAAAAGTTTCTTCTGAAAGTATTAAAAATTCCAAAATTGTAATATTAATTTTCATGGAAAAATAAAGATTCTGGATGTAGAGAAAAGCTCTAACTTTCTTAACTTTTACAGTTTATTTTTTATAAAAAAAGAAAAAGCATCAAGAATTTTGAGCTTTTAATTTTGCCAGCGTTATAAAAATCTAGAAAAATAAAGTGGTACTTCATTCTTAAACCCAGGACGTTAGTCAATTATTACTGTGCATATATTTTATTTTATATTTTATTTATAAAAACTCATTGAATTGTACACTGAGAAAAAAGTATGGTCAAAACTATTAAAATATAATCAAAGTTATCGTGTTTCTGGTTCCATAGGAACACAAAAAAGCTCGATAATTTTTACCGAAGCACTTTGATAATGTTTTTTGTAAAATTAACAATGATATATGATTTTGCAGTATGGGATAAAATTTGGCAATTTTATGATTATACGATTTTATGATTATTTTATGATTTATGAGCAAGGCATAAAAACCATTCATTCGGTTAAATTCAGTTTTCAGTTTTGTATTTTTTACTGAATGTGTGTGTGATGTTAACAACTATAATTTCGAAAAACAGAATTTCCGGAAAACTGTTTTCATATGAGCGAAAAAAATTACCAAATGAATGGTTTAAATAATGCATATTTTTGTTTTATTAAACAGAGTGTTTTTTTTACCATAAATGCCATTACCATACAGTACGGTAATTTTACCAGAGTTTTTTTCTCCCTGAAATAAAAAAATATACACTGATTTTCTGAGTTTTCAAATAAATTTACAGTTTATTTCACATCGTCAGTTTTTCAAATTTGGAATCTAAATAATAACAACTCGGATAATTTATTATTTTAAATCTCTTTGTTTTTATCTTAGATAAAAATGGGTAGATAGGTACGATTGTTTTTTCGCTACATGGAAGTAAATTTCACATTACTCCACTTGCAACTGTTTGTATTGCCCATTTCATATAGATTTTTACTTCAATACTTGAATAAAACACAAATGAGATGAGGAAAAACCATATTCTTATCTGACGTGAAATTCCGATGAACTCAATAAATTAATTTTCAGGTAAGATTTGTACTTAAGGAGTGAATAAATACTTTTTTTTAAAGAAAATAATACATTTAATTTCGTTTTTTCAGCGTTACAAAGCCTCGCAGTACAAAACTACATTAAACTACAAAACTACATTACTACATGAACTGAATTACAAAATCTAAATTATTTTCTCATTACTCAATGAATTTTTACTTCAAAGAACTACCACTGCGAAAATTAAACATCAATTCACTGGTATATAAAACATGCTAACTTGATTCAATCACGATACCTGATTATAATCAACAACCTGATAGTTACTACGCAATATACAATTTTCTTTTCTTAAAAACAAAATTACATTTGATTTTTTTTTCTTTCGGTGTTACAAATTTTCATAGATAAAGCCATGTATAGAAAAGTTGCATTCATTCTATTTTTAATTAAGTTGAATTTGTTCTTTGGTTATTATATGTCATTCCCTATTATCGATGTGTTTATTAAAGCTTTTTGAATGATAGAAGCTTTTGAATGATAGATTATTTTTTCTATGAAGTTTTACTTTAAACGCTTGTAGTTATTACGCAACATGCCATTCTCTTCTCTTTTTTTTTAAAAAAAAAAAGAAAGAAAAAAATAACGCCTTTTTTTTTCTTTTGCTTGGTGAAAAAACATTCTCAGAAAAAATATTGCCGTAAGAATTTGTAAGAATTTAAGAATTTTTCAGTTCATCTTCTTAGCTAAAAACAGCCATATCATAACATTATTTTTTTAGTTATAATTTAAAAATTAATTTTAAAATAATATTATCTTTAGAAATTAAAAATAAGAAACTTGTAATAATAAATGTAATAATATATTGTCAGGAATTAAAAATGGTTGCTCTAAATTACAGTTTTCAAGAACGTTTATCTCAGCTAGAAATTGGGGAAAGGAAATTACTTTATCTTATTTTCTAAATTTAAGGCAGGAAAGGAAAGTCTCTTTGTAACATCTTTTTTTTTTTTACTTCGGAACTTTTTTTTTATTTGATTTGCTCTGAAAAAGAAATTTCTAATAATGATTCCTTTCAGAAAATTAAAAATTATTCTTCGGAATTATAATCTTATAAGATTTTTCAGAGATCAAGGGCTTATATAAGGCAATTCTAATGAGAAATTGCAAGTACATAAAAATATATAAAAGGTAAGAATGAAACTTCAAGCGGATAAATGGTTCCATATTCCAAAAACTTTTTTTTCTTTTTCTCCATATGCTGCAATACCATTACGTTTTCTGTTTCTGAAAGCCAATTAAATGAAACCAAATTGAAAAATGAAACAAGTCATTTATCAAGTTCAAAAGAAATAAAAAGTAGAATAAAACTCAGTTCGTTATAAAACTGTAGATAAAAGAAAGATTTCAGTAACATTTAAAGTTAACTTTCGAAGGCTCCATCTGTAGGTAAAATAAGGCTTTTTTTACGATAAATAATATGCCCTTTTATTTAACTGTTATTAATTGTTAAATTTTGACCTTTTTCAATCAGCGACTTCTAAGCTAATGAAAATGAAGTTTTTGTCCATCTTCAACCAGTGACATTTAGGCTTATGAGAATGAAATTTTGTCCATCATCAGTCACCGACCTCTAGGTTCATGAAAATGATATTTTATCCATCTTAAGCCAGTGACTTCTAAGTTTATGAAAATAAATTTTTGTCCATTTTCAGCCAGTGGCCTCTAGGCTCATGAAAATGGCGTTTTGTTTATTTGCAGCCAGTGATCTCTAGACTTTTGCAAGCAAAGTGTCAGAATAAGGAAAATGCAAGTTTTCTGAAAATTTGAAACACTTTTAATCTGATTTTTAATATTATGTTAGTTACATCAACGCTGTATTGTTTGAACTAAAAAAAATATGCAGAGATTGAAAAGCATTAATTGATTTTATTGATTTTCTTTCGTACTTAAAACAATCGAACAGAAACTTTTTTTTTGTTTTTCTTTGCCGAAGAGGTTTTAAAAGCATCCTTTTATTTTTTTTCTTCTTCCTTTCCGTCTTACTAAAAGTATTGATATTGAAAAATATATATGTAAATATATGAATAAAAATTTATTTAAAATAATCGATAGAATGAACGACATACCGTCAAGTCAGAATAAGAAATTCAAAATATTGTCATTCCCGAACAAGAAAAAGGTGTCATTCGGAATATTAAAACTGCAATCCTCAAACAAAATAAGGACACGAATGCAGTCTGTGAGAAATACGCTTTGTAAAAGGAGTTAGAACAATCTGAAATATGTCCTTTTAATCCAGTAAAACTAATCCGGGAAAAACTTGATATAGGAATGCAGTTCTAAAGCGAAAATGGGGAGCAAACAAGTTAGATTAATTAGCTTTAATTAAGTTTGCAATCATTCAAAATGATTGCGGACAAATTTGAAGTTTCCTTACATCAAAATTGCCCATTTTTTCAAACGTAATAAAAATGGAAAAAAGATAAAAACTGATTTTTATAAATTGTGATAATTAAAGGAAGGAAAATTGAAAAATGAAACGAATCATTTGTCAAACTCAAAACAACAAAAAGCTGCATAAAACTTATTTGTTACAAAAATGTAGTTAAAAAAAATTTTTCAATAATATTTAATATTTTTTCACTATTTTTTATTCAATAAATAGAGATAAAAAAAAAACGTTTACAAAAATGTAAGCAAGAATCCCTTTTTTATTTTCAAAAAAAGAACAGGTAAAATGAATGACAGACCGTCAAAACTGGATAGGAAATTCAGAATGGCATCATTCTCGAACAAGAAAGAGGCGGCATTCCGAAAATTAATAGTGTTATTCCCATAGCAAAGAACGACATAAATGCAATCTGTGATAAATACGTTTTGTAAAAGGAGATGTCTACTTAATAATTAGAACCATCTGGATTATGTCCTTTTATTCCGGTAATGGTGTTCCGGGAAAAGCTTGAAATATGAATGCAATTCAAAGGAAAAAACGGGAAACGTAGCCCCGCTGACAAGTCAAATTAATGGGCTTTAATGGAGTTTTTAATCATTCAAAACGATTGCACACAAATTTGATGTGTCTTTTTTTTCGGAATCGTACATTCTTTTCAGAATGGTGGAAAATGAGAAAAATAAAAACAAAAATATAAATTCGTTTCTTTAACTGTGGCTATTAATTCCTTTAGTAAGAGAATTGTTTCTCTTGTTTGAAAAAATAATCTTGGCTGTAATGTTAATGGAGATTTAATGGTGTTATAATTCAAAACAGTCAGCTTGGTGCTTTAAATGGGTGAATTAAATAAAGAATAACAAGCTATTCAAATATTGTTTCATTTAGCATGATTTTCGGAAATGATAATAGATTTTCATTAAAAGGGCATATTTGATTTTGAAAAAAAAAATTAATGATATTTTTGTATAATGAGGAGTTAAAATAAATGCATACATTAAAAGTGGAAAGTATAATAGAAAATTCTATTTACATGATGAAAAGAATAGAAACACTAAGTTCTAAAAAATTTGACAGAATAAATATATCAGCCATAAATATAAGGGAAATGAATTCACTGGTAAATATTGATATAACTTTTATTAATAATACGCTGATCACTTCTAAAGTTATTTGGATCTTTTTTATGCATTAAAGATCATATCCAGTGTCGAATTTTTTATCCAGTAAGAATACACGAAATAGATACCAATCAATGTCTAGTTTGAGGCAAAAATGATCTAATTTATTTCAAAATTGCCCTGATTCAGTAATTTATTAATAAATAATAAAGTAAATTACAACGAGAATATAACGAGTAAATTACAAGGGAAATTTAAGCTCGATAATATGGTTTAGGTGTGCACCATATTACGATTCGTACCATATTACGCAATATCTTGATCTAAACTTTTTAACAGCTTGTTTTACCGACTTTTATAGTAAAATCATTGTTGTAAAGTAGCAGTTTTTACGGTAAAATCACCGACTTTTAGAGCAAAATCATACAAATTATTTACTTAATTTTTTGGTAAAAAAATTTACTACACTTGTTTTTCTTTTAGCAAGAGGGAAAAATCCTCCAATTTTAAATCCGAAAAAGCTAAAATTCTTATTACTAAAAAATATAGGACTGTGAAAATTAAAGTGATTAAGTAGAATGCAATTTTCAAACATTAAATTAAGAGCTCTACTTTTTTAAGCATTATTACGTTATTTTAATATTATTTAAGCTTTTAATTAGGATAAAAATTCAGAATACTAACACGGTGTTATTTGCTCAAGTGAAATACAGTGATGGGAGTCCTATTTTTAACAATTCAGCGCGAATTTTATCAATTTTGTAATAAAAGAATCAAAAGTACGTGATTTTATTAGGTGTTTATTATTAACGTAGCTAATTCTTTCTTTTTTTAAAAAAAAATAACCGATAAAATTAGTAAATCACATGAAAACTTCTTGACGTAAATGTTAGTAAATTCTAATGGATTCAAAATTTTGTAAGAATATAAATATTTCGATAAAAAAAATCAAGAACATTTTTGAAATAGTCAACTGACAATTACCAAATTTTCTAAGTTCCCTGGTGTTGTCACAGTTAATTACTGAAACAAAACAATAATCTATGAGATTGTCTATAAGCGCTTATAACAGAAAAAGAGCACAAGTTCAGTAAAGTACATTTTTGTTTTATTAAAGTTGTAACGCGCACATTATGATTTGAGCAATCAAATGATAAAGATGCTTTATGTTTAACTCAATTATTTAAATTACTCAGCAAATAAACTTATAATAACAATACATAACTTTCAGTTATTGCTTTTTAGCATTACATATTGCAGGAAAGAATTACTAAATAATAGTACTTTGGAAACTTCTTCTTAATTTTTAAAAGCATGCATGCTAGCAAATCTTAAGTTTATAACATGAACAATTTGAAAATATATACATTTTCTCACAAATTTATATTAATTATCGTACATTACATATTTAATAACCAATATATATCATAAATTTTTAAATTATGCACCTACTCAATGAAATCAGAAAGCGAATGAAAATATTCCACTGATTAAAAATTTGTTTTCTGGAATTAGGTCATTGAATGTCTTATATGAATGTTATGAATGTCATTTAATGCCGTTAAAGTCTTACACCACTTCAAGGTTTAATTTATAGTTTTCTTATAATCAAACAGTTGTTTAAATTTTAAATAAATCATCATCATGGAAGATGACAATGCATTGTTCAAGCTCTGTTCCTGTAAACAAATCTTTATAGGTAATTGCTCCAAGCAAAGTTTTACTATTTCTGCATTTTAGAATTTTTTAAACTAATAAAATTTTTTCAAAACTCAAAACTTGGTAATTAACCTTTATTTCGATTATTTATACACAGTTATACAGATAAACACCGTTTGAAGTGCACGCGCAGATATTTTTAAGTATTGAGTAAATATTTTTGTTGAAAGTTTTAAGCATGTGTGTGAAATTTTTAGAATAACAAGGCGAAAACCAGTAGCTGAAAAAACGAAAACTGGAATTTCTAGGAGATATAGTGAAATAAATATTTTAAGGAATTTATGTTTTGTTCTGAAAAATAAACGCGAAAGCCTATGAATAAATTTAAATACTTTCAATCATTTTCATGATAAAATGCGTGTTTTTAGCCAAATATCAGACTTTGTTTTGATATACAATAATTAAATTATTGAAATAATCTGAAAGTCTAAAAGTAATAATTGAAATTTCTTAAAAATCGAACTTTTCATAGCATATTTTACAAAACATGTTAGAACGGGAGCACTTAAAGACGTGGAAGACAGAATAACTTAATCTATGAGGCATACGAGACTTTAAATGCATTCCTATTTCAAACGTCTCACTGATCTATAAAGCATTCAAGGCATTCCTGTTTTTAACCCTTCACTAATCTTGAAGCATACGAGGCTATAAAAGCATTCTTATTTTAAATCTATCTCTAAAACAACAAAAATTCCTCAATAGCCCGTTAAAGATCAGGGGGGTCATGGTGGTTGAGGTTCCACATTATTTTCTCCAACGATGGGCGATGTTGTTGCCATTGCGCACAGGCTACCTTTACTTTCCAGATAAGCTGATACCAATCGATCTGAAGCTGGATGGATTTCAAGCCACCACTGGCGATCGGAACCCTATCCCTCAATTAACAATTCAGTGCCTCAACCACTGAGCTATCACTACTTAAACCTTTCACTAATTTATGAAATTTATGTATAATTCAGTATTTTTAAGAAACTTTTATGGACATTACTCAATACAAAAAAGAAGTTTTAAAAGATTTTTTTAATAATGATTTTTAATATAATTTTCTTACAACACATTCCTATGAAAGAATGTGTAAAAATATATCTTTCATGCATTGAAATAAAAAGTATAAACTAAGACTAAGTGTAGCAAAAATAAAATGTCCATAAAAAAATCTACCAAGCAATAAAAAAAGTGGATTTTTCTTATTTTGTTATCTCGTTAAACATTTTAACTGAATAAAGATAACGAAACAGTGTTCTCAGATTACCGAAAAATTGTTCACAATATTTATTAATATTTTTATTGCTGTATGTTACTCATTAGCATACTTTTTTTTAATCGCATTTGGTAATCTCTGTTTTAAATTTAAAAAAACATTAATTTGTTGTCAAAATACGTTAGGAATATTGAACCAAAAAAAAAGCGTTTTTTAGATTAAGCTATTTTGATTTCAATAAACAGTTTATTTTAATTTAGAGATTAAATATGGATCCATTAAATCAGCAAAATATATTAATTGTCATGTTTATTATATGAAATACAATGAACGATTTTTATCAATTGTTATTATTTTTTTAAATATTGTTTCTTTAGATAGTGAAAATTGCATTCTTTAAAAAATAATTAGTATTTGTATCTTAGTAATCAGAAGCTTATAATTTGAATCTTTTTTTGAAAGTCTCTGTATCTTAGTAATTACCTAATAATTTTGTTAAATATTTTGATTTTTATTTCCTTTTGACTGAAATTCCGAAAAATTAAATAATTATTTGTTCAA
Source organism: Parasteatoda tepidariorum (assembly GCF_043381705.1). Taxonomy (NCBI): domain Eukaryota; kingdom Metazoa; phylum Arthropoda; class Arachnida; order Araneae; family Theridiidae; genus Parasteatoda; species Parasteatoda tepidariorum. Next base: position 45,054,082 of record NC_092206.1, read on the forward strand.
CCTATGCTTTTTATTTGTATTAAGACTTAGAAAACATTATATAAAACAGCAAAAAATAACTTTTGAAAATCTATAATAAAATTTTGCTTTAATTATTTCATTAATAAGAAACTCGTATGTATACATATATATATATATATATATGTGTATGCATGTATGTATATCTTTCGTAGTAGCTACTTGCATATGTGTATAGTCGTCATACCAATATAAATATAGGTGTCCATTTGTCATTATAATTTTTACTTGTATTTTTTGTAGTTAGTTGGCCTCAAAGTTTCTCCCATTTTTTTACAATATTCGTGGTTCTCATAACTAAATTAAGGCTTGGTAAAAGATGAATTATTTCCAACAAAATAATTTTCTTTATTTTTTCCTTAAACATAATTTAAATTTTATTTGTAATATTGCTCACTTTTTAACCACCTTAAAACTTATTTGATTGTTTTAAAAACATTTTATTCTCCAAAAATTTTTTTTGATACAAATATTTACCTNATATATTACGTTCTTATTAGTTCACATTATTTTGTTCCTATTCATTCTGTTGTATTTAATTATATCAGTAAATTTTTATGATAATATGTTCCTATTTTTACGAGGCAATATAAAATAAAAATTAACTATTTACGGTGCATGTACACACTTATTCTTAAAATAAAATTAGTTTATCAATCAAGCATGCGCCTACCATAGAAAGAATATTCAGGCGAATTCGAACTGAGTTTAACTGAGTGGAAACGGGTAGAAATTATGCATTATAAATTTATTTAATGCAGTTTACAGAGACTAAAAAATAATAATATAAATGCCCATGTTAGAAGGACTAAAATCAGACATAAATTATGTGAAGGCGAACTTTTTTCCCCCCTAAATATATAGCTGATAGCAAAACATCGACCATATTCGCTCCTACTCGTGATCGAGTATAAACATTCTATAGATGATATAAAAAGTACGCCAATGGCGGTGTTTTCGGAAGTCAACATATTGTACGTATCACATGAATGCGAGGGGGAGATTTGGTGTAAATATGTTACATTATAAATGTTTTAGATGAAACTACAACCTCTAAATTGTATATGAAAGCTCCATTCGGGGCTAACTTTTAAAAATAAAGTGTTTCTTTTCACACAAATTTTTGGGTTATTCAACATCAAATTCGAAAACATAACACACCACAGTTTTTACAGTACATAAAAACAGTAATTACTGCTGTATATTGATGTATTCCACTAAAACATTGATTATAAAATAATTAGATAAAATATCACCCCGATAGTATATTTTGCATAAACTACACCATGTTTTTTTTTCTTCTTTTTTTTCGCAATAAGCGATAATTCTAAAAAGACACTGTTTTATTGTTAATCTCCTTTAGTAGCAAAACTTGTTGACAAATTTCATAATTCTTTATAAAACATGCGTGACAGAACGCTGAAAATCATCTATTTCCATATCTTTCAATTTTTTTAAATTTATTTATCAAACTGCTAGTTATATTTTAAACACTTTTTTATCATACAATCTGAAATTGATAAAAAAAATTTTAGAAATTGAGCATATAACATTACCCATTTTAATTAATATTAGTTACTTTTCAATGTCAATCCTATTTTCATTTTATCTTCTTCATAATTTTTGCTTTGTAATTCTTAGCATGCTTCTTACCGTAATGATAATGTAGAATTTTTTTTATTCTATGTATTTAAAAAAACAGCCTAAGAAACTAAATCAAGTTTCAAAGTTTCGTTAATATTCTGTAATTAGATCTAAGAAAATCTCGTTTTTGTCTGGGACAAAACAGTTCCTTCGTTCCAAGCCTGATGTATGATAAAAAATAATACTGAAACATTGCATTAAAAAATCCTTCTGAAGCCAGAATTCGAAAATAATAAAATATACATTAAATTATTTTTCTTTAGAGATCATTAAAATTTAGGTTGCTTAATTGACCTCAGCCTTAAATTTCTATTTTCTCAATAAAATAACAACATAAAAATATCCTGAACAGTTTAAGAATTTAAAACCAGAAGATACGGTTTCGTTAAAACGCTCCAACAGTAACAAGCACACTTCTACAAAAAGAAACTGGAGGAAAAAAAAATTGGTGAAGAGAAGAAAGAATAAAATGGAAAAAGAGCAGGAAAAAAATCTGCCAATCAGAGAAAGCGGATAAAAGGTCCGTCCGTGAAACTGACAACCTCGAAATCTATTTCGGAAGGAAACGATTTATTTTACTCAACCAGTAATGAACCATATAATGAAAGAATACTCCAGCATTTGGAACAAAGCGCAGCTTGTTAAGCGAGATACAATTGTGAAACACAAGAACTTCTTTTAAAACAGATGAAACGTTTTTCTCGAATTTTTTTTGAAATTATAACTTATTTCCTTTTTTATTTAAAGATTAGCTTTCAAACAATTCAGTTTTTATCTTATTTATTTTAATAAACTAAATATACTTTGTTGAAAAAGTATATACTTCACAGAATAAAATTATGCACAGAATAAAAGTATGATGACGTGTATTATTAAATGTGGTTACTTTACCTATTAATTATTAAACGCTTATTCTTTTTAAGATCAAAAGTTCCTATTTTAACGATGTTTCTGTCGATCTTTAAAGAAGAAACAAAATCATCTCGTGTTTACACGCGAGATGATTTTTTTTCTTCTTTATTTTAAAAGCATATTGAAATACCTTTGCGATTAATTTTTTGTAGAAATAAAATTATATCACGCTTTTTCACTTCGCAGTTAAATGCAAAACAAAATGTAAGTTTCACTTTAACATTGTTTTTAAAAGGAAAATAAAAGTACTTCGTGAGCATGCGCAAATTACTAATGGACACGATGACGTCACTTGGAAATTCATAATTAATGAGTTAATTATTAAGTTAGGATTAATGATTAATTATTATGCTGTTTGTGAAGGGTTTAATAATATTTTTTTAAACAACAATTTATAAAATTTATAAATATTAATTTATCTCGAAATTTTCTCCTTTCATACTCAATGGCTTAAAGTGATTATATGTTCGAAAAAAAACGATTTTTCAAATAGTCTGCTTTTTAATCGTTTTCTCATTTTTACACTTTTTTTGTTCAGAAAAATTACATGCATAAAACGATTTTTTGATAAGATTTAATACTACAGCAATAGTTTAGACGATTCATTTTCGTTTTAGAAAAATAATGGGTAAGCTGTCGAACTATATATATTTTCTACATTATGTTTTATAATATATTTTCTGTGTATTTCATATTTATTCCATTCAAATTTCAAAAACGCAATTTCAAATTGAAGAATAGATAGCAATTAAAAAAATTAATTCTAAGTTTTATTTTTCTTTTAAAAACTGAAAGATGTTCTTTCTCTGATTTACTGCTTTTAAATAAATCAAGATACATTGAATATTTTAAATAATGTTCAAATTTTGAAGACTCAGTTCATCAAATGAGTTTTTAATTAGAAAACTCGAATTAGGTCTTCTACATTTCAACATTAAAGATTCTGAACTTTTGAAAAAAGTGTTAAATAAAATACTAAATCTCGTATTCTAAACATTATTAAAGTCTATTAAAAATTATTGTTGTACTATAAGTCTAATATGTTCTACTATATATATTAAATTCGATAAAAGGGTCAAATATATCATCGTTAATTTTTTCTTCATATTCTGTTCAAATATCAAACCAATCAATTTCTTTTAAATATTTTTTTATTATATTTAATACTAATATTAATTATTAAAATATTAATTATATTTTCATAACAAAATATTTCCTATTCGAGTAAACATGTTTGAAACACGTTTAATAATTTCATAATTATCTGCATTATTTAAATAAACACTAAATTTTTGGAAAGATAATTTTAAATAAATATTTATAATAAGCATTCAAACTTTAATTGCTTATAATAAAACAGAAAAGAAAATCACAGTAAACATTTAAAGAATTTTAAAGAAACACAAACATCATTAAAACTAATTTCGTAAGATGTTGCTTTTAATTAAAAACTACATTTTAATTATGATTGATAAGCAAGTATAATAAAGTTTCTGCCTCTGCCATGCATCTATAGCACGCAATGTTCCTTCTTAATTAAAGTAGTCATTCCTAGAAAAGTGTTTGGTTTAATTAGATTTGGAGTTTAAGTTTTTTTTCTTCCTTCTTTGGCTATAAAGAGTGGTATTCCAAATTGCTGAAATCACTATAGGATGCTTTCGGAACATTTTCAACTTCTCATTTTGAATTCGTAAGTACTTCTCTTTACTCGAAGAATGTGTCTATATCTTTTTTTTTTTTTTTTTCTAATGAAAACGTTAAAATGTTCCAAACGGTAATTACTTTATTAACGAAACTTTGCTTTGAATAGAGCTTTGCTTCTTAATACACTATATATTCGAGAGATACTTAAAATTTATGTTGACTGCCTTAAAGAAAACTTATATGTACAACAATTATTTCATCATAAATTATGCAAATTTAATTCTTAATATGTTCGAAACTCGGTAAAAGTATAAGTTATTGTTAGAATTTATCGTTGGAACAATAACAACAGAAGTATAACAACAGAAACTGGATTAAGTTAATTTAATTTACTAGAAATTAAGCAGAAAACGAATTTTTAAATTTCTAAATTTAATTGTCTTTGTTTCGCCTTAGGCTTAAAAATTAAATTAAATAAAACGCGTGAATAACATCATTAAATCAACCCAAAGAGGAAATTTTTTGCTCAAAATCTTCGCTCTTTAACAAATATTTATTATATAATTTTTACACACTTCATGTTTTTGGGATTCAAAAATACTGCTTAAATTAAAACATCCACCTATCACCAAAAGCGAAATTAAAATTTTTACCTAACTTCTACTGGATCATCGAGTAGACAATTCTACTAAACATAAAGTCCTGTGAATGTTTCAAAATATTAATAAGACAAATTTTGCACTGAAATCAACATGACATGCAAGGAATATAGTAAAAAATAACGGAAACAATAAAAAGCATATTTCCATTTTTTGTTAAATTAGACAAACTTTTTTTAGGCGTTCTTTGAATTTGATGAATACGTTTGTCAAGTTTCATAAAAAAAACTATTAAGCTGGTTAATTCTTATGATTAATTATTAAGGTTACATAAAAAATAGCACATATTTTATTAGTTTTTTTTACTTTTATTTCTCCCCTCCGCAAGCCAACCCCCATGGTCTCATCCATCATTGTTTTTTTCCGTTAAAAGTTGATGAAAAATATAATTCTGCTTAAAAAATATTAAATTTGTATAATTTATGAAACACATTTATTTACAATATTAATCGTAATGAAATGTAAGGATGGCTGGATTTGAAAATCTATCAACTGTACTTGAAACAAAATTAACGCAAAATATGAGATTTAATAAGAAGCAATAAATGAGAAGTCATTTTATTTGTTAACAATGTATAACGATAATCTTGAAATAGTTCACATTTTAAATAGTCTTTATCTCTTTATATTTTAAAAGTTTCGTTATAAATGTTAAAATTTATAACAGCCAATCTTCATCTCTCATTTTTTTTATTTATTCATTTTTTTTGTTACTTTTTACATCATCGACCTTAGTGACTGACAAGTGGTGGCTTGCCAGTTGTTCGGCAACCATTGACCAGACGTTTTCAAATGGTAAGACATCAGGAGAACAAGCTGGCCAGGTCAACAGGAGAACATGGTCTGTGTCAAGGAAGATCAGGACAGTGCGGGCAACATGCGGCCGTGCATTGTCCTGCTGAAACGTAGCTTTATGGGGGCCTCGAAGATAAGGCAGAGCAACTGGCTCTAACACATCAGAAATGTAACTGCTGCTGTTCAAAGTGCCGGCAAGGCGAACAAAAGTGGTGGGTCAGTATAACGATGTCGAATGCAAGCTAATAATGAGCGTTCTCCACGATGCCGCCAAAAGCGGATGCAGCAATCATGATGCTGTATACAGAGCCTGGATTCGCCTGAAAAGACGACGTCATGCCATTCCTACGTCCAGGTTCGTCGTTGATCCCACCAATTGAGGCGCTCCTGCCTGTGATGCAGCGTCTAGGATAGCCGAAGCCATGGTCTCAGTGCTGACAGTTCATGCTGCTGTAAACAGCGTCGAACTGCTCACGCAGACACTTGTTGTCTTGCAAATGACCCCATTTGTTGACTCAGGGTTCGTGACATTGCTGTACGATCCCTTAAGGCCATGTGAATAACATGTCTGTCTTCTCGACTGTTGATAGAGGGCCACTGAGATCCTGCACGGCGTACCATATGACCGTCATGAATCCGTCGATTCCATATTCTGCTAACAGTCATGGTATCTCTACAGGGCCGGCCCAAGGGCAGGGCGATCCGGGCGACCGCCCGGAGTGCAATGATCTAGGGGCGCCAAAATGATAGTTGACAAGATTGAGAGGCGGCAGGCGGAATTTATCATTTTTATTTCTAATCACATAATTCAAATAATATAATATATTTAAACATTAAGGCAGAACCTAGTTGAATTCAATTCAACATGACAAAATCACTCAACCCCCGCCTTTCAAGAATTGATTGTATTTTATATAATATTTTTGGTCTAAATAATATTTTGGTCTAAATAATACTTTGGTTTATATAATATTTTGGTCTTTTTGTATAATATTTTTGGTCTAAAAGACATGCCCAGAAATGAGCTACTGGCTCATTGCAAAGATTTGGAAATAGTTTTAACTGATGGAAATTCAAGCGATCTTAACGCCCTGGAACTAGCCGATGAAATAAGCATTGTTTCGTCATTATTAACAAAAAAGGAAACCCCTGTTGAAGTTCTCAAGTTTATCGCTACACTTAAATTAGCACCAAACCTCAGCATAGCATTAAGAATCCTACTTACATTGCCAGTCACTGTGGCTTCAGGGGAAAGAAGCTTTTCTAAACAAAAAATAATAAAAAATTATCTCAGAACGATGCAGGCGCAAAATCGTCTCAATGGATTGGCAATGATAGCTATAGAGCACCAAATTAGACTTGAAATCACTGGTTCGTGAGTTTGCCGAAAGAAAAGTTAGAAAAAGGGCATTTTAATTACTTTGGTTAGTTAGAATTTATTTATAATATGGGATATTAGTTTAGTTAGCATTACTACACTTTAATCTTTGTTATTTTGCCTTAAATGCTAAATTGCTTATCTTGTTATCTGATGATTGAGTTTCTAATAAAACGTTTTTTTTCATATTTTTTTCAATGTTTTCTTGACTTTCTGATATGGTCGCATGAGATTTACTTTAAAAAAACGGGGGGGGGGCGCAAAATTAGGGTTTCGCCCGGAGCGCCAAAATGTCTAGGGCCGGCCCTGATCTCTACCAAAGCGAGCAGCAATACTTTGGGATGATAAACTGCTATCCCAGTAGGCCACAATTCGACATTGATGAAATTCAGATATGTGCTAGCATTTCTCCTTCTTACACAGCTCGCAGCGCCCAACCTACATCAACCAGGATTTTTCCTGGAGTTGCTTCTGCCTCCCTTGCCCATTTTTTCCGAAGTGTTGTAAGGGATCGCCAAAAAGCCTACCTTTTGAATCTTCTTTTTCTTTTGCTGAGAGGTCACGTGCGCGCACTTAGAGTCTACAGTATTCTCCGGATGCCCCCTGGTTAAGCTCTGATTCTCCTTCCAACACAAGGTATAACAAAAACGTTTTTACTCAAGAACAACGCTCAAATTCAATTTCTGTATGAGAAACTTACTGTCAAATATCTTCTTTATACATTGTAGGTGTCGTTACCACCGTTATAATTATGATGATTTTTATTGATGATTTTTGAAAAATTATTAACATTTAATAAAAAAAAATTTAAAAAATCTTTATTTATTATTAAAAGACTTTTGGCAACCGATTTTACCGAGTTGGAATTGCGCATTGTATAAATATAAATTTGATAACAAAGAAATTTTAAATTATTACATACAACGATTTTATGTAGAACTGAATTACGTTAGTTGGATATCCATTTTTTTTTTTTTTTTTTATGATATATATAAATTTTGGAAGAATTCGTCTGTTTGTTTTTTCGATAAATAAACATTACTACAAAGTGTTTTATTTTTATTAATTTAATTAAAAATGGTATTCAAATAAATGTTTTTGGAAACATAAGTAATTAATTTACTTAAAATCATCGAAATTTAAAATCATTTCCTTAATCGTATAAATCAACAAGGCAGATATTTTCTACTTTTTTGAAACTTAAATCCGAAAAATTAAAATTAATGCTATCGTCCTGATTACGAAGCAAGATTATTTTCTTTTAACAAAATTGCATAATTTTGAAAATTAAGGATAATTAAATCATCAATAAATCTAATTTAGTGTTCAGAGTATTATTTTTTTCAGAATATTGTATAACTAAGTTAGCTAAGAAAGAGGTAAGTTCGGGTAAGAATTAGATGAGGAATAATTAGATCCTTGTGGTATTCCATCAATTTGAGCAAATATATTTTTTCCATTGTAAAGACAATTATTAAAAAGGCAAAAATTAATTGGAATTTCTCAAGACTCAAAATCGCAATTAAGTATATTTTTATAATCATAGCAATAACTCAAAAGAACATCTTTTAGTTTAGAAAGAGGAATGCCATTTAGGAGATTTTGGAATCAAACGTCGCAATTGAATAATTTAATAAATTCTAAAATAGGTTGACTATTAGTGATAATTCAAGAAAACCCTTCTTTAATAACATAGTTAAAAATTTTATTTAAGTAGTTGGAGAAAAAAGTACCAGGTTTAGTTAGATAAGAATTAGATCCACAAGTGATTGTTCCAAATTTAATAGCTATTTTATGAAATTTAGGACTGGTTATTAAGTATGGAAATTGCATATTATTAGTTTTAATTTTCATCGTTTTTTATAAAGATATTTTTTTTAAATGACAATAATATTATTTATATTGCAAAGCTTAATTTTTTTACAATTATTTAACTCCTTATTTAAAAGTTCTACATAGAATTTTTAACATAAGATAGCAATTATTGTTACCTTTGTCTATGGGGGATTAAATAATTGTTGTTGCTTAATTAGTCAATCAGTTTTGGAAAATTTCATTGAATTGATATTGTTATTAAAAAAAATTTTATTTTTAAAAATAAAGCTTTTAAAATAATAATAAACAGTCCATTTCTATTACGTTAACATACCTAAATGTGAAGAGAATCTATTTGATATCTTTAAACAAAATTTATTAAGAAAGAATTTTAGAATTTTATCAATTAATTTATAGTAAATGAGTCTAAGTTTTGTGCCTTTTAACAATAAATTTCTTAGTTCTAAGTTTTCTAAAATATTTAAATTACCAGTAATAATATGTTTATGATGTTTATCATCAAATTCATAATATTTCTCTTCTTCACAGTGACATTCATATTTGGATAAATTGATTTTCCCTAAATTTTTGCCAATATCATTATAGTTAAAAATAGTTCTACCAAGAGTTTTATTACATTTATAGCTTTTAATTATGTTAAAATATCTGAATGGAAACAAATTTTTTACATTTTCAAAAATATTATGAAATTTAATCAAATCAAAAATAGGGTTTTGAAAGTTAATAACAAAATATAAGTTATCTAAATGCTTCTTTTTCTTTGGTGAAATTATTCTCATTTTGACTTTAAAAAAATCGAAATAAAGAATTTTGAAGCGGAAATTAATAAAAGAAAAAATTTTAATAAGATCTTGAAGCTTTTAAATATCATTATTTTTAAGGGAAAAATCAAAATCTTTCATTCATTTAATATTGTAATGTTTATTAAAATATTTTTCCTTGTTTCAAATAGAATTTACATTTAATTTATCACTATTAATAGATTGTTTATAACATCCTAATCCCCCTTTACCTCGATTTGTACGCTTATCTTTAATGTGAAAAAGTAAGTAAGTTGAGGAGATGTTAAAGTTAATTTGTGTTCGTGGAATCTTTATTAAATTTTCTAATATTTAATAAAGATTTAGTTAAAGCATTTTATTAAATGTTAATAAATTCTCTAAAATCATCAATATAAAAAAATTAATAATTAAAATTCAACCTTATTAATATTAAAATTTTATAATTAAAATTCAGCCTTATTAATTATGATTCTTGAATTATCCAGAATAATATTATTATCTTACACACATCAAGCTTCAGGCCTATCCAAGGTAGCTAACTAATCAAACGAAGTAAGAATGTGCCATAAGTTGATTTCTTCATTCTCTATTTAAGCTTCTATTTTCATATTTTGTAATCTGGAAAACTTGTTTCGAAACCATTTTAAATAATTTTTGAAAATCGCTGGTAAGTAAGTGTAAGCACATTAAATTTCGCGACTCGCTTGTCATATTACATTTTCAGATTTATTCTATATTTTCTTGATTATTTTTATTTTCTATTTTTCGATTGATTATTTTACTTTGCACTTCTTGTTTTATTTTAATTTCCTTGCTTAATAAATTTTATTTCCGTTTCAGTTTTTGCTTCTCCTTATATTTCATTGATATATTTTGCATTGGCTATATTAGTACAATATTGGAAAACAATTTTTTCGGATATAATCGAGTGAGCTGATGACGGGAATATATTTTTTCCTTATTTCATTTTTCGGGTTTTTTCTAATTTTTGAATATTTTTTTTAAAAAAATTATTCATATTTTTTCTTTTACGTTATAAAAAATCTTATCCTCTTTTTTCATGCTTTCTATATATTTTTATGGAGAATAATAAATAACATGGAAAATAATATATATTAATGAAAAAAGATAAAGAAAAACTGTTAAAATAAAATATTTTTAAAAAATATTGAAAAAAATTTATTTGAAATATATATGTATTAAAAAACCGGAAAACAAAAAACAAAAGAATGAAAAGATATAATCTCTTCATCAGCTCACATGATTATATCCGCAAACAGAAGTGCTTTCTAATATTGTATCAATGTAGCTTTGCTGAATACACATTTTTCTGACATTTCTTCGATCGATTATAAGGGATCGCTCTTTGGCGGAATTTTTACGCGCCTTTTCACAATAATATTTTTCAAAATCTACAGATTCACAAGATCGTAAGTCGAATAACTTTTATCTGCATCAATTTGCTCTAGAATTAAACTGAGAGTTTCCTTTAACGTTAGGATATCGAATTAAATAAATATATTCAGTGCGATTAATATATAATGAATATATTTCTTGTGATGAATGAATTTCAAAACACGGTCGTGAGCATTTTCCAACTACGACTTCAGTGATATCAGAAATACTAGGATCTCTCCCAGAAAGTATCCAATGTCGTAAGTTATATTGAGTATAAAAATAACATTAACAGAATTTCGAAATTTTGATGGTGAGCCAAAAAAGGGACAACATGTTCAATTTTTTGTTACTTTATCTTTGCTTAAACTAATTATTCAATGTTAAGCTCAGTAAATATTTACTTTCGAGGAGAAAAAAAAGAGACATTCTATAAGGAAATTTTCTTACCCAGAACCTTGAATCTTAGAGCACAGAATGTGTTTTCAAAATAAAATAAATGGAAAAAACTAAAATCATTTTTTTTTATTGAATCGCTATTTGGTGAGTAAATTTCAAAGAAACAACTGATTTCATTTAACTTATGACAGTCAGTAAAGCATTAAAATTGTACTAAATCGGGAAGATTTTCTTTAAAAGAAGAAAGAAATTATTAATTTATAATTTTAAGAAAGATTTTCATGAAAGAGAAGAGATTTTCAGGTATAATTTATTTTTAATATTTCAATATAAATTTCAAGAGCAAGGGCTCGAGGCTTTTTCAATCGAGTTCCTCTCCACTTTCTTTTCATTCTGTGAAGCTTTATTTAAAGCAAACTTTAAAAGGGCAATTCAGTTAACAAATAAATAACAGAGTAAAATCTAAGCGCTGGAAAGCTGAAGATCTTATGAGGGTTCCTGGCAGTCCACGTCGGCACGCTGCGGCCCAATTCCGCCCACTAACCGGACACGATTGCCTTGCAGATCACTTTCACCGTATTCAGATCTTCTCAAGCCCTTACTGCCCCCTCTGTAACTCTAATATTCCTATGGATAGACACCACCTCCACCACTGTGCAGTCCTTAGGGGCGACTCCGAGATTGGGCTTTATTGGAAGGCCAGAGAACTTATGAGGCAATGACTTCGTTCAATTTATTGTTGCGTCATCTTTACTTCTGTTCCTGTTCATTTATTTTTCTTTTTGCCTTGCCATTGGAAATAAAAAAAATAAAAAATATATTTAAATTTCAAAAAATTTCATATCACTGTAAGAAAAATCTCTATGTCGTCTTTTTATAAAATGCGTCGAAAAAAATTGCGTCGCCATTTTGCATGCTCTAACTTGTTAGTGGAAACGGAATATGCGTGAATTATAAACATTTTTAAATTAAAAGTTATGATTGAAATTGTTGATTGAAATATATCATAAATTAGTTGTAATAAAAAAAAATACAAATTTCAATGCATAGATCATTCCCTTCAAATTCATAATAAATTTATTTATCATATCTTATTTTTATTAGCCTAAAATGCTTCTAATATCAGAGTTAAATATTTTATAAATTCCTTTCTTGAGTTATGGGACATTAGCCTCGGATATTCATAAGAAGATATTCAATAATAATATTCTGATTATAGTGATAAAACTAGATAACTCATTATTTATTTCTAATTCGATTTGTTACAGCCAACCTAGAAAATGCTGGCCTTTAATAGAATGTCTATAATCATGCCATGGTCCATAATCATCGGTAAAAATGCCTGGCATTTTTAAGCAAAGTGAAACATGAGACTTATTATTTTGCCTAACTTTCCCCACTAATGCCTAACTTTTATTCCCCATTTTTACTAATCATTTTATACTTGAGCGAACAATTTTTAGCTTTCCTACAAGCAGCATTTTAGGTATATTTTGCACCTTGGTAATAACATGTACATTTTTTAATATTAGGTTATCTAGTTATATTAGCTATATCTAAACAAATCAAAAACTCGCCGTATGTGGAGTCTTAATGTGAGGTTTTAGCGATTAGAACCGGACAACTCTTTACCATTAATTCATACCTTCTTTTTTCTCTCCTTAAAACAGGTGCTGTGGTCATAACTTGTTTTAGTGTTATACCCACGATATATTATCTAGATAAGAAAAAAATATGAATTTTTATAGTCATTGGGAAAGACTAGGTATACTGCTAATGTCGTTTTTCACCATCGAGATTTTTTGGTTCAGTTTATATTAGAATAGCTAATTAATTTAACCATAAACTCTAACTTATAGGAAAATTTCTTAATATTTTGACTCAAAATTTTATGTTTAAATTTTTAAAGAAGTTACTAACGCAATCAAATCACTTCACTGCTTGAAGTTTCTGACAGCTTATGACACTTATACGTAAGTCAATCCAAATAAAAATGTGTAACTTTCCTATTTACTTTAAACAATTTTGGAGGCATGAGTTAAAATAGGTATGCTGACGAATTGATGTAAAAATAAATAAAAAAAATCAATTTTTTAAAAGAAATTGTTATTGTTGTTTCCTTTACAAATTTTTGGTAACGTCAACTCCTTCAAACCCTTTAATAAATTTTTACAATATCATCCTAAATTCTTGCTGATTTCATGTACTTCGACTCATTTTAAATACAATACAAGAAACGTCTTTTACAATAGATCCGCCTTTTCAATGTTTGAAGTCTATTCAATACCTGGCCGAATCTAAATGTCTTCTTTTCCATTTTATTTTTCTGAGGGTGTTTTTTTTTTTCCTTCCTTTGAATTACTTATCAAGTTTGTTTAAATTCAACATTGATTAATTTGATTGTTTCAAATAAGACTTTCCTTAAAAATTCTACTACACATGCATCTTTTTTATGAATTGATTAAATTAGAAATTTTATGCATCCGTTATCTCACTTTTTATTATTTTGCTTTGTTTTTAACTTAACAAGAGTACTTATATGTATTTAAGAATCAAGTGACAAGCCTCCATTTTACTCCCCCCCCCCGTTTCTTTGGAGTGCTTTAAATTATATTGCTCAAGATTTATCAAATATTTCCAAAATACTACTTCCTTACCAGCTGTTAAAATCTAGACTTATATTTCTTTTCCTCTTTGAGATCTTTATTTATTTTGAGGTAAATTTTAAAGTTGTAAGAAGTTAAAAGCCTACATTTAAAAAAAAATTTTATCATAACGATTTGTGGTTGTTGCTGTTGTTCATTTACGTCGCACTAGAACTGCACAATGGGCTATTGGCGACGGCCTGGGAAACATCCCTGAGTATGATTCGAAGACGTGCCATCATAATTTTGATGCTCTTCAGAGGGGATGGTACCCCCGCTTCGGTAGCCTGACGACCCGAAACGATTTGAAGAGAATCATAATGCATTGAATTTTTATTCTTTTGAAGAAATTGTTTTATTTAGGGTTATATTGTTAACTGAAATATTAAATAAACAACTATTTATCAGATTTACAGATTCAAAATACATTAAGAAACTAATTACATTTTGAAAAAAAAGAAAGGAAGAAAAAGAAAAGAAAAAAAGATATTTTAATGAAAAATTAAGTTTGAAAAAATTAATTTTTTTCAAAGAAATTTTTCCAAAGAGAGAATAATTATTCCAACAAAAAATAAAGTTACTATTTTTCAAAAAAAAAAATAGTAATAGTAATAATAATAATAATAGTTTAAATTCGATATTTTACATTTTACTAAAACAGTTAAATTAGAAATTTTAATCAGAATTTTTAATTGTAAAATGTTGTTTTGAAAACAACTTGACATCTTTTTTAACAAATTTGTCAAAATTTTGTAATTGCTTAAAGCATTTTTTTTTTTAATTTCTTTTTTAACGGTTTATGAATGGAATAATAATTTCCATCTATTGGATGATAACATATTGCTATTTTTAGTTAATTTTTTAAATTATTAAATAATAGTTTAAAGCACTTAAGTGTTTTTATTTTATAAAAGAAAATTATTAATGTTTCTAAATAAATAAACAGACTTCAGAAGCGTATCTATCATTGGGGTAAGCAGGGCAGTTTCCCGGTGTCCCAAAATAGAAATATTTAAAAAATATTAATTTAAAATAATTTTAAGAAATATAAAAAAAATTATAAAAATAAAATTTATTTAATTTTTTTTCTCTATTATTTACATTTTTCTAAATTTAATTTAAATAATTTTCATTTATCAATATTATTAAACATATAGAAAANAAAATCAAGATATTTTTTGGAACAGTATACAGGGTTAAAATAATTTTAAAAAATACAAAAAAAATTATAAAAATTAAATTTATTTAATTTTCTTTCTCTATTATTTACATTTTTCTAAATTTAATTTAAATAATTTTCATTTATCAATATTATTAATCATATAGAAAAGTGGAACAGAAGCATAGAGACAAACATCTAATAGTCGTATTGGAGATCGAAATAGACAACAGTTCGAGAATAGCAGAACTCTTAACCTAAGTTAACACTTCCCATGCATTCATGGGCGGATAGTGAATTTGTGGGGCCCTGGGCTGAAACTATTTTGGGGCCCTAATAGCCATTTTGTCAAAAAACTGTTTTCTATAGTGATGTAGATAAGTATATAGAAAAAAAACAGGACAATAAAATAGTTTTACTTATTTTTTTATTTTTATTTGTCTATACAAACAGCAACTGTACAACATTGTTGCAAAAGAAATTGACAGGTTATGTGTAGTTATAAAGCTACCTTTCTGCATTTTTGTGCTGCAAACTCCTTTATTTGCTCATCACATTGAAATTCCTTCGTTAAATCACAATTTATGGAAAGAACTGATAAATGATTTAGTCGATGGTTCGACATTGTTGTCCTATATTTGTTTTCTATATATGACATCCTAGAGAAAGAGCGCTCAGCTTCACAGCTAGTGATTGGCAAAGTTAAAAAAAATCTTTAAGATAGTGTAGCGTCCCGCAGTGGAACTAATCTTTAAGACACGGTTTCCATCCGATCACCGAAGTCAAGCATCACTGGCTGCGGTCAGTGTGCGGGTGGGTGACCACTTGGATCAGTCTACGTAGGGACCGAGGGTGCGCGGTATTGGTCCTCGTTAAACTGTGCTACCTTAAAGTGCTCGACTTCGCGTGCAGGTCGTTGGGCTACCGAAGCGGGGGTGCCATCTCCTCTGCAGAGGAACAAAATTATGATGGCATGTCTTCGGATCATCCTCAGGGATGTTTCCCAGACCGTCGCCAATAGCCCATTGTGCAGCTCTAGTGCGACGTAAATGAACTACAACTACAACAACAAGATAGGGTAGCAATTTGGGAAAACATCAACAAATTTCTTTTCATAAATTAGCATAAAAATTTCACTGCAAGAGGTGTAAGACTCTGGCTTAGATTGAAGTAAATAAGATTTTAACTGAACGCACTCATTCACAAAATGCTCGTCTACGTCATCTGGATAATAATCAACAATATTACGTACACTTTCCAGATCTATGTTTTCCATATTTTTGTCTTGCAAATCCATTAAAAATTTGAATTTCTTGCTATACATCTCATAGACTTGGCTCCTTTTGTTTAAATCCATAATCAGCTTATCCAACGCAACGTTTAGCGTGTCTCTTTTAAATTTTTCTGCGCCGTATACTGAGAATTTATCTGTAGACTTATCTGAAAATTTTGGAGTAATGCGTCTCTTGTTTATGTCATTGTAGTCTATTCCCACACTAGTACTTAATTTTTTAGCTTTCTCTTCGTATTCCTTTAGCTTCTGATCTGATTGGTGCCTTATGTTGTTCACGAAGTCTTTTAATGATACAATTAACTTGTTGCCTTCACAAATAACTTGTTGCCTTCACGTGTCAACCACACTAACATTGATTTCTTATGTTCATTAGAATTTTCATGATTTTCTAAACAAGTTCCTATGTGTTTCCAATCAGAAAATCCGGTTGTGTATTGAGAAGGGATTTTAGAAAAAAGTTTGCAAGTCAAACAAAAAACAGTACCAACCCTGGTTGAATAACATAACCAAGATCTTTCCAGTGATTGACCATTTTTCATTTTCTTAATGAAATACCTATTTGAAAATGTTCTGTTTTGTTCTTTGTATTTCTTTATTGAAGCTGAATATATATTTTTCGGATCTTTATTTTGAAAGTCAGTCATTTCATGTGAGAGTATGTCATTAATAAAATCATTATTTAGCAATTCTGACCACAAGCCCACGTCAACATATTTCTCAAACTTAATATTCTCTAAATTTCTTTCCGCCTCGGTATTACCGTCCTCTTGATGCAGGGCCGTCTAAATAGCATGCAGGGCCCCCTGGCAAAGAAATGTTTTGGTCCCTTATCTTATAACATGTCATACTACTTAAAATCGAACTAAAAAATTTGAACAAATTTAAATACAGTTTGATTTAAATGTATTTAAATTTGTTTTTAGTAGACCCCCCCCCCAAAAAAAAAACTGAATTCACATAGAAATTTCATTGGAAGGTAGAAAAATAGATTTCGGTTTGCCTTTTTAAGTTTCCCGGTGATAAACTATTCAAATTATTGTTGTTTGCAAGATAATCAATCACTATTTGTAGAAAGAAAAGCAAAATACACATTTTATACAATATAATATATTTATTTTAAAAAAAATATATAAGGTAATTTTGTTTAGTCTTAGTTCCTTTTTAAACCAATTTATAAAAAGTGAGATTCTTTAGGGCCCCCTGAGTGCCTGGGGGCCCTCGGGCACTACCCGGGTGTGTCCATGCGTAAAGACGGTACTGTCTTGCTGAACACCAATTTAGTTTTCAGTGGGATCAGAGGGTTTCTGGTAGTCAAGACAGTTATTATTAAACTAAACAAGTTAGTCACTTTTACGACGAGAACAGAAGTGCGGGAAAAAACAAAATTGCGACGGGCGTTAAGCGGCGCTGCGGGAAGTCCCTCATAATAGACGCGAAAAAATACACTGACCAAAAACAAGCGACGGGTAATTCCCCGTTCCGTTCGAAAGACGCTCACATGATGGGTTGATTGATCTCAGGGTTGCTAACCTTATAATATCTTTTTTTTTAATATTAAATATTTTTTTTAATTCAAAATATCACCTATTGATTTCAATGGGGACTGGGGCCCTTTGTATCCACGGGGCCCTGGGCTGCAGCCCAAAAAGCCCTTAAGTAGATCCGCTCCTGCATGCATTCCTGATTAGCATGGACGGATCGTGAATTTGTGGGGCCCTGGGCTGAAACTACATAGGGGCCCTAATAGCCATTTTGTCAACAAAAAAAACTGTTTTCTGTAGTGATGTAGATAAGCATATAGAAAAAAATAGGACAGTAAAATAATTTTATGTATTTATTTTTATTTGTGTATACAAACAGCAACTGTACAACATTATTGCAAAAGAAATTGACAGGTTATGTGTAGTTATGTTGTATAAATTATAAAGCAGCCTTTCTGCATTTTCGTGCTGCAAATTCCTTTATTTGCTCATCACATTGTAAGTCCTTCGTTAAATCAGAATTTATGGAAAGAGTTGATAAATGATTTAGTCGATGGTTTGACATTGTTGTCCTATATTTGTTTTCTATATATGACATCCTGGAGAAAGAGCGCTCCGCTTCACAGCTAGTGATTGGCAAAGTTAAAAAAATCTTTAAGATAGTATAGCAATTTGGAAAACATCAAAGTTTCTTTTCTTAAATTAGCATAAAAATTTCACTGCAAGAGGTGTAAGACTGGCTTAGGCTGAAGTAAATAAGATTTTAACTGATTGCACTCATTCATTAAATGCTCGTCTACGTGTTCTAGATAATAATAAAAAATATTACGTACACGATCTATGTTTTCCATATTTTCTTCTTGCAAATCCATTAAAAATTTGAATTTCTTGCTATACATCTCATAGACTTGGCTCCTTTTATTTAAATCCATAATCAGCTTATCCAACACAACGTTTAGAGTGTCTCTTTTAAATTTTTCTGCGCCGTATACTGAGAATTTATTTGTAGACTTATCCGGAAATTTTGGAGTAATGCGTCTCTTGTTTATGCCATTGTTGTCAATTCCCACACTAGTACTTAATTTTTTAGCTTTCTCTTCGTATTCCTTTAGCTTCTGATCTGATTGGTGCCTTATGTTGTTCACGAAATCTTTTAATGACACAATTAACTTGTCACCTTCACAAATATCACAATTATATCAAATATCTACATATATATATCCAGGGCTCTGTATTTTTCTATTAACTAAATTAAATCTCCCCAAAATTTCTTCCCAAAAAAATAATCAAAATTGCAGTATCGAGTTTCGCCATTTTATTGAATAAATTTCGTACCTCTTTCCGAAAATCAACTTTCTCATCCTCATTTTCGCTGAAACTTTCGAAAATTTTCATAATGTCATCATAATTATTTTTCAAAGCTTTGACAGCATCATAGTGACAAGACCATCTAGTCTGTCTTAAACTTTTTAACGTAAATTTGAGTTTTGTTTCACGATTTAATAGTTCCCACCTATGGGTCGAAGTAGAAAAGAAAAAGTATATTTTTTGCACTACTCCAAAAAAGTTCACAATTTTGGTTGCAACCTTAACAGATTCTTCACCAACTTAAGGGAATGAGCAGCACATGGCACACAATCCGCGGATTTATTTCTTTGTTTTAGTAGTGCTTGTACACCATTGTAGTGACTCGCCATATTAGCAGTGTTGTCATAAGATTGTCCCCTACAATTATCCAGTAGTAGTCCATTTGTTTCTAAAACGTCTTGTAGAATATTAAATAAATGTAAGCCAGTATGACTACAAATTTTAATGAAGGATACACATCTTTCATACACTTTTCCCCGAAAATAGTATCGTAATACAATAGCAAGTTGATCATTGTGAGATAGATCTGGAGTAGAATCCACCACAATTGAATAATACTTTGTGTCGTCGTTATTTATTTGAGTTATAATTTGTTTAATTATCTGTTGGCCCATAAACTCAATTATTTCCTCATATACTGTTTTTGATAAGTACGATATTATCGATTTTGGTCTCAGCTCTCGTTGTTCAATGTGTTTACGAATGAATGGATCGAACTCTGCCAATAGCTCCAGAGCACCCATAAAATTACCATTATGTGGAGAACCAAATACTTCCTCGGAACCTCTAAATGCTAAGTCCCTTATACTTAAAATTTGACCACTGCAATAACCTGTTTTAGGACATAGTGATAATATTCTGTTTCTTTTCTTAATTGTTTCTGAAGCTGCTTGTCTAAAACAGATCTATTTTCTTTTCGTGTCAACCACACTAACATTGGTTTCTTATGTTCATTAGAATCTTCATGATTTTTTAAACAAGTTAGTAAACTAAACAAGTTTGTCACTTTGACGACGAGAGCAGAAGTGCGGAAAAAAAATTACGTAGGCGTTAAGCGGCTCGGCGGAAAGTCCCCCGTAATAGACACGAAAAAATACACTGGCCAAAAACAAGCGATGGGGAATTTCCCGTTCCGTTCGATAGACGCGCACATGCTTGGGTTGATTGATCTCGGGGTTGCCAACCTTATAAGAGTTTTTTTTAATATTAGATATTTTTTTTAAATTCAAAATATCACCTATTGTTTTCAGTGGGGACTGGGGTCCTTTGTATCCACGGGGCCCTGAGCTGCAGCCCAAAAAGCACTTAGGTAGATCCGCCCCTGCTGATTAGCATGTATTATAGAAAGTAAGGAAGTACGTAAGTTTTCGTCTTGATTTTTTAACTGATTAAAGAATGTTAAGTTTGGAAACAATGCGAAATTCAAAACTTCATTATATGTAGCTCATGAAGTATGAGTCATAGCAATTAAAAAATTTTTTTATGGATAATCAAAATTTAAAAAGTATTATGAAAGGGCAAAACATTGCTGTAGTACATCCCCATATATCTGAGCCCATGATCTTTAAACATGGGATTGGTATTCTTCCCAGATGGCGTATTTGAGCGTTGTGATCGCGACGAAACAGACTTGACAGGATAATCAGATTTGCAGATTTATACAATTTCAATATACGAAAAAATGATATTTTAAATACTTTTTTATTTAATTTCGGATTAAAAATATCGGATTTCGAAGGATTGAGGATGCCCCACTTTGTCTATCTGAACTAGGGTAATCGAGAGTCTAGCTATACATCTGGCAATCTTTAACAATCTTTATAATAAGTTTTTGAAGACTTTAAAAATAAAGAGTGGTATTTTTTTTTTCTTTTTTATTATAACTTGTTCAAAATTAAGTAAATAATTGTAAAGCGGGTTCACCTCAGCTAGATCATTGACTACTAAGCCACCGCTTGGAGTAGACATCTGCAAACCAGAAACTTCACTGATTTTCGATATGGCAACATTACTGTTTGTCGTTATTATTCAAAAGTTGAGCGCGGGTGAGTTATGAATTCTCTTACTTAAAGCTCAAAGAAGGTTGTTTCTTCGATTTGTTTACTTACAAAAATGCTTTAAATGAATTAAAATCAAGTTCCTAACTTTTACCGTTTAGCTCGTTTATTGATTGATCAAGAGTATTGAAGCTTAATGTTTGTGTCAAATATTCGAACCGAGTTTTACGATGTCTTATCTACAATTTCGAACCGAATATTATTGTTGGTGGGATATGACGTGGACGCTCTCTGTGCGTGCAAAATATTGCAATATCTGTTCCAATGTGATAATGTATTATATACTTTGATTCCAGTTTACAGTAAAACATCTCTTGTCGAATCTTTTAAAAAACATAAAGAGAAGTTGAAGTTTGCTGTGTTGATCAATTGTGGCAGTACTATTGATCTTGTCGAAGTGCTTGAACCAGAAGACGATGTAGTGTTTTTTATTTGTGACAGTCAACGACCTATAAATGTTTACAACATCTACAGTGAAACCCAAATTCGCTTGGTTATGAAACCAGAGGATTGTGAAAACATACCTGCTTACACTGACATCTTCAGAGATGAAGATTCAGCTGATGAAGATGAGGAAATGGGCAGGCCAACTGAAGAAACCATAATGAGACGTCGCGATAAAAGGTTGTGGGAAGAAAACCGTAACAAAATCATGTTTGAGTATAGTCAAATAAGTTATTTTGGCGAATCTTCGTCTTGCATCATGTTTGATTTAGCTTGGAAAATGTCTAGAGATAACAATGATCTCTTGTGGTGGTCCATTATTGGCTTTACAGAACAATTTGTAATGAACAAGGTGGAATCCGATAAATATATTATGAATGCATCTTTAATGCAAAATCATGTTACACGCCTGAATCGTGCTGATGTTGGAACCTTTAACTCCGTTAGCTGCATGAAGATTTCCTTTGACAAGGAATTAAATTTGTCTCTGTACAGGCATTGGTCAATCTATGATAGTATGCTTAATTCTAAGTATACGGCATGTAAGTTTAAGTTGTGGAGTGGTAAGGGCAAGCAAAATATGCGAGAATTTCTTGCATCGATAGGATTGCCCTTGTCGCAATGCAGGCAAAAGTTTTTGTCCATGGACATGGAAATCAGGAACAATGTGTGTTCTTGGATGGAAGCCAATTGTGATAAATATAGGCTCGATCAGATGGTCTTCGGTTCTTTTAACTCGCAGTTTGGCTTCAAAGGAAAATTCAGTGCTACCGATGTTGTTCTTGCCATCAGTGCTCTTTTGGAGTCTACGGAGAAAGAAAAAACTGCTGCTGATAAATTTCAGGATGCTTCTGATGCATTGAGAAAAGGGGAGGTAAATGCCATTAAAAGAGGCATTGAATTAGCTAAATTGAGACTGGAGGCTATATTTAAACAAGTTCAGAACTTTATCGCCTTAAAACATGTTAGACCTGCTGGGCCGTTTTTGCATGCAACTGTACCAACTTCAACACATGATTTCAAATACTTTTGTTATCCTTCTTGTCTAACGATGTTAGGTAATTTTTTGTTAGAAGCACATGTCTGTTCGCGCCGGAGCAACCGTGCCGGTTCTCTACCATTAATTCTATTTGCTCCCGATGAACAGGAATATGATCAGTGCATAGTTGTTGGTATCCCTCCGCTTTCAGAGAGATCACCTAGAAATTTCTTTGGCAAGGCGTTTGAGCAAGCAGCTGAACAAGCACGAATTTTTATCAATCAAGATTTGTTTTACACTTCTATTGTGTATATAAAGAGGAATGATCAGGCTAAATTTTTGGATGCTTTGTTTTTATTGTTGAGTTAGTTATAAAGTGTTTTGATAGTCTATATATTTTGAACATTAATTGTTCCACGTATTTATTCACTTATTTCTTTTGCCAATACAATGCTAGAGTAGAGTGTGAATGTTTAGAATGTCTGAATTTTATTATAGTTTTAATTTATTTGAAATTTTTGAACTTTTTTACATGAACTTTCTATGTTTAAATTTCGACTGTTTGTTCTGGTGGGTGTGTTAGTGATGTTTATTGTAATTTTTTTTATGTTCTGTGTATAGTTATAAATTTTGGAAATTTTTTTTCTTTTAAATCAAAATTGAGTATATTCTTTTGCCTCAAAATTTCATTTTGATTTTCTACAGGGTTGGGTTTTTGACGTCAAAAAGTGGTTTTTGACATGACAAGGGTATAATACTGGTTTAAACCGTCAAAAACCCGTCAAAAATGTCAAAAACTAAAGTTTGCCAANCCCTGATTTTCTATTAAAGAAAGTTTTTTTATTAATACTTTAAGCACTACAATGTTGTATGAACTTAATAAGTTTTTCAGTAGTCATTTTTCAAATCATTTTACAGATTTTATTTGGCATGCTTTTTGATTTTACGCATGTTTTTATCTGTACATATGTTAGCAAAAAAAAAAAATATTTTTTTTCTTCTTAACAAACTAATTAAATTAATTTTATAAAATTTAATTTTTTTATTTCTTATTCTGTTTACTTTAAGTTTAGTTTTAAGGTATTTTAGAATATGGTATAGTATGTTTTAAAAATACAGTATACTTTTAGAATACCTACTACTTTCATGTGTATTTGTCGATAGTATCTTAGAAAATTAACTTCCTATTCTCAAAATATTCTTTGAAAGTAATGTATCCAATTTTGTTAAATGTGAAAGTTTTTAAAGTTAGAAGCAATGAAATATATAGATCTTGTCCTATGATTGTTTTGTTTCTTTTGCTTTTTAATGAAAGCGACATACTTTTTTTTAAAGTTAAAAAAATAAATGGCCATTTAAATACTTGAACAGTGAAGTTACCTTCTTGTATATCAATGAGTTTGCTATCTGGTTAACTAGGTTATTAACATATAACAGTTGATTTAATTATTTTTCCTATTTAGAGTTTAAATTTCCTAAATAAAGCATTTATTTTAAACTTATAAGGATTTAAACTTTAAAGATCTCTCTTAAAATGATTGTTTTCATTATTTAATATGTCATNCTGGATCTTTCATTATTTTCAACATCAGCCCCATTATCTAGCCTCCTTATTTACCTGTATTGTTCAGAAACTTTTCGAACAGAACACAACCACGGAACCCCTTTCAGAATACATTTCTCTGCAACCACGTATTTACCGCAGGTAAGGTTTCTTCATGTAAGACGATAAAATTTTTTATGCACTTATGTAAGATGGACAAATACCTTGTAATGGCAAAATCTTCTATGATGATGCACCAAAAATATTCAAAGCTTTAAAAAATAGAAGACGTTGAAAATGTATTTTAATTAAAGAAATGATTTTTTTTCCAAGAGTTTTGTGTTTTTTTAGTTTTTAGAAATCTCACCCTGTTTTTGAGAAAGGGTGAGAAATTCTCACCCATTTTTTTTCTATGATGAAAACACTGCTATTTAGAGCTTAAATTTCCTAAATAAAGCATTTATTTTAAACTTATAAGGATTTAAACTTTAAAGATCTCTCTTAAAATGATTGTTTTCATTATTTAATATGTCATTAAAGATAATTTTTTTAACAAATGTTTAAAGACCTTTAGAAATAAATCTTTCATTTATTGTGGTATAAAATTTCTATTATTACGTTGGTAATTTTATTAGTATTTTGCGATTAAAAAGAGAAAAAAAATATTCATTGAAATTGTGTCTATAAATCAATCAAGCTTTCATATTGTAATTTTTTTTACAGATATGCATATCAAAACTTTACTTATATTATAGTCCTATTTATGTGCAAAAATAAAATGGTGAAACATCAAAGTCTAATTTTGAATTTTAAATCATTACATACCACCATTTGATTTTTTCCGCTAGTTCACGGATTTTCCCAAACATCAAGACCAATGATTCCCAGACTTAAGCTAATAAATTATTTATATTCGGACAAATTTTTCTCAGTTCTGCTAATCTAAAATATAAATTTTGTTACTTGTTAACGAGACATTTATTCTGTCCTTACCAGCATCCTTTGTTTTCCTACTTAACTTCTCATTCACATGCAAAACTCCTTTTTTACGCAGATTTGTTAAAGGAAATTGCAACTTCGGAAAAACTTCATGAACAAGAGGCTGGAAAAAAAATTTCATGATAACTTAGGCTAAAATAAAGGAGCTTCTCAGGCTAACACAAATGTAAAAAATTGTTAATCCAAAAAGTAATTCCGAAGTATCAAGCATTTAAAAGATCTTTTGCTAGAAAAAAATTCTGTTTTTTCTCCTTTTTTTAAAACTTATATTTTAAGGAATAACAATTTTGTTGCAAATTTTGATTTGTTAGAGAAAAATTATTTAATCAATGTGATATATTTGCCCCTTTTTTATTTGGCCACAATTAAATCAAATTAATGTTTAATATTACATGGAAATTTGAAATCAAGCATTTCAATAATCACTTTTTGTCCTCGATAGCATCGTAAATCCCAATTTTTTTTTTGTTGCCATATAATGAAATTGATTTTCTCTGTTTTTAAAATTTCCTTATTATTACAGCACACAGAATTTTAATTTCACATTTGAGTAATTACTTTTGATGCACTAGATTTGATTAAAATCCATGTGAGTTCCGATTTGTTTCCTTTGCTTGTAGTTACTGCTGTTGATTTCCGCATTTTTTATTTATTTTTAAATCCTGATATTTTTATGATTTGGGAAATTCAAATTGTACAACTGAGTGTTCACTAATTGACAAATAATTCCATAGTTTTTTCAATCAATTTTTCGTCAGTAATCAATAATAATTTTCACCTATTTTTGAAATTTTGCTATTTTTAATACAATATTATTTTTTTCAACATGTGAATCTCAAAATGTGTGTTTAATTAACCCCATTTTAACGTACATTTTATTAATCCCTTTTATGTTTTTTATTTTCTGATTGGTCTCTTATTTTGTAATTATGTTTTCTTTTTAAATATATTTTTGACATATTAATGAAAACCGTTTTTTTTATTTTTTTTTATTTGAAAGCAAATTTATCTTTTCTATAATTTCAGTTTTTTAACAATTAATATTAAGTTCCACTTAATTTTATTTTTATATATTTTTGTGAATAGTGTTAAAATAGATTTATATTTCAGAGCTCCTTTCGCTATCTCGTGACATATTGTCAGACTTCGATAAAATAAAATGAAATTCCATGAACACGAATTCTTAATAAAAAAGCTTGCGGCAAGCAATTGATTAACTAGTTTCAAACTTTTCATCGCCACCTCATTTTTGCATAATTTGCTTGAAACTCACAGATTTGTTTAAAAATATTTAAATTTTTATATAATTATATTGAATTATACTACAAGAGTGAGTTTGGTTAAAAACCAAAAATGTTGTGTGCAAAAACACTTATTTTAAGTTATTGAAAAAATGCCTTAATTTGAACAAGAAAGAAGTGTATGTTGGGAGTATTTGTCCACAAAATGTTATGAACGTTTCAAAAAAAAATATTGAAGCAAGATTTTATTTAAATTGTGTAAAATGAATCTTAATGTATGATCTTTAAATCACACGAATACAAATCTCGATATTTTAATTTTAAGATTGTTTGAAAACGAATCTTGATATTTGATTTTAAAATCGCCTAATTACGAATGTCGATGTTTGCATGAATTCCAATCTTGAGGTTTTGTTTTAAAATCTCGTGAATATGAATTCCAATGTATAATTTTTAAGTCACTTGAACACGAAATATAAGTGACTTTTAAGTTGCGTTAAAACAAAACATGATATTTGATATAAAATCGCAAAATGCTATGTGTGATCTTAAATTGCAACGTGTAATTCAAAGTTATGTAAATTTAATTTTTAAATTGTGCTTGCATGGGTAGGAAAAAACGAATCTTTTTTTGGAGGGGCGGGGATTCGAAAAAGTGTTTTTTAAAATCTTTTTATTAAATTGAAAAAAAGTCGAAAAAACTCGTCCTTGATATGAAATTATTAAACTATGCATATAAAAAACAGTAAATATTAATCTGAGTTTTATATTTTAATATATTAAGTAATGTATAATAAATTATATCCTTTATATAAATTAATCTTTCTATTGAGTTCAATAAATTTTACATCATAGTTAATTGTTCAGTAATAGTATGGGGACCTTTTACGGTATCCTGTAATGAATAAGTGCATTTTCATACTAAACTGGAAAATGAACTTAGGGTACAGAGGGCTTCAAAACAATTATTTTGTAATTGCATGCCTTTGAAAAAGTAGTGGTTGAAATGGGAATAATTGAAAATAGACCTTACACATAGTGAATAAGAGGATTGTTTGTTACTTTCAATAATTAAACAAAATAACGTATGGAATAAATTACAATTTTATATCTAATTATTTAATACTTTCTATATCAAAATAAGGGTTTTTGACAGTATTTCTTAAAACAAGAAGATAGTTTCATGTCAAAATAATTCAAGAATGTAATTGATTGATCACTTGTAATTTTATATGTAAGTTTATTTGTAAATACTTCATATTTATAATAGCTAATGATTATCCTTACACCTAAATTTTGGGGTTTTGTCTAAAAAGGGTTTTTCGACATGAAGGTTAAAACCATGTCAACCTTGACATAAATATTTTGTAATTTAAGGCTTTTATTAGGGTATTTAAATAGATTACTATTTGTATTACATGGTGCATAGCTTTTTTAAAAAGTGTTTAAAGGTGCTTATTTTCATTTTTTAAAAGCGCTTAAGGGTGCTATTGTAATTGGGTGTTTTTAAAAAGTGCTTATTTTCTCTATTTGAAAATGAGATAGTTTTCTTTGCCATGTCAATTTTTGCCACGTATTATGCAAATGCTTGCTTTTCATATTGTTCTATTCAACATTTTCACAATTCATTCAATCATAATCTATTTCAGCTTCCCATCGGTCCACAGCGTAGGAAAGCGCCAATCATTTAACATGTTTGATAAAATACTTGCGAGTTCGCACATGCGTCTGCTGAGCTGCGTGCGATGAGATTTTTGCCCTCTCTTGTATAACTGCTGCATTTTGCAAGATATTCTTAATTTCAGGCTTCATTTTCCACTGTGTGATATCGAACCAAAGAATCTCGTCATCTTTTTATAATGGCAAATATAATCAAGAAAAGAGTTCTTTGTCAGAAACTGGTTATTTTACCATGATCATGTAAAATCTTTGAAAATTATTTTGCATATTGTTAATGTATATAGTGCTTACAAATATTTTTTGAGTGCTTAAAAAGTAATTAAAAGATGCTGATTTTTTATTGAAAGATTTGGCTATGCACCCTGTATTACTCAATTGAAAAATATTTGCTCTGAAAGTAACCATCATCTTTTGTTTTTTAATGATACTTTAATTGTTTTAAATTATTAAGAGTAAATAATAAAATAAATTATTCTTAATTATAATTTTAAATGATAACGAGTTAAAAAGTGAATATTTAAATTTCAACGATTTTCCTTCCCTAACATTGGGAAGAGAGCATAACTTGTCCAACTTTTGCAAGTAGTATTTTTGTGCTAAATCAAAAAAAAAAAGTTCGATGAAATACCATCAATATTAAAAAAAAAAATTTGACCATTGACATCCTATTAGGCTTTGATTTGCATCTATACTATTTTGATATCTTTTTTCGGTTGATTTCTATCACTATCTAGGAGTGCAAAATATATCTGATTGTGCGAGTGGATTTTGTTGAAAATCCAAACACCCTTGGGTAAATTTTTGGTTTAGTTAAAAAAAACTGTTCTCAAAATTTTTTATTTTAAAAAAATTTCCACTTTTCAGAACTCTCCCTTGTAAAAAAAAATTCAATATGTTTATTTATGGGTGAGACTTAAATTTTAGTTTTATAAAGCAGTATAATTTTAGTTTTATAACATACATACTATCATTTTCATTTTTTTTTATTTCTATTATTTTTAATACACATGCTAGTTAATTCAAAAATTGTAAAGTAAGTAAAATTTTTTCTCTGTTGAAGAAAATTTTTTTAACAATCTATAGACTTTATTTTCAAAAAATATTTTGAAACAGTTATTGTTACTTCGGATAGGTGCTATAATTTTGGGGGGAAATTTAAAAAAAAATACTGTTCTGGGGAAATATTAGGCTAATAATTTTTTGCGTTTTTTACTGCTTTTAGATCATCATAAATGTTTAATCAAAAACAGTAACCTGTTGCCCCAACTACTACAGTTTAGGTGCAACATTTTCAATCTAACTTACTTTTCAGTAATTGTATTAAATCTATAGGTATGGTTGTTTTTAAACAGGTGGTGTCATCCCATTCTTTTTTATTTAACATTTAAATTTCTACTTAATTTATTGGGAAGTATTTTTTTAACAAGTTATTGTGGAAAAAAATTCAACAGGGAAAGTCATAATTTTTTTTAAATAAAATTATTGAGCATGCTATTTTATTTATTTGAGAGTGGATATTTATAATTCAACCGTCCTTTTATGCTCTAAGCATTAAAAACAATATCCCATCCACATGTTATCGAAAAGCTCTAGGCTGCTATTGAGAGATAAATAATGCATTTTCGAAGCATAAGATTTAAAAACATTTATTTCCATTCAATTACTGTGAAATGTTGGTAATTTAAGGAAAAGCAGTCTTCTTTACAGGGTGCGTAGCGTTTGTAAAAAGTACTTAAAGGTGCTTTTTTCAGCTGGCGTTTTTAAAAAGTGCTTTTTTTTTCGAAAAATTTTTTCTCTCCCTTCAGTGATATCTGGTGGATCCTATGCATTTCACGAAAACTGGGGAGTTTGCTACGTAATCATTCATGCGGACTTCATGTCGTATCCACGTTATGACTTGTGCATGCGCGCACACTTTAAACCGAAACCAGAGTGCTCCAATTCGGATAGAGAATATCAGATCCTTATGAAATGTTTTTCTTTTTAATTTATTTTAATTTTGTTCTTGTTTATTTTATTTTACTTCTAACACTTTTTTTGACGTAGGAGGTAAGGGTACTTTTGTTCTGAGTTCAGGGTCAAGTTGAATTCACTNAAAATCTCGTCATCTTTTTATAATGGCAAATATAATCAAGAAACGAGTTCTTTGTCAGAAACTGGTTATTTTATCATGATCATGTAAAATCTTTGAAAATTATTTTGCATATTGTTAATGTATATAGTGCTTAAAAATATTTTTTGAGTGCTTAAAAAGTACTTAAAAGATGCTGATTTTTTGTTGAAAGATTTGGCTATGCATCCTGTATTACTCAATTGAAAATATTTGCTCTAAAAGTAACCATAATCTTTTGATTTTTAATGATACTTTAATTGTTATAAATTATTAGGAATAAATAATGAAATAAATTATTCTTAATTATTATTTTAAATGATAAAGAGTTAAAAAGTGAATATCTAAATTTCAACAATTTTGCTTCCCTAACATTGAGAAGAGAGCATAACGTGCCCAAATTTTGCAAGTAATATTTTTGTGCTAAATCAAAAAAGTTTGATGAAATACCATCAATATTAAACATTTTTTTATGACCATTGGCATCTTATTATGCTTTGATTTGCATCTATACTATTTTTATATTTTTTTTCGTTTGATTGCTATCACTATCCAGGATTGCAAATTATATCTGATTGTGCGAGTGAATTTTGTTGAAAATTCAGACACCCATGGGTAAATTTTTAGTTTTTAGTTAAAATAAAATTGTTTTCAAAATTTCTTACTTTAAAGAAATTTGCCGCTTTTCAGGACTTTTCCTTGAAAAAAAAAATTATGTCAGTTTGTTTATTTATGGATGGAACTTTAATTTTAGTTTTATAAAGTACTATAATTTTAGTTTTATAACAACGTACATACTACTATTTCATTTTATTTTGATTTCTATTATTTTTAAAACACGCATACTAGTTTATTCAAAAATTGTAAAGTCAAGTGAATTTTGTTTTTTGTTGAAGAAAAAGTTTTAACAATGTATAGACTTTGCTTTCAAAAATATTTTGAAATAGTTATTGTTACTTCGAATAGGTGCTGTAATTGTGGGGGAAATTTCAAAAAACGAAATCTTTGTTCTGGGGAAATATTAGGCTAATAATTTTCTGCGCCTTTTTACTGCTTTTAGATTATCGTAAATGTTTAATCCCAAACTGTCGCCTATTGCCCATTACTACAGCTTAGGTGCAACATTTTTAAAATGACTTGATTTCCAGTAATTGTATTAAATCTAAAAGTGTAGTTGTTATTAAATAGGTAATGCCATCCCATTCTTTTTTATTTAACATTTAAATTTCTACTTAATTTATTAGGAAGTATTTTTTAACAAGTTATTGTGGAAAAAAATTCATCGTGGAAAGTGATAATTTTTTTAAATAAAATTATTGAGCATGCTATTTTATTTATTTGAGAGTGGATATTTATAATTCAACCATCCTTTTATGCTCTAAGCATTAAAAACAATATCCGTTTCACATGTTATCGAAAAGCTCTAGGCTGCTATTGAGAGATAAATAGTGTATTTTCAAAGCATAAGATTTAAAAAAATTTATTTCCATTCAATTACTGTGAAATGTTGATAATTTAAGGAAAAGCAGTCTTTAGATGCCATGCCTAAAATCAACACAGTTGATCAAAATAACTTTTCCATTTTGAGGTTAAAATCCAATATGATGAGGTAAATTGGCTAATGATAGTCATCACTGGCAATTATTTACTTGATGTGATGAAGTATGCTATTTGTTTTATATGTACTTTTTAATGTCCTTAAAAACTTTTTTTTTGTTTATATTCAATTTTTTTTCCTTTTATTGTTTTTCACACTAAAATATATCTTCCAGACAATATTGTATATGAATTATCGATTTTTTTTTAAAAATTTTGCTGTGTTACTTCAGAGGCAAAGTAATTATTATAAATATATATAGTCCATTGTGTTTTCCCGTATGTATCGTATTGTATTAACTGTCTCGTGGTCCCATCACAAATGCTATTCTTATAATGTTAATAATACCTTGATTGTTTTTTAAACTAACTCTCGCATATGTCGTTAAAAAATTTTGGCGTTTTAAAAAAATATTGAATTTGAGCCATGATGGCTCAGGGGATAGAGCGTTCGCCTTCCAATGAGGCGAACCGGGTTCGAATCCCAACAATGACTTGTTGATACGAATCCACATCCGGTTTGCACCAACCATAGTGCAGAGGTGAAATATCCTCAGTGGTAGACGGATCATGGGTTAGAGTCCCTTTGCCGTCAGACTAACTGTGGGAGGTTCTTGTGGTCTTCCTCTGCATGTACGCAAATGCGGGTTAGTTCCATCAAAAAATTCTACATGAAAGCAAATTTTCCCCAATACTTGATCCAGGAGTTCCCTTGTCTTCTGGATTGGGTTCAAAATTACAAGGCTACGGAGTGGAACATTAGTTGTCGTAAACCCAAAAATGGTCGGCTGTTCAACGACGGTTATAAAATATATCATTTAATTTGTTTTAAGAAGAGAAGCAGTTACTCTTTGAGTTAATGGTGAAGAAAATGTGGATTTGTTACTGTTAACTTAAAACACCTCAAACAGGTTTAATATTTGTGCATCTGTTGATAAAAATGTTGAAACTTGTGGTGTTGTCGGTTCAAGAAGTGGTTGTAGAAAATGAAGTGCAAAAAGATACCGATGGAGGCTGAACATTTTGAATGCGGACATTTGCGGAAGGTCTCTAAGCCTTTGAAACAATGAGGAACTTTTACACCCACACGAAGATTCGAAAACTGATCATCTATCTGTAATAAAAGGCGAAAAATTATTGTATGCGTTTATTTCTAATATAAGCCGAAATTTCCAAATCTTTAAATTAATAATCATTTACTCATCCTTTTTCATTATAAATATTTTTGCATAAAGTACATAATTTTTTTAATTAAAATTTCTTATACATATTTATTTTCTTATTACTTCTAAATTTACTAATTTTCACGCATTTTCAAGTCATTATTTGTTATTTTAAATTGACCCGCATTCGCCATTTTTCTGTCTCTATCATTCGTAATGAATGATCCATTGAGGAACGATCGAACGAGGTTTTGCTGTATACATACATATATATAATTTCTTCATGACGAAAACTCAAGCAAAGATTTATCTTGAAATTCAACCCAGAAAATTGCCAATCAGTACTGCTCTTGTGTGATGTTAGTCATCATATCGTTCTAAAACTGAAAGTGGGGAAGTAACGCCATGATCGGCTGCTCTTGCGTAAATCTTAGTATATCCGGTCTAACAGATTGCATCAAGTATGGCTAATTTAGTTGCATTTTTTTAAGCGACATCTTAGTAAAAAATAGAATGCTCAATTCTTAAAATAATATTTCTTCAATACAATTATCCTTTAAATGAAGTTGCATTTATTAAGGTTTCTTTTTTCAAGTCGAATTTAAAAGTTCGCAAATTTACAAGAATTATATATCTTGATCCAGTATATATAATTATATATCTTGATCTATGTTGTTATTGTAGAAAATCTGCTCCCCCACGCTATATTTTTCTTACTTGTTTCGAATTCATTTTTTAAATTCGATGTTGCATTTTAGCAGATTCATCAAAGGAATTTGTTTTCACTGTTAATGCTTAAAAAAAAAGTAAAAATCCAATTTTTGGTTGATATATATTTGTTATGATGAAAAGTTCTTTTTTTTTTCTGGAATCGGTTTTCTTATTTATCGCTAGGAAATTTTTTCACCATTTATTGTTTTATATAGAGCAAAAGCCGATAAATTTAAATCAGTTTTGTTTCTATCACCTCGAATAGAATCTAGTGACTGAAACATAAATGTAGAAGTGATGTTATCATCCTTCCTTCTTCTTTCTTTCAATTATTCAGTGGTTTTCAATCACTTTCTAGAACATGATAATATTAATAATTGAGGGAGGGTATATATAAATTTACTCAGGATAAGGATATTTGGTAGGTAATATAAACATGTACAGGGCTGATTGTGCTCCGGAAAAAATCCGGATTTTTCGTTAACCGTGATCCGGAAGTTTCCGGAGATCGAAGGTTCAGATGCTTCAAAAACTCATTGATCACAAAAGTTTTCGGAAATCAAATTTTCAAAGGTGGAACTTAAAAACACAGTTTATTTTATTTGTTTGTAAGGATAGCTACTTTATAAGCTTATATTCAAGATTAATCATTTTTTACCAGTAAATAGTTATTATAATCATAAACTCAAGAAAGAAAGACATATTTGTAAAGGTCATCATAGGTATGTGTAAAATTTTAAATATATTTTAAGTAAACTAAGAAATATTGAGAAAAAGGAAAAACCTTGTTTAAATTTTCTTCTAATTTTTCGATTTAATTTTTTCTCTTTTTAACTTAAGAAATTTTCCGGAATTTTGACTTGGACTCACAATCACCCCTGCATGTAACAATGAAATGATTATTAAGTATTAAATAAGCATTGACTGAAATTCATCAGCATAAGCAGACAAAATTCAGTTAAATAGAATGTTTTTTTTTTTAAATTTTGTAATTAGTAAATGTGTGTTTTAAATCAATAAAATCTAAAGGCTCTCTAAAAAAGAGAAATATCGAGCGAGCTTTAGTTGAAATCTTCATCGATCTCCTGTAATTGCTTAGTAAATAATTCGTTAAACACGAGATTGTATTTCATTATATCTTAAGTATCTTTTATAGTTCGAAATAAGTGTCATTAAAACAACTAGCCTAATTTTATTTTATGTAAATCTCTTTCGTTTTTTTAGAGAGAAGAGGAACAAGAAATAAAATACATTTTCTTCCGAAATCGAGGCAATTTATGAGGAGAGTTATTTTTCACACATGGCAATATGAAATCCAGGCACCCCTTAAAACTTTAACACTGCATTTCAGAAATGAATAATTATGTCGAGTGTGTTCGCCGCCTAGGAGACCCAAAAATCCCTTTTTAAGCTTGATGTTAAACTTTTCTCAAGCGTTAATTAAACTTTGCATCGCATGAGTGATTATCATGATTACTTTATTTCTGGAGAGTTGAATTTCTTTCATCTTATTAAATGTGCTCGAGTGTACAGAAATTAAAAGATATTTAGCTTTGAAGCATACACCTCTGCAACTCCGAATCAGCTTGCTTTCAATTAAAGCTGATTTCTATTTACTGTTCTCAATGCTATTTATCTTATACAAAAAAAAAAAAAGAAGAAAAAACGATTGCGTTAATTATATGAACTTTTTTATGAAAGAATTTGGGTTTATAGCAAATTATAATAAGAACAAAAAAAAGGTAGATAATATGGCAAGGAAAAGAACTCTACCTTTAACTTAGATCGTTTTTTAACTTTTACCTTTATAAATTTTAATTCCTTATTATTTTCTAAACTGGCACTAAGCCAAAGAACTCAAGCCTTGAAATAAGATTTTATTTAATTATTGCTTAATTTCAAGCAATGTTTTGTCATGCTTTTAGAATTTCATCTTTTTGATGGGAATTAATTATAATGAATAAAATAAGAACTTTTTTTTTAATTAAAAGTTGATTATTAGGTAGAAAAGAATTCTTTCTTTTACCTACTTTTAGATTTATATGTTGTAACCTCTTATTTATAAATAATGAACTAAACCAAATAGCTTATGACTCATAAAGGGGACTTAATTTAATTATTGTGTTATTTCAAGCATATTAATCTGAATGTTTGTTGTGCTCTTGGAACTCCGTTTTCTCGATGAGAATTAATTATAGCGAATTAAAAATAATGTTTTTTAATTAAGAGTTGATTGTAAGGTAGTAAGGATTTTTCTCCTTCCCCAAGTCTTAATTTTTGCGCAGCAAAACAAAATGTAACGTTAAGTTGAACACTTGAAACGTTGGTGGCTCTTACGATTTTTTAATACACTGAGAAAATTATTGTTATATTAAAGAAACCTCTTTCTTTTATCAATATATAACTTTATATATTGCGATATCGTTTTTACTAAATAGAAACCAAACCAAAAGTAGCTTAGAACTCATAAATAGAATTTTTATTATGGTGTGATTCTAAGCATATTAGTCTGTATGTTTATCATGTTTCGACCTTTAAATGGGAATATAATTTATATCATAGTGAAAAGAGAACTTGTTGAATGTAATATAGATATTAACTATTTTGTTTACCAAATTTTACAATTATGTATTGCATAAGCCTGCCAACTATTACGCTTTTTGCAAAATATTTTATAGAACGGTAGACATTTAAAAACCAAAACTTTCAGAATTTTTTGTAATTTTGTCCGTATTTTAAAAGTTTCACCACGAAAGAGGTAGTACAACAAAGTGGCATTGCATATGGGTTTTTAAATCATTTATAAGTAATGGTGTGAAAAATTAGTTTAAATGAATAAAAAAATATTACATTAAAGCAAAAACATAGCTACAACTTCAATAAATTTTTACGAAAAGCGTAGAAAGTTGACAGCCTTAAATTTTAAATGAGAAGTTTGATCGTTTTAATTTCAAGCTGATCAATGCAATTTTTTTTAAACTTTGGCGAGTCGGATTCCCCTCGCATGCCCTAATGTAGGGCGGGTCGAAACTCTTTTGCCTTAACTTTGGTTTTCTTATAATTAAAATAAATTATAATGAAGGAAAAAACTTTTTTAATAAGACCAGGAGGCTCCGCTCACCAACCCCCATAATTGCTTCGCATTCATCATTGTTTTCCTTGAAAATTTCCTTGTTCTATATGTGTTCTGATTTTCTAAAAGTATTGTAAAATGAAGTTAAATATAAAGAGCCATGTAAAATTAGCTAGAAAAATCTCCCAAAAATTCTCTTACGGCTCATTAATTTATAAATATTATCGTTTACCTCTATCTTTATAAAATTGAAAGTCTATTAGGTTGTTTGTTCCCTAATAAATCGAAATCTGGGTATGTGTTAAGAGTTCTTTTCTTTTTTTCCCCCCATTTCCAAAATATCCTAGAATGGAAGTGATTTATCAACAATAGTCACACTAGGACATCGCATAATTCAAGAGCAAAGCCTGAAAAACGGAAATCTATTGTTGAAATGCATTGTTTTCTAGAAAACTTTCGACTGACGTAGTGTATGGTCTTGTTTCATTTATTTATTTTAATAAAAAGATCTATTTTTTTTACTGAATAATCCTGCAATCTCTTACAATTTCTGCGTTTGATTAATTGCCTCTGTTTTTCAAATTATATGTTTTTTATTGTTTTTTTATTTTTTATTAGAGACTTGTCTATTTAATTCTTAAAGCAAAATAAGCAGACAAAAGATCACCGTAGAACTTGATTAGCTCTATGATCGACGTTCTTATTAAATTAAGAATTGTGCAATTTTAAAATAAATGTCATGGTATGCAAAAAATCTTTTTCAATTTAACAGTAGGTAAGTGCATGTAAAAAGATGGAACGGTTAATTTTATTTATGTATTTATTTTAATGTTTGCATAGATTATTCTACTCTCACGATGCAATGCAACAAAGTATGTTGGAAAATTGGGCTATATTTTAGAAAAATTATTATTATAAATTGTTCTAGTGGGGTATGCCCACTGTTCACTGACGCTATCCAACCCCCAAAGATTCCTATGCAATCTTTGTAACATAACTTATATAACTATATTGAAAACATAACTTATCTAATAATCCTTTGTATGATATGAACTATTCGCTTTTAAACTTGCAATTCTTTCCAATTTATAACTCATTTTATTTCTGCTTTCAGTTCTACAAACCAGAAAAGAATATTCATTCATAAATTTGCAATCATGCACGTTTACGATTTCATGCTTATGACAGCTCACACGCTTGATATTTTAATTCTTTGTTGCTATCCCGAAAAGAAATGAGAATTTCTTTCCCCTTTTTCTATTTAAAAATACTGTTTCGAAAGAAAGTGCCTCAAAATAAACTGATACAAATTCGTATTTTAAAAGTCATATTGAATTCTCATTTATTTGTACAATAAAGTCATATGACAATCAGGAAATAGAAAAATGAAATCGATTTTTTATTTTCAACTAGAAAAACTTCAAAATACCCTTTAGAAATATTTTTCGGGCTGTATACAATAGTGTAAGGGACAGTTGAATCACATCAAAGATGAAGAAGTAAAAATAGTTCACAAAAATAAATGTTTGGAAATAAAAATATTTCATGGGAATAAATATTTGAAAATGAGAATATTTCTAGGAAACCAATTCTTTTAAATGAAAAATGCATTGAAGAAATTCATGTGTGGAAACCTAACATAGAAATTACATATGATTGGAAACCGTAATTTTTACAACGAAGATATCTTCATTGTAAAATAGATATCTATCATAGATATCTTCCTTCTAATTTTCATCGTAATTTTTTTTTCAAACAGTTATTTAATGAAGAAAATTTAAGGGTACTTTGATCCCAATAATTACCGACGATTTAAAAATTCAGTTAGAGAAAAAGGTAGAAAGGTACGGTATGTTTTGTTAATGGAACTGATTCAAGTTTCACCGAGTTTCATAATTCAAGTTAAAAAAGCTTTTTCACAGATTAGTTACTAATTGGAAGAAAAAAAAATTTAAAACGATGTTTTTTTAAGTTGGCAGACTATTCTAACTATAATATTTGCTTGTTATTTTCGTCAATAAATTGTAAAATGTTGTAGCTGAATATGGTGGCTAATATAAAGTTTTTAGTTTCCTAAATAGACTGTGGTAAATAATACATTTCGATATCCTTTCATTTTTCTTAGTTTTACCAAATAATCCTTTTTTGAACACCCGCTACGAAAAGCTATATTATACAAATACAAAATGATCGAAAAATAGTATAAGCTCACTTTATGAAAGAAAGCTTTTCTTAAGTGCACGTACCGGTATGGATAGTAGTAGAAAACTTTTTTTTTCTTCTCAGAAATGGAATTTGTAAAGTTCGGAACATTTCTTGTCTGAAATTAAATGTAAGATGGTAAGGCATTTTTTTTAAAAAAAACGAAAATAGAAATAGCATCAATGATGAAAGATAGTGTTAATGGAAATTTAATCCAATCATTCTTTTACAATTCACAAATTTTTATACTAAGATTGAAGTTCAAAAATTTAGCTGAAAACAATCAATGGTAAATTATTAGAGATTTAACGAATAAAAGTAATATAATACTGAAATTTAATCCAATTGTTCATTTACAATTCACAAATTTTTATACAAAGATTGAAGATCAAATATTGAGCTGAAAACAATCAATGGTAAATTATTAGAGATTTAACGAATAAAAATAATATAATACTGAAATTTAATCCAATTGTTCATTTACAATTCACAAATTTTTATACTAAGATTGAAGTTCAAAAATTTAGCTGAAAACAATCAATGGTAAATTATTAGAGATTTAACGAATAAAAGTAATA
The DNA here is from genome assembly GCF_043381705.1 of Parasteatoda tepidariorum. Taxonomy (NCBI): domain Eukaryota; kingdom Metazoa; phylum Arthropoda; class Arachnida; order Araneae; family Theridiidae; genus Parasteatoda; species Parasteatoda tepidariorum. The sequence goes on from NC_092206.1 coordinate 45,093,867, forward strand.
TAATACTGAAATTTAATCCAATTGTTCATTTACAATTCACAAATTTTTATACAAAGATTGAAGATCAAATATTGAGCTGAAAACAATCAATGGTAAATTATTAGAGATTTAACGAATAAAAATAATATAATACTGAAATTTAATCCAATTGTTCATTTACAATTCACAAATTTTTATACTAAGATTGAAGATCAAAAATTGAGCTGAAAACAATCAGTAGTAAATTATTAGAGATTTAACGAATAAAAGTAATATAATACGGAAATTTAATCCAATCGTTTTTTACAATTCACAAATTTTTATACTAAGATTGAAGATCTAAAATTGAGCTGAAAACAATCAATAGTAAATTATTAGAGATTTAACGAATAAAAGTAATATAATACGGTGGGCTTATCATACATATCATTGACTTACATACTTATTAGAGCATGGAAATAGGCACAATTATTTGGGCAGAGGGAATTAATAAAGTTCTAAAATTCGAAATTTTGCTGTAAAGTTGGCTGTTAAAATAGTACATTTCTTTATTTTTAAACAGAAATAACATCAGTGCTCTTAATGGAAATATAATTCCATCGTTCTGTTACAATTCCGAAACCTTTATTGTATCGAAGTTAGAAGAACAAAAAATGAGCTGAAAGCGATCGATAAAGTAATAACATAATGAGGTAAATAATTAATTAGACGCAACGAATCTTATAATTATGCTTTTAAGCGAAGACAGGCGGGCCATGTTTAATTTGATAGCCTAAGAACTAGGAGGGCTGAAAAAGAAAAATAAACTTCAAGCAAATTTCTAATGCCAGGGTATAAATTTTTACTCGTGAAGCAAAACTTGCAAACAATGGTGCTTCGAGAATATAATTAATTCTGGAATATATCACCACCATCTTGCCAGTTTTAATCAAAATAAAGTGTTAGGAAAGAGCTACTACCTAAATGTATCCAATTTTATTAAATCAGTGTTGTTTTTGCGGATGCAGGTTTCGGAGTAAAATTTTATTTTTGTTTCACCTAGTATGAGTAATTTAGCAATTAGAAAGTAATTTTAATGCTGTCATATCGATGGGCGTTTTTAATAATGTGTAACAAGTGAAAAATGATAAAAGGCAGACTAACTAATTATTAATTAATGCGGAGGAAAGACACAGAAATACTTATATATTCGGAAGATATATTAGTTATAAGCAAAGAATTTTGCTTATTTAATTAAGACAATGATTTTATTTTCACTGAATTTAATGAGGATTTTATTTTTCATCAAAAGATGGTTTTTAGATGTTTTAAAGATATGATGTGGCTCTAATTTTCATCTTTTTTTTTTCTTTTCTTTTTTTTTTTTTTTTTTTTTTTTTTTTTTTTTTTTTTTTTTTTTNTTTTTTTTTTTTTTTTTTTTTTTGGCAGGGTTTAGTACAATTTGGATATTCTTAATGTTCTAGTAAGATTCTAAATAAATTTTTCCACAATTCCGATATATTTTAGAACTGACTGCGGAATAACTAAAAGTTTAAAAAAATTATTAACAATCAAGTTGATGTCTATTTAACAAATCTATTGATGTCTATTTGACTGTAGTCAATCCTATTTTCCTGAACATCTATTGCTGTACACCCTTTGCCCTCAGAGAATAATTATCAAAGGAAAATTTTCTATAATGAATTTAATGCACATATTATTAAATGAAGATGATTCCTTTCTTTGTAAGTCTAATGTCATTCTATACTGTGCTGGTAGCGATGTTGAGTTTATAATATGGAATTCTGAAATAGAAAGAAAAGTTTCAATGCATTCTCTTATAATGGGGGGGGGGAGAATATGCATTTCAATTAAAAAAAAAAGTGTATAATTTAAAGTTACTTTATTACAAATAGTTAAAAATATATTTTCTATTCAAGCATCATTATTTATCTTGAATGAGTGTCACAATACCAATCGAATGAAATGCAACAGCATAACCCAATGCATAACTTGAAATCTAAAAATAGAACCCTTGAAATTCCTATGTTCCTAAAATGGAACATAAGGTTTCAAACTTACATTTTGATTTTAAAATAAAATTTCGAATCTGATGCCAAGCTGAGGGTGATATTATCCGTTTAAAAGCTTGTAAGTATTGTCGTCGTATTATTAAATATAGATATTTGGTAAATTACATTACGAGCATGATAAAGCTTTACAAATTATATCAAATTTCTGAACTTCATTAAAAATTAATTAATCATGGAAACAGAATGTAACTAAATGCAAAAAAAAAAAAATATTTCATCAAGTACATTTTAAATGCATGAAAACTAACATTATTTAAACTTTAATTTCTCATTGAATTCAATTTTTTAATCCAGGTTCCATTTTTGGAACATTGTAATGTAAACGGTTAATTTTGCTCTTTAGTACATAACTAACTCTTTTTTATTCCAATTAGTATCTTCTACCAAAATTAAATAAGAATCATTGCCGTTAATAATAGAATAGTGATTTTTTTATCATTCTCTTAAACGGTTTATTACTATTTCTCCATTCATTTTGCTTTTCCGTACAAAACTTACATTTTTTAAATTTCAAATACCATTGGTCTTAAATTACTTAGTTTTATAGAAAAATGCGTTTTAAAAGTATTATCATTAAAAAAAAAATAAACACGTAGGTTTCAGATTATTTAAGAAATATTAATTTAGTGTTGTGTCCTTCTATGCAACCACGTTCAGTTCGATAATTGAATTTATTTGATATAACGAATAAAAAATAGTCAAATATTTAAGAACATGCAATAAACTCATTTTTTCATTTATGAGTTTTAAGCAAGCAAACATCATTGATGGTATGTTTAAAATATGTGAAAAAAAATAGATATGTTTGCAGTTTCATTTATATCAGTGGCGCAAATATGATTCTGTTCGATTTAATTGAAATTTTTAAACGATTTTTAGGATTGGGTGGAAAAATTGCTTTTTTTTCACCCTCTGTCCAAATTTCAGAACGCTAGTATAAACGAAAAGATAGACAGACACACAAACTTATCATTATATTATTATAGATATAATATAATACTTGGTTATTGAACGAGAATTTTAAAATATTTACGCTCTATTTTGATAAAGTTGCTAATAACTGTTTTATTTTTGTTCTAATATATTAGCATTATAACTTATTTTTTTATAATTATTGTTTAAGAAGGAAATATTAGTTATATGCTGTGCTCAATATTGCAATTTGATATCTTTTGTAAACAATTTCTTAATTAATATGTACAACACTGATTACAAAAGATATTTATTCGTAACATGAATATTAAATCTAGTACAGTGCAAATATTTAATATTAATTACGCCTTATTTAAGATTATTTCTTTTGTAAAACCTTAAACTTCTAACAAAGTTAATAAAAAAAATTTTTAGTTCTTAAATAAACATAATTAACTCCTACATCTTAACTCTTTTCTAACGCTTTTTAATTATTACTGTTTTTGCCTCTAGAAACTAGTTTGACTGAATTTAATTTCCTAGAACTGTTAAATAAATTAGATGCACTTCTTTCCTTTTAAAAAAGAAAAAAAATAGCGATCTTTACTCCTTCTTTCATTAAACTTTAATGAATGTAATTCTGAAAATTTGCATTTATTTTTTAATTATTTAACTTTCTACTAACTTAACGTCCTGAAAAAAAAAATGGGGAAAAAATTGAAGACCAAAAGAAATGTTCTCATTAATGCAGGAATTCAAATATGGTCGATAAATTTCTGCCAACAAATCGAAACATATTGCTTTTACATTTTTCAAAGCTGAACTGAATAAGATAAAAGCAGTAATTAGTCTCGAGAATAATAATCAAAAACGAGCAGTGATAACTGTCATGCCAACCTAAAGAGGAACATCATTATCAATGCTAACAAACTAGCAGCTGTTACAGCCTTAATTAAAGTTCTCGTCTGCCGTTTATTTTTTTCAGTTCTTTTGTTCCTGGAACTACGACTTTACTTTCTTAAGTCTGTTGGTTGAAGTTATAGTACTTCTTTTTTCTTTCTTTTTTTTATCGNAAAAGAAGTGTAAAAGAAAACTGCCGAAGCAAATATGTTACTCTTTAGAGAATTTCAAACTCTCCTTCAATGGAATTTTTCAATAAAACTTTAGAAAATGATTTGAATTTCTTAAAGCTAAAACGCAAGGCAAAAAGAGAAGGAGGTTAAAAAAGAAATGATGTTTTGATGAAAAATAGTATTTTTCATTTTCGAAGCAAAGCAAACTTAGTTTGTTAAAAAGTCCTCTTCAATATAGAACTCACACACACAAATTTGAAACAAACCGAATTAAAAGCATTATTTTTCAGTAAAGAAGTTTTAATTTTGAAAGTCATTTTGTATATTATCTAAACTGTATTTATGACGCTTGTTGCCTAATAACAGAGTATATTCAAATTCTAGATTCACGTTTATTTTGTGATAAAAGGAACTTTAAAAACTGTAACTGTTTAAAGTATTTTAAGGGCTTTATTAGATCATATTGTGTTAAAAACTGGATGCATGTCCCCTTTAGTAATTAGAAATTTCAAAATTCCCCCCCCCCATAAATATTTTAGGAAAATGAAAAAAAATCAGCATAAAAACAAGTTCAGAATTTGAAAAAAATCAATCTTTTAAAGATATTTAACAGTTGCAGATGTTCATATGGCTAAATTGGATGTAGTCTAATGTAAAATACTGTACTGTTTTTAATTTTTGTTTTCTTTTTAATTATTTTCAGGAATGGTTTGATCACAAATTGAAATGGGATCCAGATGAATATGGCGGTGTTCAACATTTATACGTACCTGCTGAGCAGATTTGGTTACCTGACATTGTGCTTTATAATAAGTAAGTCTATAAAAAATTTGAATTAATATGTTAGTTCTAAAGTAAGTACAAAACAACTTGAAAGTTATTTCAGGCAACTCCTAACTTTAAATGCTTTGATTGAAAACGCTTTGTTCTAAACAGAATAATATTTAGTTACCGTTAAAAAAAAACAAAAAACTATTAGGTATCTGAAAAAGTTTTTATTAAGCCTGTTTATTTTTGGTGGAGCGAAATTATCAATAGCGAAATTATCAAAGCTGAAGTTAGCTAGTTTCAGTTACAAATGTGTTACAGGCTCACACAGTCAAAAGCAGACAACGCTAGTAAGTCGATGAGGAATAATTCTTACTCAAAATAACGCCAGACCTTAAAACTTGTAGTGGTAATACTTTATTTACGTGCACTAGAGCCACACAATGGGCTACTTGCTGGCAATGGTCTAGAAACTTCCCTGAGTATAATCAACACCTCCTTGAAGAGAGAAAGCCTCAACACGGGTCAATTTAGTATTCCAACGAAATGAACATCAACTGCGCAGTGGAGGAAAAATAAGAAAGATATCTCTTCGTTCGGGCTACTAAGCCGTGCAATGGATGAAAATTAAAAAGATATCACTACGTTTTGATTACTCAAAGATCAAACTTCTTGGTAATCGCTGCTGTGGCCTTCTCTCTTCTTGGAGTTATTCGTATGATCCGAAGACATTCCATCACAACTTTGATCCTTTGCAGAGACGATTTTTTCCCCGTTTCGGTAGCCCGACTACTTACATGTGGAGTTGATTACTTAACGGTAGAACAGTTTGTCTTGGATCGATACAGCATACCCTCGATCCCTTCAAAAGCTGATCAAAGTGATCACACACCCGCACACTGACCGCTGCCAGTGATACTTGACTTCAACAATATACAGGGAACAGTGTGTTACTGTGAGACCTTTATTACGTGAAAATAACTATGGGGGATCAACAATTTCGTCCCTTTATTCTTTGGATATATTGCTCAAATCAACCTTTTTTATCACTATGTTTTACAATTAACATCATTTTCCAAAGTAAAATGATGTTATGAGTGGTCATATTTATGTTTCACATGGTATTACTTCTGAAAATCTATAAGACTTAACTTGAAATTACGAAGGTTTCTAGAAAAATATATGAAAGCACGATGGAAAAAAATTACTTTCAAATATTACTATTGAAATTTGCAACTTAAAAAATATAGACTTAAAAAATATAAATTTAGGAAAATTACCTACATGGCTGCTTTGCAGTTCACTGACTTGCAACCGTAGAGTTGAAATCTGACGTGCTGAAAGTGCAATTTTTATAAGCGAACTTAATGTAATCTATTAATTTTTTTTTTTTGTTGAAATTCCAATTTATTCGAAAGTTATTGCAATGCTTTTTTTTCTCAATTTTTTTCGCACTATTTTTACTTTAGTGTTTATTTATTCATTGTCGTAAAAAAGTTACATGTATTTCCCTCGAGATAATGATTTTATGTGATCAGGCTTTAGTCAATGTCACAAAGTCGCAAAAAAATATGAGAGTGAGAGATGTTGGTATTGGTAGATATAAAATCTTATCATTTATACATAGTTTCTTAGAAATGTAAAAAACACTGAATTAAGGAGCTCAACAGATATACAAACCATATCCAAATAGAATTCATGTAATTACATAAAATTATACTTATACATCATTAACGAACGACTAAAGTTACTTCTCTTTCATTTCTTTATTTTTTGTCACAAGTTTTGTTTTCTCAAGTTTAAAATTTTTTCTGATTACAGTTGATTCAATTACAGATAATCGTTCATTTCGTTTCGATTAACATAATAACGAAATATGCTTACATAAAATTTTAATAACTATATATTTTTTTAACGAAATTATATGTCTGCTTTTTTTAAAAAATTCAACTTAAAAAAATGCAATGATGAAAGTGAAAGTTTTGATGAACTAGGTTGGAGTCTCCTAGTATTTTAAAAATATAACTGACATGTCATCAATATCCAGATAACAGTATTTTGCTTTTCAAAAGCTTCCTGTTTTAATTATTTGTGTTTTTTTACCTACGTTTTAAAGCTTAATTTAGAGTATCGAATGTATTTATAAAATATAACCGAGTATTATTATGATATAGTGAATATTATGATATGACATGAGTGTGATATGATATGAATATAGTGATATGAGTGTATATTATAATATAGTTTTGAAATACACACATATAGTATTCATATAATATATTAATAGGATTTCTCATTTCTGGAAACTATTGTTCGATAGCAGACAAAACTGCTGTTAAATAAATATTTAAAAAAAACTATTTTCTAATGATGAAAACCTCTTATATTGTTTCATTTCCTCAGAAATCTTTATGTAAATTAGATATTTTTTAAAAAACTTTAACTCAACACTTATTATGTATCTTTTTAAAATCATTTTTTCTATTGTTATAAAAATTCGAATCGTTAATAAGTTATGAACGCAGAAAAGTTCAATGTATGCTTTCTTCGAACATATTTTTAAACTTTTCCCAAAAGAAGTGTAGGGAAAAAACCGATCAAAATAAAAGAAAATATTCCTAATAAAGACCTCCCAAAAAAGTGATATTCTACTGTTTACATTCCTCAAATTTCTGAAAACGAATGCTAAGCACTGCAAACAACGGCGCTGGGGAAACTTTTTCAGCTCAAGAACTTTTCTTTTTTTTCTCTTTCACGTCTCAGTTATTTAATATTTCCCTTTTTTTATCCGTTTTTTTTTTCAAAGTCCCCTTACACTGTTTGTGAAAAAATCGATATCTTCAATACGCTCTTCGTTCTTGCAATATGTTTTTCTTTCTCTTTCCGTAACTGCTTACAATCATCGAATTGGTACGCTATTCAAGAATAACTTTTTTTTATGCTTCATTCCTGTCCATCTACTTCTTATTCTTATGATGTAAATTTAAAAAGAAGTTTTGCTTATGCTTCAAAGAACCTTCCCTAAAAACTTCCGTCAACCCCAAGCGAATGCATCCAATACTTGGCATAATTCGATTTAGTCGTCGATGCAAGGCAGTCAGTTCACAAACTTTCCGCCCTGGAGCACTACGATTTGCAAACCAGCTGGGCACCAAAAACTTTAATCATGATCAAGTTTTTCTGCTTCGTGTCAGATTGCAGCTGTGACTTAATTATACAGTGCAATATCAATTCGAATATGGTTTCGAAGAATAAAAAAAAAATATTTTTTGAACTTTACGGGTCTCTCTTAAAGTTTCGAAGAAAAGTTTCCATTCGTGGATAAGAGTTGGAATAGTGCTTAACGAACATTTATCTTTAGTCTAAAATTTCTTAGCAACCGAATTTAGGATCAATTCTAGATGATTATTTTCAATTTACATATTATTTGATTGATTTCGTCATTTTGGGGATTTTTCTTAGTATCAATATTTCAATCATTGAAATGAAATGTAATACAAGCTTAAAACCAGATTTATTTATTTATAAATTATAGAGTCAATGGTTTCGAAAGATAAAAAAAAATTGAATTTTATAGGTCTCTCTTGAAGTTTCAAAGAAAAGTTTTCATTCATGGATAAGAGTTGGAATAGTGCTTAGTAAACATATATTTTTAGTTTCTGGAGAACTGAATTTAGTATCGATTTCATCATTTTGGAGATTTTTTATTGTCAACATTTCAATTATTGAAACGAAATGTATAACTGGCTATTTGATAAAATTATATAATGCCAGTAATGAAGATCCCAGACATTTTTATAAAAATCTAGTCTTGAGTCAGATTACAGCTTCAGCTTACTACGCAGTGTAATGTCAAATCGAATAAGAATACTGTCTTTCTTAGTAAAACTTTTTGAATTATGAACAATTGAAAATTTAAATTGTGCTACAAACGTGCTGAATTTTCAGTTAAGCTTTTTAAAATTGGTCTAAAATTTAAGGCGATTTCTTTGTAAATTAAATGTTTTCGTACATACATTAAAAGAAGATTTTAACTCATTTATGAAAACATTTTACAAGCATTTATAATTATTTCTAGTTAGTGAAAATTTTTAAACTTTCTCATATTTCCCACTATTGGTCTATTCTAGCTCTTTTATGATATTAAGATTTGCATAAATTAATTTCCACAACGTAAAAAGTTCTGTTTTTCAAAGCATTGAATTTAATGTAAACAGTGATCAGTGATATACTCAAACTATACATTCTTTAATTTAAAAAGCGTTTAATTTAAAGAGTTAATAGTGTTGATAGTAGTTTACAGAAAACAGCATTTGTTTCCTTCAAAAATTTAAATTATTTATTTAAAGTTCGATTAGATTAAAATTCCTAGCACACAATTTCATATTTTAATGAAAGATGGGCAAATCAACTTCACTTCAGATAATTGTAATTGCGTAAAAAACTGAATTTAAAAAAACATTTGTGGCTTTTTTACTATTGACCTTGTAAAGTTTTTCTTTATCTCCATTTTTTTTAAATATTCTAACTACAAAAGGATTGCATTTACTGATCGCCATTGAAATTGCTGCGACTGGAAAAAATTTAAATAGCAGAATGGTATTTATTGAACACATGCATTATATTCGAAAGTGCAAGCAATTAAATTTAAGGAAAATCGATACCAGATGTTGTCATTTCTGGCCGAAATAAAAGCATTTATTCGTCTGGCTCAGGATCCATATTTTATCCTATTTTTTGGAGATGCCTGCTAATACAGCTTCAAAATTATACAGCAGTTCATTAACACAAGTAAATAGTGATTTGTTACGAGTCAATTGCTCGGAAATCATTATCAACATGTTTCTTAATTGCTTAATTATCTGGAGAATGTGCTGGCCAAGGTAATTCTTACTTCTTTTGTATCAAGAAAGCATATAACAGTTCGAGTAAAATGCAGTCGTGCATTTTGCTGCTTAAAAGCAGCGTTAAAAAGGCATCGAAGATAGGACAGAGCCAGGGGTCTTAATACGTCTGATATGTAATGGTTTAAGTTCAAATTGAAAAGAATGCAAATAAGATGTGATCCACACGCTCATCGAATAGCACTTAATCCAATCATTATGAATGATCGACCAGTATAAAGATGGCAAGTTGGTTACGTCCATTTTCCATGATGCCACCAAACCCTGATGTGGCAATCTTGGTTTTGCATACAATATTCTGTGTGTTAAGATGACGTGGCACCATTCATTGGTCCTGATTGGTCATTGTCTTTGATCACACTGCTGAAGGTGCATCTGTCTGTCTTTCAAAATCAACAGTAGCAATAGATTTGATTGCCTTGCTGATAGTAATCCGTACTGCTACTAACTTTGACAAATTGTTTGATCACATATTTGCTATTAGCTTCATGTAAGTGCATTTGCTTTAATTAAATTTCCCGGGTTCGTTGCAGCCATGACTGGATATTCACTATTTATATATTTATTTTTTGTCGTATTGTTCTTATTAAATTAAATTAATTAATGTGTTAACATAAGATTATTACTTTTGACAAAATTCGTATCTTTAAACAAGTGAAGATAATAATTTTCTCAATTTGACTCATTTTTATTAAAAACAAAGATATTGAAGGAATATTTCTCAATGACCTCCATGTTTCAAAGAGGATAACCATATTAAAACAGATGTTCAAAAACTATTTAACAAAAGTTTAGATTCAAAATTGTGCTTCAATCGAATATAAAACAAATATATAACGATATTATAGCAGCATCTTTCCAAATCGAATGGAGTCAGCCAGAGGCGTACGCAGAATTTTTTCATAGGGGGGTGTTCTTAATTTTCTGAAACTACTAAAAGAAATTCGAGTCTGTAATAAAGCACTATTTTTTCCCTAATTTAGACAGCTGGACAATTTTGACTTTTTGACAACATTTAACCAAAATTGTTTAGTTAAATTTTGATTTGATTTTTTAAGTTTAAGAACATAATGTAATATCTTCAGAAAAAAGTCCAATGTCATATGGGTGAGAAGTAACACTTTGAGGGCCACTTTCACATTCATCAGATTTTGTTATGCTAGAAACGTTTTCTTCAACGGAAGTATCACATTTCTGTTCAACAGAAAAACTTACATTGGTACTAGATGCTGTCACCTCACTAAGTTCAGGTCGTGATTTTTTCTCAAAGTAATTAAAAATTGTTAAATTCTTGCTTTTTGACATCCTAAAGATCCAAGAACAGCAAATATATATATATCACGTGATTTTGGTTTCAAAAGTACAACCCTATTATAGTAAATGTTTTTTCTGTATTCTGAGAAATACCATGAGAAAAAAAAGTAGGCATAAGACACATTAAAAAAAATATATAGTCTTACAAAATAATAGCTCGCATAATTTCTACTAAAATTTTTATTTTTGCCATTTTGTCTGAGCTCAAGGGGGGTGTTTAAACCCCTAAACCCCTCCCTTGCGTACGCCACTGGAGTCAGCGTAACATAAAAAATTTAGCCTCTCTCTTTATCAATGAAATCTCTTTTCTGCTACTTAAAACAATCGATTCAATAGCCCAATATGGATCATTTATGAAATGTAAGTTCTTAACTTGGAATTCATTTTGTACAAGATTGTGTTAAGTGAGCATCGTACACGTGCTTTGGGAATCAGGTCTCACAGGTTCGATACCCGAAAATCCAGGCTTTTAAAATAAAATGTAGTCAGAAGGAGCACAAAACATTTAGCCTTCTTCTTTAATTGCATATCATTTTTTGATACTTAAAACTAACAGTTTAATGGCCTGATATTGAACATTTATGACACGTTCTATCTTGTCTTTGAACTCAGTTCTTTAAAATTTGTGCAAGCTTTGCACAAGTGTTATAGGTTTGCTTGCAAATCAGATTCCGCGGGTTCGATACCTGACAGTAACTTAGTACTCACTCTTTTTTGTTAACATGGTATACTTAATTTTCTAACTGATAGTGTTAATTGATTTGCTTAATTAAGCCCAGTGATTTTGACAAAATTCATATCTTCAAACAAACGAAGATAGTAATTTACTAAATTTGACTTACTTTTATTAAAAATAAATACTTCGAACGAACATTTCTACCTCGATGTTTCAAAGATGATACCCCTAATAAAACAAATGTTAAATATATATTTCACGAAAAGAACCCTTTTGAAATTGCGCTTAATAGAATATAAAAACAAATACATAACGCAATTATCGCAGCATCTTTCAAAATACTCCAGGCTTTTAAAATCGAATGGAGTCAGCAGCAAAACAAAATATTTAGCCTTTCTCTTTATCCGTAAAATCTGTTTTTTGGTACTTAAAACTATCGATTTAATGGCCCTATATGGACCATTTATGAAACGCTTTATCTTATCTTTGAACTCAGCTTATTTCAACGTAACAAAATTTTCGCTTACCTTGTTAAGTACATGGTTGAATGCTTTTTAGTTCAAAGGCTCAATTTAGCTGATGAGCCCTCTTTTGCACCGTGATGCTGAAAATGTAAATAAGCTTAAAGCTCAGTCGCCAAATAGAAAATACAAAACATTCTACAGAAAATATATCTCATAAAATATAAATATGTTTTTAAAAACAATTGAATTTTCAGTTCTGTAAAAATTACTTCTATTTTCTGATTTTTCGCTTCATTTATTTACTTTATTGAAGAATTAACCGATGTAAGAAAATGGAAAAGGATTATTCGGCGATAAGGTTAAATAAACATTTCTCAAAATGTTTCTGAAAATTTAAGTGAACGCCTTCGGGAAGAAATCTCTTAAAAGTAAATATATTTTTACTTTCATCCAGCTGAATTGAGTTTTATGTTTGCTATTTAAAATCTAACATTTTTAAAACTTAAGACTTATTAATTTTTTTACCGGGTTAAAAAAAATCTATTAGTTGTGTTGACAATTTTCATCTTTAATTTCATTTATCGGAATATTTAAGCTACACTCTTAGAAATAAAATTCTCATTAACATCTCTCACATACTTAGAAATTTTTGATTTGCATTTCGTTGTTTTTGACCTCGGGATTTTTATTGAAATGCAAAAATTCAGATATTTGACAAAATTGCTTCCTCACTCATGTGTCTTCTCATTGAATTTTAAGAGATTTTCAACCATTTTTTTTAATTTTATTAACTCTTCAGAGCCGTGATCACGTAAACGTGATCACGCGATTCTCTTTTACCCCACGGCATCATATATAAAACGAGCCCTTCTGACTTTGGTGTCTCAAGATCACACGGATGTGATTTCAATACGATACTCTCACATTACATCTCGGCCGACCAGGTGGCCGAGTGGTTAGCGTGTCTGACTGCGGAGCCTTTAGCCGCGGGTTCGAATCCCGCTCAGCAAATGGATGTTTCTTTCTCTCTCTCTGTGTTCTATGTCCTTTCTCCTTTGTGTCAATGTGACCAGCCCTATAAACGAGTTTGTGGTTGCGCGACGTGGGCGACGCTGCTCCACCGCCGTGGCTTCACCACAGGTGCCCACTGGGTAACGAGAAAAGAGTAGCAGTTCTGGCATTCCTGTGGCCAATGGGACAATCCTCAAGTGCCCACCATTAAAAAGAAAAAAACAAAAAACATTACATCTCGTATTAGTACGTACACTCTTGAAGTATGCGGACCTGGGGAAGAGCTTTTTTGTCATTCTGTCGGTCCTGACGGGGTTAAAACCGGTTCCAGCGTGTGGCGGGATGGTATAAAGGTTAGTGTAATTACTTGTCGAGCAGTTCAAATTTTAGTCTTATCCTGGTATTCTTTTTATTTTTTGCTGTGTTTTCTAATCAGCTGTGTTAAAGCATTAGACTGAGAAAACAGTCATAGTCAAAAGTACCAGAATATGGTAAAATTCAACGCGTTTCTGGCTCTATGGGAACACCAAAAAACTCGATAGTTTTTTACATTGCGCTTTGGTAATGATTTTGGTAAAATTAACAATAAAATATGGTTTATTGGTAGATGATAAAATTTGGTAAATGTGATCATATTTATTAATTTTATTACCTTAGAACATGGCATAAAAAAATTTATTTCGTTGAATTTACCTTTCAGTTTTGTATTTTTACTAAATATGAGGTAATAAGAACTATAATTTTAGAAACTAGAATTTCCGGTAAATGATTCCGGTTAATGATTTTAGTAAAATTAACAATAAAATATGGTTTTATGATACGTTATAAAATTTGGTAAATGTGATAATATTTTTTAATTTTATCATGGTACCTTAGAACATGGTGTAAAAAAATTTTTTTCGTTGAATTTACTTTTTAGTTTTGCATTTTTACCAAATATGAGGTAATAAGAAATATAATTTTCGAAACTAGAATTTCCTGTAAACCATTACCGTGTGAACTGAAAAATTATCAAATGAGTGGTTTAAATACTGTATATTTTGGTTTTTATTGCCAAAATTATGTTGTTTCCTTGTAGTGTTAAGGCAGCATATAATGTTTCTAACCAGTATATGCTACATTAACCCTAACGAAACACTAGCTTTTCTGATGAAATTCGCATCAATAAATGAATCCACAATCATCCACAAATAATGATGGTACTAATTTCCTCAATTTGAAACTTCTCCCCGAGAGGAATCGGTTTCTTTTATAAAGAAGAAAATCGTATGAATTTTGAGTATCCATTTTTTACTGTGTAACAGATTAAATATTCTGAGAACATGCTTTCTAAGATTTCATGTTTAAAAAGCTTTTTTTTCAAATATTAGTAAAATAAAATCAATGACATAATGTTAAGAATTAAATAATTAAAAAATAAGTATTTTTTTTAAACGCAAATTCTTTTCAAGAGATAAAATAAAATAAGATAGTTAAAATTTTAATGAATTTTAGTCTAAATCGGTGATGTTTGGTAGCTCAAATTAGACATTAAATATTGCATACTTGATCTTATACGAAATATTTAAATAAAAACAAGGCCCATCTTAAAATTACAACTTTTTTCTAACACATTTCTTCTTCTAACTATATATGAAAATCTTTTGATACATATTCATACATATTCATTGTAGAGAAAAATCACGTGTAATAATCTTTGGCGTCCAAAGAAAATATATAGATGTCATTGGCCTGTTAGAGCAAAATTAATAAATTTATATTGATATTTTCCTGTAAATTATTATTTTTTATACCTTATTTAAAGGTATTAACTTGTAATATATATTTATCAACCCTATTTAATATAATTTTTTTATTATTGCATTTTTAATTTTTATTTTCCAAAATTTAAAGATTTAAAATAAAAATATTGATATGTGTTTAGTGCTATCTCTAAGGACATTTAGTCACTTTAGTCACACAATTAATAAACGATAAATAAAGTAATATTTAATTTTCAACAAGTAATATTTTCTTTTAATACTAATTTAATGTAAAAGGCATCAACGCATGTAATATATATTATGAGTATAAAATTTAAATGTAAAATTTTAAAGCAATATTCGCACAGTTTCTATAAATAGTCTAACTAGATATATATTCAATGAGTTTTTCTAAATTTCATAGAAAAATATTTGATGCGTTTTTATAGTATCCAAAAATCAACCAAGAATTAAAAAAAGGAGCAAGTTTGAATATAATGTTGCAATAGTAACTAGGTAAACCTATTACGTCTAAAGTTGACACAATATAATCGGAAGCTAAATTTGAGGCCTCAAAAGTTAAGATTTTTTAACTAGTAATAATTATAATTACATCCTAATAATAATCCATAATTTATTTAATATTTAGGTTTTTCATATGAATCAATTTATGCAAAATGCCTATAAAAACAAAATTAGCAAAATTAGAAAAATATTTTTTTTCATAACAATATATTGATTAAATTATGAAAATATACATTTGTGAAAAAGTATTAGTATAAATATTTCCCATCAATTTCTATTCAAAATAAAATAACTAAATAAGAATAAAGATTTACGTTTTTATGATAACAATTCTCAATGTTTATAACAGTTCTATAATGAGAACCACATTTTAGCTATTTTATTTATTTTCAGCATATGTATACATCAAGAACAAACTCATAATACTACATATTTCCTTCTTCACATTAAATATTTTTTAATAATTAGTAATCTTTCTTATTAGCATATACACAGCTGCTAACGAAACTTTTTTTCTTCTAAATAATGTCGAGGTTCCGCCGAAAGAAGCTCGATCACTTTGTAGTCAATAGACGTAATTAAAAAAAAGTTGAAATCACTATCCGAAAACATTATTTTGAAAATGAGCCAAACTTTGAATGATACTTTACTCTTAAATACTTCACTGTGTAATCATGAAAGAGTACAGTCTTTCAGAATTGTCTTTCAGGCATCGCTTTAAAGTTTAGTTATTTAATTTTAAAGTGATGTTCACATATTTAAATGCAGTTGTATTTCATAAAATATTAATCAGTTTTGATGGATTTGGATAAAAGAAATGTAGTCGAAAAAAACTCTTCCACTCTTGTTTCACTAATTTGCAGTTGATTGGAGATCAACTGGTCACTGTCATTTAAGTATGAAATAGACTAATTCGATATCATTTATTTTGTTCATCTCCATACAAACTGAAATGTTTTGCTTCATGTGAAAAACTGAATATCGCAGCATTTTAGATGCTATGAAGAAATTTGAACACACTTCTACGTTTATTGCACATTGTGACAGTGAACAGAATAATAATTTTTTTTTAAAATGTAAACGAGTCTTTGAAATAAATTTTGATGTAAAGATTTTCTTTAATGACTGCATCTCCGACAAAGAACATTTTTTTCAAAGTTTCTTACTGATCAACAACTTATTTTAAGAAATTGTTAAAGTTAAAAATAAAAAAAAAGGATTTCAATCATCGAAAAATGTTTTTGTTCCTTCGTTATATAGACTTTTTTCTGTTTATTTTGTCCAGCACTTTGTTGAAAGACAAATACTGGAAAAAAAGAATAACGTTAAAAGCTAGGATAGAATAAAATAAAAACTATGAACATTTCTGTAAGATTTTTTAAGTGAAAAAAGCGAAATAAAGAAAGAAACGGTAGAATTTCATGTGCAGAGATGGAATTAGGTTTCTATAGCCGCAAGGACATAGCTTGAAATACCCCCACTGTTTGTGGTTCCATTTCCCAGAAGATCTATAAAAAGATAAAGAAGATATATCACAGATATATTCTTTTGAATTCGCATTCTGTTCGCATCCAATTCTAAATAAGGTATTCGGAAAAATATCTATCTAGTTATGTGATTCTAGTTTTCTCCCATTTGAAATCACAGCAGACAGAAGTTTCTTTTAAAAGTTTAATGAAGGCTTAGTGATCTGCAAAAGTAAATTTTATTGAACTAGTGTTAGGAAGTTTTCTTTTTCTTTTTTGTTTCAATGCTCTATAAAACCAGAGGTCATATCTCCTGGGAATATCACTTGGCTAAGTCTGAAGTATTCTATGGCATTTATAAACTTTATTTTACGGAATTTAATGGATAAAAAGCTGTTTTCTAAATAGATATGTACTTTTATTGCATGTTTCATGCAATATATTTTTTGCCGATATGACATATAGTTTATTTACAACACAAAAATTTATACAATTTGATATTAATTAGTCAAAGGTTGGTAGGATATCAAACTATCATTAACGCCTGCAAATGTGTGAAAGCATTATGTCTATAAATGCATTCCAAATAAAATTTTAAGGCAAAAAAATAAAAGAATCCAAGGAACAAAAAAAATTTGGATAAACTGATTCAATATGATCTAGAACCAGGTTACCATTTCAGAGTATGTCATGTAGGGTAACACAAAAGATTTTTTTATTGAACTAAAATGAACTGCAGCATTTCAAATGCATAGTTAGAATTAAGTTTCAATGACATGGCTTGAATAATTTCCACTGTTTGCGATTCCATTTCCCAAATGATCGATAAAAAGTTAAAATTTGAAATACCTCACTTATATTCTTTAGAATTCGCATTCTAATCGCATCCTGTTTCAAATAAGATATTTACAGAGTTATGTGATTCTACATTTCTCTCATTTGAAATTGCAGTAGACCGAAGTTCTCATTATAAATTTAATGAAGGCTTAATGATCATCAAGATTTAACTTCATTGTTAAGTAAAGTTCACTTCATTGTTAAGCTCTTATTGCACTCTTTATTGCAAAGTTAACTCTGCAAAACTAAATTATATTGAACTAGGGTCAGGAATTTTTGGTTTCCATGTTTTAATGCAAAAAAATAGAGGTTATATCTCTTAAGAATATACCTAAAAGATTCTGAGACTTAGCAAACTTTATTTCGTGTAATTAAATGGATCAAAGTTATATTTCTAAGTAAATAGAAACTGGACATAACTTGTGGCGATATGGCATATAATTTAGACATTAGACAAGGTATACTAACAGCTGAATAAAGCAAAACAACATGAAAAATTTGTGTTTTATTCACGTTGTTATACTTTGTTTATACACAGCAAAAAGCATACACTATCCTCATTTGGATATGCTAACATTACTTGATATTGATCAATTTAAGGTTAATAAGGTATTAAAACTATCATTAAAGTTAAACAATTTCTCCTGTATCCTTGATTTAAAACGTAATTTTAAATCAAAAGTGTCGAGGGGACTAGGAAAGTTCGTATCAGTGCATTCAATTCAATACCTCACAGCATATGTCAAGTATATTTATTAATTACAAGTACAAAATCTGGAATGCAAACTGAATTACACATTTATTATTATTTTATTTAAACATAAATTTTACCAAGCTTTGAGAAGTTAAATGTTTGCAGCTTGGATTCTGTTTTTTAATACTTTTCAATTATAAGATAACTCTATAAGTATGCAAAAACTATAGTAAACAATTAATGAGAAATCACTCCACCAAAGTAAGCATTAACTCACAATATCATTTTCTGAAAGAACAAAAATTTCATTTTTCATTTGCCGTTTTTGAAAAAAATATTATTCAAAAAAATATTATT
This sequence comes from Parasteatoda tepidariorum, assembly GCF_043381705.1. Taxonomy (NCBI): domain Eukaryota; kingdom Metazoa; phylum Arthropoda; class Arachnida; order Araneae; family Theridiidae; genus Parasteatoda; species Parasteatoda tepidariorum. The sequence continues at coordinate 45,112,661 of NC_092206.1, forward strand.
CTTTATTACTGGTCATTAAAAACCTTCAAAAAGTAAAATTAAAAAATGCGTTTGAATGAAAATAGCTCTAACAGTATTCATTAATTGAAAAACTACTTATTAAAATGAGTTTTTAAAGGAAAGAAATCTGAAGAAAATGTAAAAAAACTATGCCTAGCTTCAAAATTACCAGTTGTCTCCGTTCAAAAGCATTATTATCAAAAGATGAAAAAAGGCTATAATATTTTAATCCATGTTTTATGTTTAGACAGCAAAAAGTAAGATATGCTAACACATATATACAAATATGAAAATAGCGTTTTTAAGATATCTTTAATCTTGGTTTGCTTACATATATTTAACTACCTCCCTAAATTAACTATATTTTTCCTGCTTTAATTACTATGTTAAAAAACGTGCTATCATTCTTTCACTGTGTGTCAACATTTAATTATTTTGTGATAATTAATAAATACAAATAAAAGAATTAGCCGATAAACGACAATAGCATTTATTGCTATCCATGCCAGGTCACTTTAATCCTTTTCATCAATTCTATATTAACGTCAGAATCTTTTCTTTTTCTATGGCTATTTCAGTGCGGACGGCAACTACGAAGTGACCATCATGACGAAAGCCATCATTCACAGCACAGGACGTGTCGTGTGGAATCCCCCAGCCATTTACAAGAGCTCTTGCCAAATAGACGTCCTCTACTTTCCTTTCGACAGGCAAAGCTGTCTCATGAAGTTCGGATCTTGGACATATGATGGATATCATGTAAGCTTTATCCCCATGTGCATTCTCACAGATAAAAGTTACATGTGTTATATCAACAGATAAAAAGAGTAAAGTGGGTTTTGTGAACTCTTATAGGTAAAGCTAGATCTCGCAATCATCTTAATACCACTGTGGTTTTTCAGTTTTTTTTTTTCATGCAAAGTGAAAATCTTTGATCCTATATGATTTATATTAGCTTAGTTGTCCGAAATTCTCCAATATGCAATAAGTATAGATTTGCTTTGGAATATTGATGATGTGCTGTATTTAATGTTTATTAGGATGATAGGAAACCTGCAAGGTCAATCCCTTGTGCATTCCCATACATAAAAGTTTCATACGTTACATCAACAGATGAACAAAGTTAAGTGGGATTTATGAACATGGCTTCTCTTACGTACGATAGATCTCGCAATCATCTTAATATCTCTGTGGATTTGAGTTTCTTTTTCAATTTAAAGGGAAGATTTTAGTTCTGTATGCTTCATATTAGCTTAGTTGTCCGAAACTCTCTAATGCGCATTAAGTATTGTTTCGTTTTGGTATATTTATGATATTTAATTCCCTGTGCATTCCCATAGATAGAAGCTAATAAGCAAAGCATTAAGAGATAAAAAGAGTTAAATGGATTTTGCGAGAAAAAGAGTTAAATGGATTTTGCGAGCATGGTATCTCTTACGTATGCTTGAACTCAGAATCATGTTAATACATTTGTGGTTTTACGTTTGATATTTGGTTTGTAAGCACACATTATTTATATTGCTAAAAATTCCGGATCAAATTAAGGTATAAAGTATCGACACTTTGCGTGCATCATCTGTAAAATCCATTTTACAGTAAGGTATTATACCGTAAATTTCACAGTAATATTTATTTAATTTCTGTTGATTCAGTGATTTTACGTTAATTATTACTATAAAAATTATGGTATAACAGATTTTTTTTCCTTAACATGTTTCAATAAAAATGGATTTTACGGTAAAAAATGCCGATAACCTGAGTACCGGTACTTTTTACCGTAACGTGATCTAGAATTTTTTACAGAGTACTGTGAGGAGGGTACTTTGCAGTTAGCCTAAGTTTGATTTTTTTTGTCCGCGTATTATGGTTTACTGGTGTAAAGCTTTTTCACTAACTTTTCACTTTTTCGAAAACTTAGTATAATTCAAAAGTATGTTTTGGTGAATCTCAAAGATTAAAAAATACGCACTATCTAGATATAGCACTCATCAATAGTTTATTTTTAAACGCCAATTTGTTTCGATTCTCAATTGTTTGCTAAATGTTAAAAATTCTATAAACAAATTTTTTAATTTCTTGCTTGTTTGGTTTTCCAATTATAATATTTTATTCTCAACTATTTAATAATATTAATTAAAGTGGTGAAATGCATTTCTGAACTTTTCAATAACTAATTAATAATGTGGTAAAAAATGGCTGTAGCTCAAACTGCGAATGAATTCTTTAACTTTGAAATAAATAACGACCTTTTTTTCCTTTTCATTATTTTGTTGGTTATTTATAACAAAACAATACTTTATTTAATAAGCATTACATAAGAATAAATAAAATTTTACCAAATTTAATTCTTTTCTCTTCTTTGTTATTAAGCTGGATATTATTTAAAATATTACTGAAAAGAATTTAACAATAAAAAAATATGCTTGAAATATTAAAAAATAGCTCTTCACGAACAATATTTTTATGTAAAGCAACTGAAATAATTAGATCTAATTTCAAATTCAGAGAAGAACACTTCTTGGAAAAACTTTTTTCTCATGAAATTTATCACTTTACTAAACATGGTTGGAGTGCATCCTGCAAGTGACGTTGCAAACAGATTAAAAGGTGGGGGGATATAAACTCAAGTATTTGGCGGTAGTAAACGAAAAAGGGCTACAAGTTAGTGACAAAAGTTCCTTTTTTATCACCCCTTCGTGGGCAATATTTTAAAATAAACTCGCCCAACCAAAGTCACAGTCGCATTGTTCTGTATTTCTTGACTTTCTAAACAGAATGCATAATTTAGTATTTTTGTTGCGCCCATTAAATGAGCAAGGGAATTTTTATGAAGCAAATCTGTTATATTTATTTTCGCCCTTTATTGCCTTTTTTACATACGAATTGTTCATGGCAACTAGGAGGTTAATTGTGACATAAATATGCCTTGATATTTTATTGTCATAATAATAAAGGACAAATAGCGACGAGTATAAGGAGGGATTTTTAATTTGGTTTTTCCTATTTACTTTGTCAGAATTAATTATTTCTAAATTCTGTATTCAGATTTTCTTTCTACTTTTTCCACACAAAAAAAACTGAGATTTTTTTTTTTTAGTTTGAAATACAATAGCTTCAAAGAGTGTAATTATCTTTTTTAATTAAATGAAAGACGTCGCACTTTCTTTGAAACTGTTATGATTAATTACATTTCTAATAATTTTCCTACTTACTGAATGAAAATGAAATTAAAAATGTAAAATGCTGTATTATCTTTCAGCATATGGCACGTCAACATGTGTTTGGCTAGTTTTCTACATTTCTTTTTTCAAATCTTTATTTCTATTTGATAATTAATGTGTGGTTTTGGAAAATATTTTTTTTCTCAAATCTTTGAAAAATAGTTTCTATTTTTCTATCAGCTTCTCATTATTTTGAAACATGCTCCTTATTCTTAACAACCCTCAGTTATTAGTAGAAAATTGTAATATGATGATTCTCAAAAAGTGTTGAGGAAAGCGTTAAAATTCTGATTCATCACCTTTTTATTTTATTCTTCGAAGTTGAGCTGATTGTCATACATTCCGAGCTATTGATAATTATTTCTCTCCCATATCAGTATATAATGTAATTTTTCCCTAGTGCTTCTTTTAATACAAATATACTGTTAAAGATTATGGATCAAATTGCGGTATGAAATACTAGACGTTTGGGTGCATCATTCGTAAAATCCATTTTACAGTAAAATATTATACCGTAGTTTTTACAGTATTACTTATTTAGTTAGAATTATTCAGTGATTTTATAGTAATTATAACTGTAAAAATAAAGGTATTTCGGATTGTTTTACTCCGTAACATAAAAATGGATGGGTAAAAATGGATTTTACGGTAAAAAGTACTGACACTCTTGAGTGATGTTACTTTTTTCAGTAATTTGCTCTGGAATTTTCTGCAGTATATGCACTTGATTTTTTTTCCGGATTTTTTTTTCCAACTCTGCAAAACAATTTCTCTTTTTTCTTGTGGTTCTTCATTGTTCCATTACAAACTTCTCATTTGTATCCTTTATGAGTTATTTTTAGAAACTAGTGATAAGATAATCAACAAAAGAAATTTCGTGAAGAGTTCTGTTCCATTATTTTTATATCTTAAGACGGCAATAAAGAAGAGAATCCTGTTTATTTTCGTTCATAAATTACAGCCTTCATACCCCAGTTGATGAGAGCTCCACCATTTTTAATGATTTCACTGCTTAAAGATTCAGCTCGTGTCATCGAGAGTTATTAAAAACTCTCCCAGGCTCTTCTCATCAGCTTCGTTTCAAATTCCGCTGTTCGCTCGAACGTCAGTAGTTGTTTCCGATTCCTTTTTTTTTCCTGGAAAAAGCTGAAATCTTTCTCTGAATTCAAGCAACAGCAAAAGCAATGCATGGATATATACACTGAAGGGGATTTATGCATCTTTCCTTCTTTGAGAATTCTGACTCTTTGGTGCAGAAACAAGTTCTCGTGACTGGAATCTTTGGCGCTGGACACGTAGAAGATGTTCGCCAAGACCCACAAGCCCAAGAGCGTATTCTTTACTCTTCAGAGCTGTCTCTCCAGTTAGTTTATTGAGCGAACGTGATGGGCAGTGGGTAACGAGTCGGTGAAAGGAGGTCTTGGAAAAGAGTCACGTTTGTTTTATAAGAAATAGGTTTTTGTTGTTTGTCTTTTTGAAGATGTACTTTTTTATTTCATCTTATTATATAAAGTTTTTTTTGAAGCTTCCAAAAAGGCAGTTCCTATTTTAAGATTGTTAATGGTACGCAGCATTTTAAAGAAATATTTTTTGTTGAGATGATAATTCTGAACATGATTGGAATGGGAAAGTTTGTGACTCGTATGTTTCGGCTGTCAGTGAATTGAATGATCGTATGCATTTCTATCTATAATCTTATTTTGAAGGTAAAATTGCATCAGCTTCAAAATAAATTTGATCAATTTTTATTTTTATGAAAGATATAAGCCGAATTGCACTCATACAGACGCTAAACAGAAGCAACGTAGAAAATACACAGATTAAACCAAAACATATTTACTAATATTTCTTTCAAAAATAAAATCTAAAGTTTTAAAGTGTATTTATGAAAACAAATTTAGTAGTACAAAAATTCTCCCTTATATTTAAAATAAAATAGATAATAATGAGTTATTCAAACCCTACGCAAGCACCATAGAGCAGTGTTCCCCAACCCCCGGTCCACGAACCAGTACCGGTCTGTGGATCAAATGGTGCCGGGCTGCCCATTTCATTCAAACTGAATTTAAATACCTAGGTTTATACCCCAAATTAGAAATATTTGTGTTCCATTAAAATTTTATTTATTTACAAAAAAGGGTGCCCCCGAAGGTAGTGACATAAATTTTTTAATGCTTGTAATGTATCATTGTCTCCGATTACCCCCAGATGGAACCGTCTCATTGCAAAGAAACAAGCTCAGGGTTTTCATTGATTTAACGTTCATGTAAGTTAAAATGTTAAATCACTTTATACTTATTTTTTGGTGTAACTGTACTTTATCTAAATACAATTAAATTAAATTGATAAATCAAAATACATCTAAAATATAAACAATCAATGCCCCCTCCCCCCTAGCTTGCCGCGGTAACATTATCAAACGTTGACAGGTCCGTGGTGATAAAATGGTTGGGGAACACTGCCATAGAGGATAAGTGGTTTACCATTTGGTTATTATTTCAGACAAGGCGAGTGAACAAAATTTAAGTCATTAAAGCACTTAATTCTTGTAATAAGTCAGAAATTGTGAAAATTAAGAAAAAATACAGTTCGAAAATGAGGTCTTATGCAAAGATATAAATAAGATAGTAATAATTTAAAATTCTGTTTATCAAAGGTTAGAAATTTTCTTATTTTTGCCCTGGAGACTAGAAAGATGAAACTCATCAAAAACTCGTCTTTATAATAAATTGCACTTTTTTCTTCCACAGGTGGACTTAAAACACCTTCATGAGATAGCCAATTCCTCCCAAGTACCACAAGGGGTCGACCTTAGTGAATTTTACCTAAGCGTCGAATGGGACATTATGGCTGCCCCTGCCACCAGAAACGAGAAGTATTACTCCTGCTGCATGGAACCTTACCCAGACATCACCTTCAACATGACTCTTCGTCGCAAACCCCTCTTCTATACTGTCAATCTCATCATTCCTTGTGTCGGTATCTCTGGCCTATCTGTCGTAGTCTTCTACCTTCCTTCCGAGAGTGGCGAGAAAGTCAGCTTGTCTATCTCTATCTTGCTGTCTCTGACGTTCTTCTTTCTGGTCTTGGCCGAGATAGTTCCATCAACGTCTCTGGCCATGCCTTTGCTCGGAAAGTATCTCCTCTTCACCATGATTCTAGTCACATTAAGTGTGGTCTTTGCAGTGGCTGTCCTGAACGTACATTTCAGATCACCGTCTTTTCATAAGATGCCAAAGTAAGCATATTGGCTGCCTGTATTGCTAAATTTTCTGTCTGATAGATATTGCAGACTGTGATGTCATAATAGGCGTAACATAATTCTCAATCCTGTAATGATTAAATTAAACCAATTATTTAATTTGTATCATATTTATTAAAAGCGAATATAAATTATTTTATTCTTTCCTTAATCAATGTAACGGCTAACGTTTTAATCCAATAGAATAACTCATTTATTCACTATCTCCTTTTAATCGAATATCAAAATCTGTTCAGAATCAATTTTTTACGCTACTTTATTGCTCTAACTATAAATATGTATCGCTTACTGGGTTATATTAAATTTCAGTGACTTTTTTAGTAATTAAGTCATAGCCAGAATATTTGATATTAATAGTTTTTTCTTCTTCTTTTTGTTTGATAACTTTTGTATCTCTTTTTTTGAATCTCTTCCCATTTTTGTATCTCTTTTATATATTTACATCTATGTACATATTCTGTTTTATCTATTTACATATTCTGTATTTATTTACTGGAAATGTGAACTTCTTGGCGTTTGGATTGAGGGGTTTTTGTATGCCAGATGGCTCTCAGTCCGTCCGTTAGAGAGTTAAACGAAATTGTTCTATAAATTAATGTTAAATAAAATTCATTATCTTCTTTAAGAGAACGCTATATCGCGTGAGAACTTTTGTTTCACCTCCATTAACTATTAAATATTTAAAGTTTAAGAGAGAGAGAGAGAGATTCGATTATTAATCCCAGAATTATTAAACTTATGCTAAAAAAATATCATTCGAGCCACCGGAATGCAAATACAGAGTGGAATTCGATATGCTGAAAGGGTCAGTTTTTATTTAACTCGAGATCTTTTATTTTTTTTAAAAAGTGAATATAATTTGTTTAAAAATTATTGCCACCTTAAATGCTTTTCTCGCTTCTTGTTTGCTTCAAATAATTATTTTTTATAAATTGTTGTGAAAAATATTATCTCTATCGAAATTTTTATTTTATAAGCTCGAGCCTTAGTTGATGTCCAAAAATAGCAAAAACAAATAAAATTAGCTAAAAAACAGAAAGGGAACAAATAAAATTGGAAAAAAAAAACTAAAAGAAATACTAATGTCGTCAGATAAAAATCGTAACATTCTATCGGAAATTTTAAAAATAAGACTTAAGAGACATAAGAGCCATTATTATTTTGAACTATTTCGCAAAGTAAAGTTACCATTATACATTATTAATAATTAAAATTACTTTTTTCTTATAACTTCTTATCGTATCACTCATTCATTATTCCCATAGAAGTTTATTTTTCTAAAGCACAGTTGTTTATTTTTCTATTCCAAGTAATCATTCATTTTTTTTTACAATTTCCCCAATAAAAAATGGGCGAACATAAAATTTCAATAATTATCATTTTTTAAAGAAAAAAAATCAAAATGAATGAGAAGAAATCACAGTGTTTGGTGAACTCAGCTTCTCAATTTCTTAAAAAAAATGTTCAAGGTGTGCATTTAAAGTATTTAGTAATGCAAAATGTATCGACCAAGAAATACATTTAACTTAAACTGCTGTGCTAAAACTATGTGTGTTTTTAATGAAAATGTTCTGTATTTAGATGGGTACGTCATCTGTTTATTTACATCTTGCCAAAAGTTTTGTTGATGAAGTCACCCCAATACACGGATCATTATACTCAAAGGAATAATATGAAAAAGAAAAAAGAACAATCTTCCAAGAAAAACAAATCTAAGCTTCCAGGTACTTTATTTATTAGTGTATTTCAATTTTTTACCACCAAACAAAGTTTATACACATTCCAATTATGCTTGATATTATGCGATATCACTTATAATCCGTTGCAAGGTGAGAAAAGACTCCTGCGGTATAGGATTCAAGTAATCATCCAAATCGTTCCGTTTTATTTCATTATCAAATTATACAAATATGCTTTCAAAACAATTTAAAAGCTTTTTTAGAAGTTAAACACTTCAAACACAAATTTAATTCTGAGCAGTCTTTTACGATATATAGCACTGAATTATTAAAAAGAAAAAGGTTACAGTTTCGAAGTCTTACTGGAATCCTAGACTTCGTGACATGTTTCGATAAATAAGGAGAACGTTCGTTCTTGAAAAGAAAACAGCTATATGATGTTGCAAGAGCACTGGATTGGATTGGACCACTAAAAATGGCGCGTCTTTATGTTGACATTTCCTTAACAAATCAAATGTAAGATGAGGAATTTTTACTTTTGTTTCACTGCAGAACAAAATCGTCTGCAAAAAACAATATCTGTTACTCTTTCATCTGTTTCTTTAAATGCGAATAGAAAGAGGATTATTTGTTACGATTTTTAAATATCATTTTTATTAATTCTTACTTCTTGTTAATTGATTATTCAATAAGTTTTGAATTCTTCATTTCACACGATTTAAGAAAGCAAGCAAAACGAAGGCTGTGCAATGTAGTTTTAAGAGCCAGCAATGTTGATATGCGTTCGCACATGGAGTTTAGCATACACTTAGATGCAAACAGACTCTCTCCATAGGAATAATAGCATAATATCCCCATAGAAATTTCGTCCGGACCGGAAATATAAACTTTTGAAATTAAAATGAACATTAAATTTTTGTTTTTGCTTAAAAATATAACTTTAAGGAACCCACACTTAAATTGCTTTCTCAATTTCTTTCGAGATAATGCACATAACAATTTTATATATTAAGAGCAATCGCTACTCGTTAAATGCATCTACTGTTCTCAGGCGTTTTAATTTTCTTTCTGTAATCTAACCATTTAAAATCATATATTGGCACAATATCATGGTCTTTGCAGACTGAACAAATCTATTGATCTTATTTTTTAAACTTATTTTTAAATTTTTCAAACAAACTATTCATTTTTTTCATTTTTTTATTTTCATATAATTTTAAGATTTTTTCGATAAACTGTCACTTTTTAAATAAGCAAAATTTCTAAATCAATATTCGGTTTAGCAAACAACACTAATTTTTCTTGGAGTTTAACGTATTGATTAATAGAAGGAGTCCCAATAATGAATGATGATTGGAAAAATTTAAAAACGGAAGGATTTAAAACTTACGATGTGCTGCATTCTGCTTAGGAAATTAAGTTTTTATTCTCTCCAAATTTCATGATAAGTTAAAAAAATTGCCTTGAGATAATGTCGTTAACGATAATTCCTGCTACATGTCGGATTATTCTAACTTAAACATTTTTATGAGCGTCTCTTAATTTTCTCCTCAGATTGCGATACGTTGTTAATTCAAAGTTTGGTTAATTTGGCTTTCCAAGCACACTGCAAACAAACAATGCAATCTTCTGATAAAGTTTGCTGTTAATTACAAACGTTGGAGAGAAATACGTTGTTTCCTAAGTAAAATCAGAACTTTATTTTCAAGTTTTTCTTTAGATGATTTTTCAAATCATCGATATTTTTTCTCATACCTCTTATTTAGATGTGTTGTTGACTGTTGTGTAATAATTTATATTAAATACTAAATTAATATAAAAACTATATATTATTGAAAACTATTTTCTACAAAATCGATTTTTTTTAAAAATTTTATTATAAAAACAAGTAGTTAGTAAATGTTTTTATAATACTTTTGAAAAATATAATCAAAATATTTCTTTATTTAATTAAACAGAATAATGGTACAGTTTGCGATGATGATAAGCAAATTTTAGAAAGCTTATCTTTGCGCAAATGACTTCGAAATCATTATGCGAAAGCCCAATTTATCAATAATGAACCCATTTCAAAATGTGATTGGAAATTAGTTTGAGTTCAAGTTAAGGAAAAAAGTATCTGTTTACTTTCGCATCATAGAAGTTCCCAACTTATTTCCAATGGAATGAATCTTATCTTTGCAGAAAAGTAGGTTATTAAAGTCTGGAAATTCGATGCCATTTTTATTTGCTTTCCTTTTCTTTTCTTAGATATTTCGCCATAAAGAAGAAATTTTTAGAATTCGGAGACATTAAAAAAAATGTCGCGATTTCGTAAAAATATGTTCTCTCTAAAAATATTCTTCTTAATTAAGTTTTGAATTTTTCATTCGGAACAAGTTCTTGAAAGGGAAAACTGAATAAAAAGCAATATTTAGATTAATTAAATATAATTAATGACTTTTATCAAAACTTTTAAAACGTTTGACGTCTTTTCTTTTTATTAAGCATTTATCTATTTAAAAATACCTCAAAACAGAAATATAAAAACCTACAATAAAAAAACGTTTAAATAAAGTACATTTGATTCTCTAGGACAATACAAGTGAGTAGGTTTCCGTTGAAGTTTACTGAATGTTGGCATTCTCATTGTTGTTTTCGTGAATGTCTAAAATATTTTTTTTTAAATATCATTATTTTTTTGCTTACATCGACACCAGGATAGATTAGAATGATACCAGGGAATGATTAAGTCCCCGTAGAGTCTTGAATTTAGTGTAAGTCGGCAAATTTACCTTAAAACGACTCATTAAATTGTTTATTCGAATATTATCCTTATTATTTAATGAAAACTTAAAATTCCTACACACAATTACCTTATTGCAATACCAAATACGATTTAACGAAAACTCTTTCTAATGACACTTAGACAAACTAAGTTAGCCTCCCATTGGCCTCATGAATTAAGCCAGGAAGGAGCACTGCAAAGGTGAAAGTGTGACTTCAGAACCCTTCGGATAGATGGCAGCACCAATCATTCGTAAGGCCACTTCCACAATTTAGCCATAGATCTGAAGGGGAAGGAAGTTTTATCCAGATCCTTGTATCCATGGTAATGCTTGGTGACCAACCACAGAACTTTCGATTCCATAGATTTTACGAGTACGTCTAACTCATATGTTCTGTGGGTCTTGACAGCTTTCCGAATCGATGATCTAACCACTGCCCACGAAATACTTTTCTGAAATACGTAGTCTAACTATTAAGAAATCTAGTTTCTTTTTCAGTGAAATGTTAAATAAAAGTAATTCATTGTTTTTACTTTGGAAGTATATAAAAAACAAAATATGTTAATGTATTTCTATTGTTTCCTTGCATTACTGGGAGCATCTGTTTATTCTTGAGTCCCGTAAAGAATTTCCATTACAAAAGCGAACGAAAAACACAAAATTCCTTTGGAAAGGAGCATTGTTATTTGTACTTACAAGTCTCATTCACGTTAAATGTTAAAGAAATGCAGAGCTTGTAACAGAAACAGCTTTAGAATAGAAATTCTAGGTAAAAAGATTATTTAAAATCAATTCCGACTAAATATAAATGTTAGTATTATAACGTGTTGTTTTATAAATTCAAATAAATTTAATAAAAAGAAACCCATCTTCTTTTATCATTACCATCGTCTGGAGAAAAATAACTAAAACTGCAGTTATTTATTTCTTCTTAGATTTATCAAACGTATATTCTAAATTCTCCATTCTGAATCCTTAGATTTATTAAATGCATGTTCTGTTCCCCGAAATCCTCCATAGATACTAGAAAATGTAACATAAACACTGGATTACTTTTTCACAGAACTTTCAAGCTCAATTTAGGATTTAATTTTAAATGCTTCTCAGTGAAATGTAAATTTTACTTTTTAAAATGCTTTATCTTAAATTCAAATAAACCAACAAAAACAATCCATTTGCATTTATTATTTACGACTTTGAAAAAAAAAATTTACAATTGTTTCATTTCGTCTTTCTTAATGTACGTTTTTAAATCATGTAGAGCCTTAACAGATATCCAAAGAAGAAAACAAAAACAATGGATTACTATTTAAAAAGAACATTTAGATTCAATTTGGATTTTAAGATAGCTTTCGAGGTAATTTCGACCAAATACAAATGTTGCTGTTTAAAATGTTTTTCTTAAATAAAAAAAGTCTTCTTCTCTTATTATTGTCTCTTATTACTGTCACATTTTTCAAGACATGTTCTGAAGTCCTAGAAATTTTCCCCGAATACCTAAAAAATAAAATAAAAACAATGCATTAATATTTAAACAGAACATTCAGATTCATTTTGCCATTTTTTTTAAAGATATGCTTAGTAGTTATTTTGACCTAACACAAATATTACTATTTAATATACTTTTGCTTAAATTCAAATAAAAGAAAACAACTCTACTCTCATCATTGCCACCTTCTTCGAAAAAGCAACCAATATTACAATTGTTTCATTTCTTCTTTCTTAATATACGTTTTGAAGTCAAGTAAACCCTCTACAGATACCAAAGAAGATAACAAAAACAATGAATTACTTTTTCAACAGAACACTCGGATTCAATTTACAATTTTATTTTAACATATGTTTATTTGTTCGAATTTTAACAAACAAATACAAGTTGTGTCAGAAACTATTTCACAACAAAAACACACAAATGAGAAATTCTCTAAACTGGAGACAAGATTCTTTCTAAATATCAATGTAATTATGGAAAAAGTTGGGACTTTTTTTTCCTCTTACTGGGTAACAATAAATAAAAATTCTCATTTCTTTCTCTTCGCGCTTTAGACACCGTAAATAGAAAATCTCGAAGGAAATCTATGAAGTACTCAGATAGAATCCTTGACACAAAGTTAGAGTTGTTCTTTTTTTGGCAATGCAATCCGTTTTTACTTTTAGTCAAATTGAATAATTTTTCACCGTCTTTCAATTATTTTTTTTCTTAACTTGTCAGAGAAAAAGACGCGTTGAAAAGTTTGAGTTCGAAAAAAAAATCGGAACACTGATTGCATTAAATATGTATAAAATTTCAAAGTGAAATAAGTAAGAATGATGTATTTTTACTTCGAAATAAGAGAAGTTCTTAGAATCATTTTTTTATACATTTTAATCACTTTTTTCTTATAAGAAGATTGTATTTATTTTTTTTAAAATTTTGATTAAAAATAGAAATCAAGAATATTAAAAATGCATTAATCTAACGTTTTATAGTAAATTGCAAAATTAAAAGGAAACACCAGCTTGAAAATTTCCCGAAATTTTCTTTGTTAATATTTATTTGGTAGAGTGTACAACATGATTAAGCATAATAGTTAACCAGCACACCGAAAAGCATAACTATACAACAGCAAAAAATAACTAAATAAAAGCTCTAATAGGATTTTCCCAGAAACGTCCATTTTTGAGGATCCCAGAGGACTTCTTTATCTTTCACTTTGTTCCGTATCAGCAATCCTATAAATTATACTTTTTTTTTATTAAAAGCTCTGTACAGACGACCCAATTCTGAATTTACGACTATCAATGTTCAACTCTATGACCATTGGGGCAAACTAGCTTTCGTTGAGGAATTTTTTATGGAGCTAACTCACATAATTTGAGTTTCAAAAACTACGTAAGCATCCCAAGGTTAGGCCAATGGCAAGATGATTCTAACTAATTAATCCGTCCACCACTGAGGATATTTTATATCAGCACTGTGGTTGGTGCAAGCTGAAAGCAGAATTCGTATCAACCAGTACCACTAGGATTCGAACCTGGGTCATTTCATTGGGAATCGAACCCTCTATTACTTGCTCCCCAATATATATTTTTTATTTTCTAACAGGCGTTGAGCAACCGATCTAATTCTGAGTTTACGACTATCAAATCTCCAATCTATGTAGAGATCTATGGGTAGAGCTGTGGGAATCACACAACAACCCATGCCCGTATATGTAATCATACGGTGCTAGGGGCGCTACTTCTTTACGAACTAGCTATTGGTGCGAATTTTAAACAGTAAATTTAACTATCTAAATTAAAGTAATTGTATGTTAGTTTTAATTTTGTTTTAAGTTTTCTAGTACATATTTTCAAAATTGCATTCCAATAGGTCAAGAAATATATATTTTACGTGATTAATGTTTTGGTAAATAACTTATCAAGCTCACCAAAACCTTAAATGGCCATTAAAAGCTATTTCTGCACCTATTTCAATCAATATTTTATAATAATTTCAAACAAAGCGCAAAATATGAAACTAAAATAATTTAGATAAAAGTATTATTTGCGCCAATTATATAACACCAATAATACCAGAGAAGCATCTCTAGTGGCGTAAGATGACATTTCAAGATTTTAGTTGCTATGCAATTATGAACTTTATCACCTTTTCAAATTTGTAGACGCTCAACTCATTTACTCTGTATGTACCTATGTATGCACATAGGCCTTGTAAAAAAATTTCTATATCGAGAAAATTTGAGACAAAAAAATTAATTAAGGGTTTCCAAACTTTTCCAAACCATTTTAAAATAATCTCATGGCACCTCACTGTACATGAAAGCTCGATTTTGGGTTAACTTGAAAAAAAAAACTGTTTATCCACTCAATTCTTTGAGTTATTCAACATCAAATTCGGAGATATAGTACATCACAGTTGTTACAGTGCACATCTAAAACTCAATGAGCTGTAGCTTTAAACTTTTTTTCCTTTTGAAGGATACCATTGAATAATTAATAAATAATAATAAATTATGAAGAATACTTTTGAAGATTCAATATGAGTCATGATCATCTTTTGTCACCTCATTCCGCGACACCTTAGGTTTTAAAAAAATTTATAAAAACTGGGGTAAATATTGTTCCGAAAATTGACAAGCTTTTTCTCTTACTTTTTTGCTTTTAAACTTGGAATTTTTTCCCCCAATGCCTACCTGGAGAATGACCTTTCGTCATACAGGCATGTGAAGGACAGATTTGTTGGCCACTCTTTCAGCAGCACTATATTAGGTGGGCCAACGTTGCTCCCACAGTTTGGACAGATAGTTCAGAGAAGGAACGAACATCCATGCCTTGTCCGGGATTCGAACCCAGAACCTATCTGATGAAAGTCCAGTTCCCTGACCCCTACACAGGCTTGTCGGCAAGTTAGAATCATAAACCATAGTTGAAACATGGAACATAGAATACTTGAAACATAGTTTTTAAAACATTTTGTTTTCATATGTACCCTTTTCTTAATTTAAATCTGTAAATTAACTTTTATTTATTTATTTATTAATTTATTTCGGTAAAAACTTTTAAGAAATGTTTACAAAAATCATATTGGTATGATTACAGTAAATAAAAAATACAATTTCCATTTGTCTCTTCCTTTGACAGAGTCTTCCTTAGATTTTAAAGTTGCAAGAATGATTCGAGAATCTTCATCTTCGCTTCTTGATTTAAGGTCTGATAAATCTACACCTGATGAACAAGGAATTATTATCAGGGAATTGGATTCCAGTCCGGTGTCTGCAGAGAGAAGACGATATCCACGCCAGATTCTCCGATCCATTCATAATGCAATGTTTATTGCCCAACATATTGACAACCAAGACGACTTTGATACGGTAATTATAAATTTCGAGCATTTTAAAAGTTATGAAAGCATAAAGTTTCTACCCACATCAAAGTCTGTAGAAACTTGATATGGTAATTAAATTTCGAATATTTTAAAAATTATGAAAGCATAAAGTTTCTACCCACTTCAAAGTCTGTAGAAACTTGATACGGTAATGAAATTTCAAGCATTTTAAAAATTATGAAAGCATAAAGTTTCTACCCACTTCAAAGTCTGTAGAAACTTGATACGGTAATTAAATTTCGAGCATTTTAAAAATTATGAAAGCATAAATTTTCTACCCACATCAAAGTCTGTAGAAACTTGATACGGTAATTAAATTTCGAGCATTTTAAAAATTATGAAAGCATAAAGTTTCTGCCCACTTCAAAGTCTGTAGAAACTTGATACGGTAATTAAATTTCGAACATTTTAAAAATTATGAAAGCATAAAGTTTCTTCCCACTTCGAAGTCTGTAGAAACTTGATACGGTAATTAAATTTCGAACATTTTAAAAATTATGAAAGCATAAAGTTTCTACCCACTTCAAAGTCTGTAAAAACTTGATACGATAATTATAAATTTCGAGCATTTTAAAACTTATGAAAGCATAAAGTTTCTACCCACTTCAAAGTCTGTAAAAACTTTAAAAACAAATCTTTAGATTTCTTGTAACTTGAATTTCTCTTGAACACTATCTTGAATTTTTATTGGCGCATTTCTATTTATTAACTTTGAAGAATTACTAACTTTCAGATAATAGAAAATGATACAAGAGAAATAAGTCAGATTATTTATCATAGTTTTAATAAATATTATTGAATATTTCAATGGTTTTAATGTAGTTTGAAAATATTTGTGTTTAACTTACTTTCCTATATGGCCTTTGATCTTAATATAAAAATACATTTAGAAAATTCACTTTTTTGAAATCATTATTTTTTCATTGAAAGTGCAATTACTGGACGAAACCTGTTGGGTTAACCACGAGAGGGTTTCGTATTACAAAATGTCTTCCAATTTAGAGAGATTTTACAATTTTTAAGTTAGGTATCTAGTTATATTTGCAAAGATACGAATGCTTATGGCCATGATTATATAGTGCACAAAATAAAATGAAAACACAGATGAATAACCTTGATTTAGAGATCGGAATTTTTTCGATTATGAGGCAATCTTAATAGTTATTTGGGTCGACCTTAAATGCGCTAATTAATTAGTGCAGGTGATAAGTTAAGTTACAAAGTTGCACTTAAAAATCGTTCGTTTTCTGCAATATTGTTTGCAAAAGTTATTTGGCATTTCAAAAGTATATCAGTCAAACCGTTAAGACAGCCATCACATTAAGTGAAATAAAAAGTCATCACTAAATCGAAAGCTATTCAGATGTTTCCTTTGCTTTTTGTTCAACATCAATAGCTGATTGGTTTTCATACAACTATTTCGTTCATCGGCAATAATTTAGAAAAATATTTCAAAAAAATATATTCACCACTACTAATCAATGCTATTTCTTTTTTTTCAAAATGTTTAAAAATGAAAAGATATTTCGTATGTTAAAGCAAACAACAACAACGTGAATAAAGTATAGATGAAAGTACATAAATTAGCATACTATACCTTCTTCGGTATCTAAACGCCAAAATGGAATTTATATTTTGTAGCTTAGACATTGAGGAAAATCCTTGTTTATAGAACTGAAACTATAGAACGTTCATTTATGTACTTTCATTTGTACTTTAGTCTACTTAGTACTAAGTATACCTTATTTTTTGTTGAATATTTTGAATGTTTAAATTTTGGAATTTATATTTTGTAGCTTAGACATTGAGGAAAATCCTTGTTTATGGAACTGAAACTATAGAACGTTCATTTATGTACTTTCATTTGTACTTTAGTCTACTTAGTACTAATTATACCTTATTTTTTGTTGAATATTTTGAATGTTTAAATTTTGTGTTCAAAATAAAATATAAAGATAGAGTCCTTTTCCGATTGGGTCCTCGTAATGATAGCTGTTCGACCCGCCTATGCAAAAATGACAAATTTTGTTTTTTAAAAAAAAGTATTAAGACTTTTGCTGATTGTTGTGTAGGTGCGTAAAAATTACAACAAAAGAAAACTTCTAATTATTTATCCGCTTCTTTGTAATTATTTAGATTCGAGACAATGTTTACAAATTAATTTGTCTGCTCGTTGCTTTTCGATAAACTTTGTCTGCATTTAAAAAGTCTAGGAGTCTTCCTAGAAGACAAAAAAAAATATCTATAAGATACATTTTTAAAAGAGAGTGTGAGTTTTAATGTCACTTTAGAACAAACAAGTAATTAATTAAATTTTATTAAAAAAAGAGAGCTTAAGAAATGAAAGCTAACAAGGTGTCACTTACGTTGAAGGCTTCTTTAAAGCAACTGATACGGATTTTAAGTTATTTCTTGACAGAAACTAAAGAGTAAAAAAAAAAAATGTTATTAATCCAAGATATGTAACTTTAACGAAATGCAAACTGATCGCTTTTATAACTAATCGAGTTACTGATTACAATCCGGCTTAAGTTAGCTCCTTGATGGTTTAATGTCAACCTGTCATTATCAAAAGAGAATTTCGAATAAAAAATAATTCGAACAGCACAAGACGATTACGTCATTGATTTTCTTTGAAAAATTAAAAATAATAAAAAAAAACTTCAGAAGGATTACAAAATCTTGAATGTAATTAATTTTTTAAATTGAAAAGAATCTGTTGCTCTATCAGACACACGTTATTATGAAAAAGAATGATTAATCGCTTCCTTAAGACGACGTTATAAACTTTTCGTTAAAGAAAATTTTCAGCATTTATCTAAAAACTCTCTTCTTAACCTGATGAGACGATAGATTTCAAAACCTGTAATTTTCCATCTTAATGAAGGATTTTTATTAAATGTGAAAAGAAACATTCATAAGAAAGTATTTTTTTTTCTCATTAATTTTCTTACAATTTTGCATCGAAATTGTCTAATGTGTTGCATAAAAAATTGTCATTGAAGTGATAAATGAGCTTCGTTTGATGTTAAGAAACTGAAAAAAAAATATTTTTCAACTAAAAAGTTGTAATATGCACCTGAATTATTTATTATAAATAGAAATATTTTTGGAAAGCATTTAATATAATTCCAAATCAAAATTCAAAATTTAATTATTATTTTTTTTATTTATACCATAGAAATCTGTCCTAATCAAGTATATGTAACATGATTTTTTTTTCTGGTATGTTAGCCTAGCTATTATGTATAAAAACATTGAAATCTGTCCTTATCTTACTATAAGACAACTGTTTTACTTACTAAATACCTTATTATGCAGCTCAAGTGCAATGTAAATAAAGTGCTACTACTACTACCACGGGTTTGAAACCATTTACAACTGGTATGGTTNTTGTTAAACAGTGTTTAACACTACTACTACTACCACGGGTTTGAAACCATTTACAACTGGTATGGTTAGAAAACCTTGAATACAAAACTATAAGGTTTTGTAACCATTTACAATTAGAATAGATTCAAAACCGAAAAAATGAAATTTAACTGGAAATGGGAGTTTAATTGGAGTTAAGCTTTTCATTAGGTAATGGGTATTTCTGTTGGGTTGTGGTTGACTTGTGTTTTGACGAGTAAATAATGAAATTTGGCTTATCTGGTGGTGCCAATCTATCGTGAGAGTTGCGAAGTACTAGACCTTTTTGTGTTAAGTGGCTCTATGGTGCTATCATCTACGCATGAGTGAAAATTTCATATTGCAGTAGTCCAGGATCAAGGCTCGAATCCCTACTCAGCTGTTCATGAGATTGACAGATTAGCAATCGTAGCAAAATTTTGTACTCAGCTACACGAAAAGTAATAACTTCATAAGGTATTAATCGATTAGAAGCTTCATTCGATACAAAAATATACAAATTGAAAAAAAAAAGTTTACTTTCAAGCACTCAAAAAAAGGTATTCCTTCGACGGTTTCAAGCATACCACAAAATTAGAAATAATAATTTATGAATGGAGTAAATGCGTTTGAACATTTCTATCTTTCTCAGTTTTGGAACTTAAATTTAACTACACAGTTTAAATCGTGTATGAACGCTTGATTCGGTATTAACTTGAAATAAAGCACAATTTCTAAAGTTTTCAAACACAAAATTTAATTCTAGATATTACACTACAGTTTTTACAGTGCAGAAACAAAGAAGAACCAGTCATCTTGGAGTACAAACAGCATAAAATGAATATAAGTTATGAAATTCTTTTATTATGCATTCTTTGTTTACGGTAGCAAATTTTTTCTAAATGCATTATGGAAATGGAACTGCATTAGTTTTTAAACTTTTTTTCATAAGAATCGGTAACCAAAGTATTCAACTTAACACGGTAACCCTAATCGAATCGAAAAAGCAAATTATTGATTAGTGAGGAAAAGTGAGTAGGGCTATACTTTTTGGAAACATTTTTTTACAATAAAAATTATAAATATATTAGCACATTTTAAATAAGTAATTTTAGCTTTTCAAAACACTTTCTACTATGTATTGAGCAATAGAAATGTTTTAAAAGCAATAATTTATTTTAGTGTATTTCAACGCCAAAAAAGGTGGCACCTACTTTTCGCCTAAGGATGTAGTGTTTTACTATTCAAATATTTTTTTGTTATTCAGTAATACTAATTGTAATTGTTGACTATCGACTGAAGTTGACATCGAATAATATTATTATGCCAAATGATACTAAATATAGTTTATCCCTGCTTTGATGGCACGAACTTCTAAAAACATCTTTTGCTTAATCTAATAATGTAAATACAGCTGGAAGGGCAATAAATAATAATAAATAAAAGAAAATGGAAATGTTTTAACTTAATTAATTACGTTGATATATGTCTTTCAGTTCTGTACATGAACGAAAAGCGGGTATTCAGCTAGTATTTGTATAAATAGAAGAACCATTTTCTAAACTGATTTTTTAATAATGATAATATTTCTAAAACACATGTATCTTACGGGCATAAATAAATAAATTTCTGCATTTCTATCTAATTATTAGTATTGCTAACCAGTAGTTCGAATGCTTTTGCCATGGGCTAGAAATAACAGTGCAGTTAACTGGGGTCTAATTGCCTTGAAAACCGCAAAGCATGTTGATTATTCAGCTTAA
Source organism: Parasteatoda tepidariorum (assembly GCF_043381705.1). Classification (NCBI taxonomy): domain Eukaryota; kingdom Metazoa; phylum Arthropoda; class Arachnida; order Araneae; family Theridiidae; genus Parasteatoda; species Parasteatoda tepidariorum. Next base: position 45,133,611 of record NC_092206.1, read on the forward strand.
TTAAATACTGGACCAAAGATCTAATCAACGAGGCTCGATTTGAAATTGTGGGAATATAGACGCATGATATAGCCGGGATATAGAATTTGCTGATTAAGACACGCCTGCGTGATGCATAATTATTATAATTATGTCTAAGGTAATAGGGGTTGCTCGAGTTAAAATTATTATAGGATATGTGTGCTTTTATAACTAAGAAGATGTTAGAACGACAAATTCTTCTGAATTATAATTTAAATTTTTTTTCTTGAAATATAAGAAAGCTTTTAATTTTCTTCCCCTGAAAGTACAAAATTTTTATTATAATGTTAAATTTGCGATTCATTTATATAAGAATTGTTTCATAAATTTTTGACGGGGACACTCTGAGAAAAAATATGGTTGAAACTACCAGAATATGGTAAAATTTAAAGTGTATGTAGCTCTATGGTAAAACCAAGAAGCTCTTTAATTTTTATCGAAGGGCTTTGGTTTTTCTAATAAAATATGGTTTTATAATATGTGATAAAATTTGGTAAATGTGGCAAAATTTGGTAATTTTATCATGATATCTTAGAGCATGACATAAAATCTATTTGTACTGTAAATTTACTTCTTTTTTTACTGAATGTGTAGTAATAAGAATTATGATTTTGAAAACTAGAGCTTCCGGTGTAACCGTTATCATATGAACGGAAAAAGTAATAAATGAAATGTTTAAATGTCTATACTTTGGCTTTTTCTTTAAGAGAATTATGTTTTCTTTTACCAGAAATGTCTTCACTTTAAGATACGATAATTTTACCAGAATTTCTTGTAGTATTTGTTGAATGTAAAATATATGTATATTATTTTAAATATATACATTAAATTCCTTTTTGAAAACCTTAAATTAAATTTGAGTATCTTTTAGGCCTGTAACAAAATTAAGAAAATTTAATTGAAATTAAAAGAAATATTTAGAATGAAAAATAACTAATAAATCATAAAGAAAGGTATAATTTGATTTCAATTTTTGAATTATATGAATTTTAACTTTGAATTACATATGATACTTTAATTCTAAATGAAGAAAGAAATTCTGGTAAAATTACTGTATTGTATACTGCATTTATTTTGTAATTTTTCTCCATTCATACGGCAACGGTTTACCGGAAACTTTATTCTTATTTCCTCATATTTAGTAAAAAATACAAAACTGAAAAGTGAATTTGAACGAATAAATGTTTTTTATGGTATGCTCTAGGGCAGGGGTGTCAAACTCGCGGCCCGCGGGCCGCATGCGACCCGAGATGAACATTTTTGTGGCCCAGTAAATATATCCGAAACAAAGTAAAAATAAATTAGAAATGTGAATTAGAAAGGAAACTAGCATATGAAATTATAATATACTTTATTTATAAATTGTACGGATCATTTTAAATTTTACGCTCGAAAATGTAAAATTCTAATTGGCTTTCGGCATCTGCCATTCCAGGGATGCTGCATCGTATCAAAAATACGCAGAAAAAATTTCAAATCTTCGAACGGAATTTGAAACAAGGTTTAAAGACTTTAATTCCTCGGAAAACAAATTTTGTTTGTGTTCGTCGATTTTCTCAATAAATATAGACTCAGTACCCAGTAGTATGCAAATGGAAGTGATTGAGATTCAGTGCGACTCAAATTTGAAGGCAAAATTCATTGAAGTGGTTATGCCTGAATTTTACAAATATTTACCGGCAAGGTTTGAAAATACTCGAAAATTCGCATATGAAATTATTTCCATGTTTGGAAGTACTTATCAGTGCAAGCAATTATTTTCTGTTATGAATGGAAATAAATCTCCTGTCCGAAACCGTATTAATAACGCTCATGTTGGGTCAATTTTGAAAGTAGTCTCGGCCAATAAAATTTCTCCCGAAATAGGAAAGATAGTAGCAGAGAAGAGATGTCAAGTATCAAACAATAATTTAACTTTATATATGTTTATTACAATGTGCTATTCAAAATAAAAATATTTGTTTCTATGAACATTGATTTTTTTTTGCGGACCACCTGAAGTTAAGCATTGTTTATTTGGCCCAAGTTAGCTTTTGAGTTTGACACCCCTGCTCTAAGGTATCAGGATAAAATTGTCAAATTGTTTGCTAATCTTACCAAAATCATTACCAGAGCACTTCATTAAAAATTATTGAGATTGTCGCCTTTCCCATAGAGCCAGAAACAATGTAAACATTACCATATTACAGTATACCATATTGCAGTTTTTCACAGTGTCAGACTGCATAACCTCATAAAAAATCCGATTATTCAATGTTTTTTTTCTCCAATACCCACTACATTAACACTCGTAATTCAGGTATCAGTAGAGCATATTTTGTTGGCCACTTATATTATTACGTGGACCAACTTATACTCCACACGAACGTTTTCTCCCACAGCTAGGACAGAGAATGAAAAAATTCCCATGCCTTGTCTGGTGTTTGAACCCAGAACCTTTCTGATGTTTAGTGAGCGCCCTGACCACTAGATATCCGGTCATCGATTATTCAGTATTAAAATCATGTTAATCCATGGCAAGTAACTTCTATCACCTAAGTCAAATTTATCATGCATGTTTATTTAATGTTTATTGAATAACTTAGGGATTTATAAACATCATAGGGAAATAAAATAATGTCTTAAAAAATAATAAGTTAAAAAACTAGGTTTTATAGCAAACTATTAACATAACTTTTGATTGTAAAATGCAAATATATATTTTCATTTATATATTTACAAAATTTTTGAAAGTATCACATTAATTTTAGCAATTTTTTATTTTTGTTTAATAGTTAATAAAATTGCTTTTAGCCCACATAAATGCATTAAATTAAAAAAACATATTCACAATGTAAAATATATTTACTAATAAATCGCAAAAATAAAAGTTTTTTATTATTTTTCGTATTACTTTTTGTATGATTTTTTTGAAATTTGATGACAGTCTTTGAATTATACTGCTTGCTTATCTTATCCCTTATATAAATATTATGCCAGATAGCTCATATCATCTTCACCACGTTCACCATTCACGTCTACTAAAAGCATCCTCAAGTCATAACAATGACAAACTATTATTTTGAAGCATAACACACATAATGCGGTCGCTTGAACATCATTATACCTCGACGAGCTTATCAAATCCCAGCCCTGAATACCCGGGTTAATTACCCCACTGGGCTCGAACCCTTTCTCAGCGGGATGGTAAGGTTTCTGATTGATGCTAGGTTATACCAGATTTCAAGATCCTTTATGATGGTCTCACCCCCTAAAAGATTCCAGGCTAGTACTTAAGTCAAAAGATTTGTGATAATTGCCGGAGAATGTCCTTTTAATCTTAATAATAGGGGGTAGTATGAGGATATTTGACTAATCGCTTATCCCAGGGGATAGCAGTAAATTTATTTGAAGTTATCTACTTAACAGTCGCTATCGAGAATGAAAATTATTATTTACTATATATGTTACTAAGGAAATGCTGTTATTTCGTATGAAAATTATTAACAATAAATACAAAGCTCAAAATGAAACAAATATATTTTCGATAGTTGAATTATGCTAGTAGTATTCTGAAATATTTTTGTTACTAGGGAAATGTTGTTAGTTCGTATGAAAATTATTAACAATAAATACGAAGCTCTAAATGAAACAAATATATTTTGGATAGATAAATTATGCTAGTAGTATTCTGAAATATTATTCATTGAAATAACTAAATTTTAATGTTTATGTTATATGTAGGGATATAATAAAAGGCAAATATTAATTAGCATATAATTAAGTAGTTAATTTTTGTAGATATTTAAAAAGCAGAAAATTAGATTGCTGGTTAGTTTTTAAAGCTTTATTTTGTATATTGGTTATCTAATTTATTTTCTTCCATCAAAAATAATCATTATTAATCAGTGAGAGTTATCTAGACAAGTTTTTGATGTTAGAATTCTTTTGAATTATAATTTGAATAAAGCTTTACAACAAATCAGGGTTGTTATGATTTTAACCCCCCCCCCCTAAAAAAAACACTTGAGAAAAAACCCAAGTGTGTTTTGTCATAATTGCATTTTATTATTAACAAACAGTTCTGGATTTCAAGCTTATAATCAAATAAAATATAAACCATATACATTAAACCATTTATATTTCCATTATTCCTATATTCTGTGTTTTTAAATAACTTAACCTTTTTAAAAACGCGTAATATTTGAAAGTGGAAATATTGTACTAAGTTATTTTTAGAAAAAATTGAGATACTAATTCATAATACAATTGAAATGACTGTTATAACAAGATACAATGTAAAATATTGTTAGAATTACAATTCAATGGAATAATAAAATAATTTATTCACAAAAATGTATTTTAATTACTATTTTTTGACCTGTGAGTCTATTTACTTACAGTATTAAATTGTACTTTTAAAATCTAGCACCATTTAACTAGTGAAATACTCGACCAAAATTCTTGTTCTGAAGTATTGTTTATTGTTTAAATACTGGTGCTTATTCTAGAAGCTCTTTTTCACCTCTTTCGCTGTATCATAGGACACAAAGTAATACACTGCACCATTGCATAAATAAATTTTTCAAGTTAAAAATTTCTTTGGAAAATTGATGTCTTTCATTTGAATTAAAATATATAACTTATCTCTTCCCCTAAGCATTTCGATTTTTGTAGTTTTTTAAAACTCCATTCTAAAACAAAATAGGTAAAATCTACGAAAGTAATTGGACTACTCTCATTAAAAATATTATTACTAATTTGTCAATGTAAATGACATTGATAATGAAATTTATTGATAATAAAACGAATAGTATTTATTAATGCAGTAGAAATTACTCAAAGACTGTAAAGAATGAAATAAATGATAAAAAATTCTATTAAGTTTGAAATTACCCAATTAAACCCTAAGAAACCCAATGGGTTGGTTTGCATCCGGGAAACCCCGCTTGTTTGTAAAACCCTGCGGCAAATGCATTAATAAATATTCATTTTTTATGTCCCCCTACGTTTAGTCATTGAATTATGCTGGTTTTTATTTAAGTAAACCACAATTCAAGTTGATATACGCTTTAGAAAGAAATTTTTATCAGTTAACAACTAGTTAAAATTTATTAAAAAGGAAACTTTCATTAAAGTATAAAATTTCAGACTGTTTTGCTAGAAGTGCTTTGAAGCCGTAATTCAAATATGTTTTATAAAACGAAAGAAAAAGTCAGATTCTCTCAAAACTGCATTCGAGATACTGATCTGCTTTTATTATCTGTCTTCACGGAATCTCATCCAGACAGTATATTCGCGTGCTGCAGGTTGCTGTGGTTTTAAATATTACACAGTTCAAATAGGAGTGCCGGGATTTCCATTTCATATTGTTTAAAGTTGGGAGAATTTCTTGTAATTTCTTCAATTTTTCTCATTCAGAAGTGATTTTGATTTCATGGCATCAGGCATTATTCGGTAGTTCTCACGAAAGCTGGACAGTTCCTGATTTGTCGAACAGAAAAAAGAACCACGAAAAGAAAGACTTTCTTACTAGTACATACCTCCGTGCTACTGAAAAAAAAAACGTAAATGTTTCTTGAGAAAAGGGGCTTGAAAACTGTCTGCTTTTTATTGCTAATGTTAGAAATTCCACAATCGAATTTTAAAAACCAAATAAAATAAAATTTACTTTTGAAAAAATATTTTTTACAATAAATAGCCTATCATGCAGAAATGTCAAATTAAAAAAATCTCAATTTTTTATTTTTTATTGTTGCTTTGCTTACGTTGTTTTTTTTATTGCATGGTGGTATAAACAGTTGATACGATATGAGAAAGCAGGGGAAAAGTAAGGAGGGAAAAAACATTAATACTATGACCGTCTTCAAGGTTAACCTTTTTCAAACTTGATTTTGATTTCATTCCGTTTTGTCAAATCAGGAAAATTTATAATTTTCAATTTTTCTCCGCTTTGTCTTGTTATTTCTATCTCTATTATCTAAAGTGGGAACTGTCAAGAAGATAAATCAACTGATTTTATTATGATTTACAATAACTTAACATTTATTAAGTGTACTGAATTAATGCTATGATAATTCATTTTTATAATTCTAAGGATCTTATTGCTGGGAAGTTTAAAAATATCGTGTTTTCCGCAATTATATAAAACAATAAGTATAATCAATGAGTATACAATTAATTAATAAGTTTTAGACAATTTTGGTTTGTAGTTGTCATCATTTTTTGTGTTGAAGTAAACTAATTTTTTTACAGAGCATGTAGTCACATTTTTAATTTAACTTTTCATTGTTATAGTTTTATTTATTTATGTATTCATTTTATTTGTCAGTTTATTCACAGAAAATTCATTAGAATCAATTTATAGCTTCATTGAAAAAAAATTTTAATATGAGAACATTTTTAATAATATATTCGCACTATCTCTTTCAAGCAACTGTTATTTTGACAACTTTATATAACTTTCACACTATAACTTCGGTTCCATAACCTATTTAGATTACCTCAGCCCCAGAAATATTGACAAACTACCAAAATGTTTACTGTGTATGAATATCATCTCTAACTATAAGATTAAGCTATTATAAAGATGTAAGATTGAGTATTATACTGACGTAAAGGTACATTTTATATTGCGTTTACACTAAGCAACGTTTTTCATGCTTTTGTGATCATGATAATTATTATTTGATTTATTTAAAATTCGTTCTAATGTATACTACTTATGTAGTTCCAATTACACTCTTGAAACTAAAATCAAATAAAATGTTCATGAAAATGAGTTAATTATTAATATATATTTTATTTAAAAATCATTATAATGGATATTACTTATGTAGTTCCAATTACATCCATTATTTCCATTTTAGTCTCTAGACTAAAATCAAATAAAATGTTCATAAAAGTAAGATATACTTTAAACGGTCATTTAATATTTTTAATACTATCAATTCTGTTTTAGTTCTATAATTATTCGATTTGTTTACAAATTGAATTCGAATGTTACTGGCTGAATTCGAATGCTTTTTTATATTTTCATTTAAATTACTGATAACTTAATTCTTCATATCACATTAAGTCAAAGCTCTTTTCAATTTTATGATTTTTTCATTAACAATCTAAATTTGGAATCTAAACTTTAAAATTATGTAAATTTTTATGTTTACTATTTTATTTAAATGTTCTTCAAACTATAACTTTTAATGAACTATTTTAAAAGGTTTATTCAATATGTTCCATGCCAGGAATAGTAGCTCTTTTGCCTTTTACTTTCGTTCTCCGTTTCTCCAAAGGAATTTTCTTAATTAAAGTAACAGATATTAACATATTGAAAACTGTTATTCTTATTTTCTACTTAAATAGGGCTAGTTTACCAGAAAGCGTTAATTAAATATTAGAAAAGTTTTAAGCAGTTGTAATAACGTTAATACGAAAATAGAAGACAAGTACTTTGTGCAACCCACAACTTAAAACAGCATTAAGTATTGAATATAGTAATTAAAAATGACTTATTACTCTCATTAAGAACTTCAAACTAACACATACCCCCGAAGAGAATGTATTTTAATTTAATTTCATTACATCTAACTACTATAAAATTATTCCGAAACGACTTAAAACGCAGATTCTAATAAATTAAATAATTAACTTTCTCGGCATTGCGTCTTAAAATTGTTCAAGCACGAGACGTGTGTTAGAAAATGGTTCTAAGTTATTAACAGCAGACGATATAAAATATTTTTGATAAGCTTTTTCTGGAGCGTCGTTTTAATGATGTCCCCCAATCTATAAAAGCGTGTGAAGTTTAATAACTCATTATTCGCGGAACAACCTCCATTTTTAGAGAAGCTTGTTAGTAAAGAAGTGAATTTTCAATGATTCATTAGTAAAGTACAATATACCCATGCAAGAGCCCTTAGCAGTTTGATTACCAGTAGAATATAAAGTGATGTTCTGTGAAAGTGGTATGTTCTACAGATTTGCTTTATTAGTAAAGGACGCTTAGGTGAAAAGAGGTTCCCCAGACGGTTGTCCAATTAGGAAAGAAGTGCTGGAATGACACTTTTCCTTTGGGCCCATTAGTAGGTTTTCGAAAAACAATTACTTCGTTAGCCAAAGAGAATTTCGTGTTTTCATTTGCAGTGATTTAGCTTACTTAGAGAAATGTTTGTTTGGGTTTGTTATTATGACTTTTGCTTTGTTTATGAACCTTTATTTCATGCTAGTTTTTGTTTTAACTTAACAAATTGTTTATTTTAGTATTAGTTTCTGTATTAAAATTAGTTTTAACATTTCTGAAAATATTGTTAATTTTTTTGACTTAGTAATGAATACAGAGAAAAATAATATCGATAATAAAATTTCTTGTTTAGATTTTGAATTCTCCAAATAAAGTGCTAAGGTGATATTTATCCTTTAGGTATATTAGTAGATTTTCGAAAAACAATTACCTAGTTAGTCAAAGAGAATTTCGTGTTTTCATTTGCAATGATTCTTTTTCAATTGATGGAATTTTTTCCTGATAATTTTCGTTTTAAAGTAACAAATTATTAAATTTTGTTTTAACATTTCTGAAAATATTGTTAGTTTTTTTGGTTTAAAAATAAATACAAGAAAAAATAATGTCTTTCTTTTATTAATGAAATTAATTGTTTAGATTTAGAATTCTCCAAATAAAGTGCTAAGGTGATATTTATCCTTTAGGTATATTAGTAGGTTTTCGAAAAACAATTACCTAATTAGTCAAAGAGAATTTCGTGTTTTCATTTGCCACGATTCTTTTTCAATTGATAGAATTTTTTCCTGATAATTTTCGTTTTAAAGTAACAAATTATTAAATTTTGTTTTAACATTTCTGAAAATATTCTTAGTTTTTTGGTTTAAAAATAAATACAAGAAAAAATTATGTATATCTTTTATTAATGAAATTAATTGTTTAAATTTAGAATTCTCCAAATAAAGTGCTAAGGTGATATTTATCCTTTAGGTATATTAGTAGGTTTTCGAAAAACAATTACCTAGTTAGTCAAAGAGAATTTCGTGTTTTCATTTGCAATGATTCTTTTTCAATTGATGGAATTTTTTCATGCTAATTTTTGTTTCAAATTAAAAAATTATTAAATTTTAGTTCAACATTTCTGAAAATATTGTTATTTTTTTGGTTTAGAAATAAATGCAAGGAAAAATAATTTATTGCCTTGAGTAATGAGATTTATTGCACATATTTTGAATTCCCAAAATGAAGTGCTAAATTTGTAGTTTTCGCTTAGATATATTAGTAGATTAACGAAAAACAATTATTTTGTTAGTCAAAGAGAATTTCGCTTTTTCATTTGCAATGACTTTTTTTTTCAATTGGTGGATTTTTTTTTTGTTGCTAATTTTTGTTTAAATGTAAGAAATTATTAAATTTTGTCTTAAAAATTCTGAATATTCGCCCATTTTTTGGTTTAAAAATAAATACATGGTAAAAAACTTTTCTCTTTAACTAATGAGATTTATTCTATAGATTTGGAAGTCCCCAAATGAAATGCTAAGGGCATATTTTTCGTTCAGGTACATTAGCAGGTTTTCAAAAAACAATTATTTTGTTAGTCAAAGAGAATTTCGTGTTTTCAATTGCAATGATTTTCTTTCATTTAATGAATTTTTTTAATGCACATTTTTTTAACAAAACAAATATAAATTTTTGTATTAAAATTAGTTATAACATTTTTGAAAACAGTGTTCATTTTTTGGTTTAAGTATAAGCAGAAGGAAAAAATATTTCTTTCCTAGATTAAATAAAATTTATTATGAAGTTCCCAAATAAAGTGATAAGGTAACATTTTTCTTATAGGAGTATTAGTAGGTTTTCGAAAAACAATTACTTCGTTAGCCAAGGAGAATTTCGTGTTTTCATTTGCAGTGACTTAGCTTACTTAGAGAAATAATTGTTTGGGTTTGTTGCTTTAATTATGGATTTTTTTCATGCTTATTTCTGCTTTATACTAATCTCTGAAAATATTGTAAAATTTTTGAATAAAAAAATGAAGGAAATTTTTCTAAAGATTATTATTAATAAAACTTATTGTATAGATGCTGAAGTTCCTGAAAAAAAAATTGGACCCATTAGACACTCGAAAAACAGTTAATGCTAAAGAAGATTTCGTGTTTTAATTTGAGTTGATTTAGCTTCTTAAAAAAATATTTGCTTGATATATTATAACAATTATATTAGAATTTTTGTCCTTTTAAAAATATCTTTTCTATTTTCTTCTTTTAATTTTCCCCTCGCAACTAAATTGTTCATTAATTTCACTAAAACTGAGTTGACATGAAAACTACGATTCAAAAATTTCTAAGGATTACTAAGTAATGATTTTTAAAGATTGTTTTTTTTCTTTTTTGTATATTGAAATTAAAAATTTCAAAATAGCTTGATAAAATTCAAAATGCAAAAAAGGTTTTTTTTTTCATTTTCGCAATAACTGATGTCAACAAAAATTAATCTCTTATAATATGCTATTTTACGTCTACAGATAAAATTAAACTTTTTTGTTGACATTTGAGTTACGAGGGAAAATCTTTGCATTTATTCTTTGAGACTTGAAAATTAAAATATAAATATCAGTATTACACTTATTGCACAACTAAGAACATACACACATTTTTTAACGATGAACTTTAATTTCTGCAAAGGAAAAGCAACATTGAAGACACTCCATTCTTCAACATTGGAGTTTTCAGAAGGGAAAATATGTAACGTTTGGAGTAAAGGCGAGTGATCATGGTGTAAACTTTTTGTACAATCAAAACTTTCATACACCATTTAAATTGTATTGAAAACTATACACAAAGATTCTTTCTCAAAGATTTCAATGCTTTCACTATATATTTACACAGACTCTTAACATAAAGACCATCACGAAACCATGTGGAACATAAAGAAACTAATTATGCAACGAAATTGCCAGGTACACAAAACAAAAGTATCTCTCTGTTACGGTAGGTAGGTATTTTATTTACGTCGTATTAGAACTGCATAAAGGGTTATTGACGAGGGGTCTGGGAAACATCCCTGGGGATGATCCGTGGACATGCCATCGCAATTTTGATTCTCTGCAGAGGGGAAGGCTCCTCTGCTTTGGTAGCCCGAGAAGCTGTGCTCGAAATCGAGAAATTTCTGGTAGCACAGTTTAACGAGGACCAATACGGTGCACCCTTGGTCCCAACGCAGGTTGATCAAAGTGGTCACCCACCCGCTTACCGACCGCAGTCGTTGATACTTGACTTCGGTGTTATACTGATTTCACGGTTACAATAAAATACACAAACAAATAACAAATCTAAGTAAAAGAAGTAGACGAGAAAGAAATGTATTTCAACTAATTCGATGTTGGATACGGCTATGTATTTAATTAACTTATTGTTAATTAACTTATTGTTAATTGACTTATTGTTAATTGACTTATTGTTAATTCGCTTATTGTTAATTAACTTATTGTTAATTAACTTATTGCTAATTGACTTATTGTTGATTAACTTATAGTTAATTAACTTATTGTTAATTAACTTATTGTTAATTAACTTATTGTTAATTAACTTATTGCTAATTGACTTATTGTTAATTAACTTATTGTTAATTAACATTCTAACTTATGCAGAGAAACTTAGTTCAACTTTAATACATTATTTTGCTGATAAAGATTGGCTGGCACTGACGTCATACATTTCATGTGTGGGTATGGGAGGTCTTCTTCCTGAAGTGCAAGCACCCATTTAGTGCAATAACTATTCTTTTTTATTTAGAATTTTCAGGACCCACAAGAAACATTTCTTAAACGACTGGATGTTGATATAGTATTTAAAGTTTAGACAGTTAATTGTATGTCACATTTATTTCGTCACTAATAATATAAATATATTAACTAGTTTAAAAAGTTTAAAATTAAGTTTTAGTCTAAATTGCTCAAGCTTTAATTAAATTCTCCTGAAATACAAGTAAGTATTATTACTCATTAAAAGCATTTTTTTTTCTTTTTACTTTTTTAACAATTAATTTTAACATTATCATTAATTATTCTAAATTAAAATGTACACAAAAATAAAAGAATATTGTATTTAAAAATAAAAACTCGTTTTTATTTTTGTGTATATGCCTTTAAAATTTCAACAAGTTCAGAAAAAAAATGTGCTATTTTATTCTTTCATTTTTATTAAGTTTGCAGTAGAAACTTATTTTTATTTATTTTTCTTCACCAAAGCTTAATAACGTTCAAAATCGAATTTTGTCACCATTTTAGAGCAACGGATTTCTTTTCTTTTGAAATCATTTATTTTTCTTTTCTAGTCATGATAAGTTTTTAACTTTTGCTTGGCTACTTTCCAACACTTTCAGAAACTATTTAAAAAAAGAAGAGAAAAACTATTGCATTGAAAAAAAGATTGCCAATGCTTTAAAGCAATTTTGTGTTTTTGAACATTTTGCTACATTATTAATCAAAGCTCGTATTTTTTAAATCTGAACTTATATAAATTTAAGGATTTGTATAATTGCAATTATTTGCATTGTTTCATTTATGTAATTCATTAAATTAAGTAAAGGTTTAACATTTTAAATTAAGCATCACAAAAGTTTTGCGCTTCTTAATTAATATTGTCATTGTGAATTTCCTGTGTTTAATTTCCCATTTTTTTAAATCCATATAAGCTTTAATTGTTTTTATTTATCAAGTACGATTCCAAATAATATGTAGTTTATATGTAGTTTTTAGGAATCTTTTAGAAATCTTTCATAAATTAATTGAATCTTACATTGATAAGTAAGCAAAAATTTATTAATTAGTTAAATTTCTGGTAATTATTAAAAAATATTTTACAAGTGAATTAAAATTAAAATAATGTTTTCAGTGTAACTAGTTTAATTTTAGTTTTCAAATGTTGGCTTATTGCCTTCGTAATATTTGCTAAATCATATTTTACTAAAATTATTTTGCTTGCCAATGTAAGTTAAAATAATAACTTGAGAATCAACTATTTCTCACTTTTGGCTCATTGCTTACGTAATATTTGTTAAATCATGATTTTACTTTTTGTTCTTAAATACCTACAGGTTTAATATAATACAGCATCCTACAACGTTTAATAAATTTGTAAAGAAATAGTCAGAACATATTAAAATAACTATTACTTTTAAACATATATTTTAGCTCTAAACGAAAAGTCTAAAATAATAACGTATATCTCATAGTTTAAGCACATTAGATTTTAATTAAGGCTTTTAATGGAAGATTTCATGTAATAAGAGTTGAGACGATCGTAAAATAAAGTATAGAAATTGCAATGAACTGTAATGGTCTTTCACAGAATAAGATTTATTTTTCAATATTTTACATTTTAAATGCTCAAGTAATTCAAAATAAATCTAGATACATGCGCTGTTTCCATAGAAAAGACTGAATTATATCGTCTATTCAAGAATCTATCTGCCTTCGAAAATAAGTTGTGTATTCGTTAGGAACAAAAGATAATCCCTGAGACCCATCAATGTTTAATCCTTTCAGATCAGTTAAACTGATTCACTCCAAACAACCTCTTCTGCTTCAATTTGTAGAAATTGTTTTGAAAAGTCAACATGCACGTATACAATTCTACGTTCGTTAAATACGCTTTTGAAATAAGGCTTTTGAGCATTAAAATGAACTCTGGGAAATAATTGAATACGAAATATTTCAGTTGTAATTTAGTCTAAGTGTATATATCGTGCAAGAAAATACATAATGAGTAATTTTTTACTGATTCCATTGTTAAAATAAAACATAATTTTTTTGTGCTATGTAGACTGCGTAGATTGGTAATTGTAAAAGATTACATTCCCACATAAAAATGTTATTTTTTTTATCTTGAAGCGCGTAGATTGATTAAAGAAAAAAGCTATGAGTGGGAAATTTTCTAATATTTTTTTTTAAATTTCCTATGAGCTGCACAATAAGTCTTCCCGATGAGCAGACCTGGTGCGTTCTCCAGAAGTGGTATCCACTCTTTCAGGACCACCACAATGGGTGAGATACCGTTGGCCATGTTAATTTGGACGTCTAGTTTCTGCCACACTAGATGGCAGCACCGAGACTCTATTTGGATGCTAAAGTGCACTAGGAATTTTAATTTTGCCGGAAATGCCAACAGCCAATAAGGCACTCCAGGGATCTTTTACATGCCGCATAATCATACGACATGGCCCTTGAGGATTTTCTGCATCCCGAAAATCCGGTGTCTGGGCCGGGGATCGAACCCGCAGACTTGGGCTCAAAAGGCCGACGACAAACCAACTGCGCCACCCCGGCACAATTTTCTAATATGGATCGAATAAAGTACTTGGGCAATATAATATGTGGTAACAATTCTGCATATGCGCTAAAAGCTTGTTTTGTGCAAATTATTTTAAAGATACACCCATTTAGGTTTAAAACCAAAGTTAACTTTATTCAAGAAAGTATCATGGAAGAAAAATAGCTATGAATAGTGATTATCTGATGAAAGTAGAGCTAAAATGATAAAAAAAAAATCTAAATTAACATTAAGCCATTCATTCTCGTTTTCATCAATGTTTATAACATTTCTTTTATTAGCCATTTGTATACCGAATTTCATTCATGTCTATTACATTAGTTTTAATATTAAAACTGGTTTGGATCCTGGGTAAAACCATTAACGAATATTTACATTGCAAATTGCAACCCAAATATTGTTGTGCACTAATTTTTTCAAGGTAGCATGAAGAATAAAAGTTTTGATATTCTTTATCCTTTTGAAAAAAATACTCCAATTAAATATCATGCAAATGGTAAAAGGTTATGTATTTTACATCAATTTGAGTGTTTGATAAGATTTACTTTGTTTCCCTTTGCCATAAAACTTTTAATGGTGATATCGATGTGAGCTCTTTCCGCTTATCTATGATCCTTTTAGAATGTTTTGTTTTAAACTTTAAAGTTATGTTTCTAAAATCCTGAAGGGGATGGCCACATGAAGTTTTTAATATACATTTATAGTCTTTAACATGCTTTCAGAAAAAAATTTGCTGAAATCCTTAGATTTCACACACACAATATTCCAATTTTCCGAGTTAATAAACCCTTTCATGGCAGCAAAACTCATTAAGCAAATCCGAAAAGTTCCCTCAAGTCTAAGTGGTGACATGTTTTAGAACAAATCAAAATATCTAAATTCTCGCTTTCGAATGATGTTAAATTAAGTGAAAAAAATTCTTGCAAATTCTTGGTTTCAGAATCTCTTGAACCTAGAATTACAGAGAGACGTGCCAAAAATGCGGTTCTTTTTCCTTTCGTATGGTAACGATTTACCGGAACCGGACATTCTGGTTTTCAAAATTATAATTCTTATTACCGCACATTTAGTAAAAATGCAACTGAGTAAATGGCTTTTATGCCGTGCTCTCAGGTAGTAGGATAAAATTATGAAATTTTACCACACTCATTACAGTATGGGAATGAAGCAACATCCCAGCTCCAAACAGCATGGCAACTCCACACAGCATAACAATGAAACCATTTTTTATTATTGACTTTACCAAAAGTCATTACCAAAGCGCTTTGGTAAAACTTACCGTGTCTTTTGGCTTTCCCCAGAAACTCGGTAAATTTTACCATATTCTGGTAGTTTTGAATAGATGTTTTTTCTTAATATAAGCATTTTAGTTTTATTTGCTATTTTTCATTTTAAAGTAAAAACTACTGAAGAAAAGTAACAAAATTAATATTTTTATTAAGAATAACTCAATTAAAAAGATACACTTTTAAATTTAAAGCTTTTAAAATGTCTTAGAGGAAATGTGAAATTATTTTTTAAACTCATTAAAAAGTACAAATGTACAAAAATTTCAAAAAAGTGCATGCATACCTTTTTTTTAAAAAATTCACAAATTTGTTTTTCATATCCTTTTAATTCACAATCATTTTTTATCAATTCTAAGAAAGCTCAATTATTTTATTGAACAAGCAACACCATTTTAGAAAACCTACACAGTTATAAATTTTTCGTTTTCATTTGAAAATATGAATAATGACGTATCAGTAATGCTTTTTTGAAGAAAAAAATTAATAAATGAATATTTGTCGTCCTTCGATTCACTTTTCTGGATGATTTAATTCTCTAAACAACTTCAAAAACTTCTCTCCAGAGCTCATAGATTATTAAAAGTAATGAAAAGAGACTTCAATAACAACTATTTTTTTTATCTTTCGTTCTGTTTGCTTCTCTCTGAAAGTAAAGTGATTAAGTAGGTCTTTAAAAGCAAATTTTATCAAAATAATCGCAGTTTTGTGGAAACAAATGGTATATAAAATAAGAAATTAATGCTCGCCTTTGGAATTTTAATATTGATTCACTCCTACGCTGTCGGAACCGTCAAGTTTAGCTGGTGAGTTAGTTTGATAGCTGTTTAAGTTGTGAAAGATAACGATAAGTAAATATGATTCTGAACTTAACAGCTAATTTAAAAGTTTTTCTAAGTGAATTATGAATGATTTTTCCTATGTCATTAGAAAAAGAAAAACATTTTGAAGTATTAATATATATTGAAGCACAGTTTAAGTCATATTGTTTTGTCCTGTTCTTGACAACTCCTGAATTTTCATGATCTTTCAAGTATGTCGATTGAATCCTTACACTATGAAGTATACTATTCGGTAAACTTTCTGCATTTTTAGTAAAATGTTAATTTAAACCATTCTAGTCAACTTAGTAAATGTTAGGATCACTATTCTGTAGACTTTCTGCAATTTAAAGGTAACATGGTTTGTTATAAAATGATTAAAGAAATTATTTTAGCTAACTAATACTAATGGTTTTGTGATGAAAATTTATGTATTTATATTATGATTGATATAACGAAAAATTATTTAATAAATCCAGAAATGATAATTTATCATATGTTTATTTTCCGTTATACTTTTAATTTTTTAACATATTACAAAAGGAAAGATTGTATTTGTCAGTGCTTTATTTATGTCAACAAGCTAATAATTGTGTAAATTATGGTGAAATTTTAAAGGTATTCAAAATATATGGTGATTTAAAAAGTGCCTAACCTTTTTTTAAGTAGATAACTCAAAAGGTAAATTAAAGGTAAAATTTATCAAGACCAGCTATACATTTTAATTGAAATTAGATATTAAAATGCCAGTCATGTCAACATGAAACAGTTTAGAAAATGCTTTTGTACCTTTGAATTAATTAATTTGTTTAAAAATTTGGCATCTTAATAGATAATTTTTTCCTACTTATTTACAAAGCAATAATTTTAATTTCTGTTAACAGACTGAGAAAAAAAACATCATCAGAAAATAGAAATATTTTTCCTGTCTCTGGTTCTAGTGAAACACACACAAAAAAAAAATTCGGTTATTTTTGCCGAAGTAAGTTGGTAATCACTTTTGATACAATGAACAATAAGATATGGTTTTATTACCATGCTGTTTGGTAGAAAATGTGATAAAACTTGGTAATTTTATCATGATACCTTAGAGCAAGGCATGAAACTCATGCATATTTTACTAAAATTACATGACATATTGTATTACATTTACTTTTCGGTTTTGCATATTTATTAAATTATATTATATTTTATTTATTTATAATTATTTATAATTTTAAAAAACAGAATTTCTGGTAAACCGTAACTATACGAACTGAAAAACTGCCAAATAAATGATTTAAATGCCGCAATTTTGGTTTTATGATCTGAATTATGGTTTTTCTTTAACAGAAAATCATTACCATCCAAGTATGTTAATTTTACTTTTTGTTCCACCAGGTACAAAAAACTTTATTGTGTAAATGAAAACTATTTTGATTATATGTTTCATTCTTTCAAAAGAAACTAAAAACCTTTTTAAAATCGAAAAAGTAATAACTGTGAAGATTTTGGCATGATTTAAAAACAGACAGAGATATTATTAGGTTTTCGAACCGAATGTTTCTAGAAGCGTTAATTAATAGATGTTTTGTTTCTGTTTATTACTATTTAGAGGAATAAAGTACACATTTTTTATGCTACTTTTTTATGTCTCGAAGTTTTTTTTTTTTATTCTATTCTTCATATCTTCTTCATATCGTTACCTTTCATTTGTATAAAACATATTTCCTAACACCATCTCGGCTGTTTCATTACTATACTCGATTGCAATTCCAGAGAAACCATTATCCCGATGGAGAGAGCCTGTTTGCATCTAAATGCACGCCAAATGGATGCCAAGCTCACAGCGCAAACGTGTGTATCAACATCGCCAACTCTTGAAACGTTTCTCAGCCTTCTTTTTTCTAGCTTTCTTAAATCATGGGAAATGAGAACAAAATCTAATCAATTTACAAGCAATAAGAATTAATAAAAATGATATCTAATAATTGTTACAAATATATGTCGCATTTGAAGAAACTGATGAAAGAACATTAAATATGGTTTCTTTCAGACAATTTTCTTCTACAGCGAAACAAAAGTAAAAATTTTTTATCTCACATTTCATTTGTTAAAAGCATGTCAGCATAAGGCGTGTCATTTTTAGTGGTCCAACCAAATCCAATGATCTTGCAATGTACATATAGTTGTTGCATTTTTTTACGAACGAATGTTCTCCTTATTTATTGAAATACGTCACCAAATCTACAATTCTTGTAAGACTTCGAAACTATAACCCTTTATTTTAATAATTCTATGATATAAATCGAAAACAATAGTACGAATTAAATTTCCATCAGATAACGAAATCAAACGGAACTACATGCAGTAGCGGATGAATACTTAAATCCTATACCGTTATGCTTTTTTATAACTTGTAACGGAGTATAAGCATAATCATTACTTAAAATTAGATTATTATGAATCTGTTATTGCGCCGGCAACGAGGTTTCTACATTTTTTAAAAGTTTAAAGTATGAAAGAATTTCCTTTTCTCTGACATTTCTCTTGTCATTTGCCCTAATTTTCGTGCAAAATTCTGTAATCATTCTGTATCGTTCTCAACAAAATGTCAAAAATAAGGCGCGTTTTGAGGTCAAAATTTCTATTTTTAAACTTGTCATACTAATCTCGAGTGTTTCTGTCAGCTATGGCATCTTCTCCATGCACATCACAAACGTCACGAGCAGCTTTTATTGTAGCCTTAACACCTTGATTAAAGCAAAGAAAGTGGTGTTAAAATTCTCCTTTTCCTCAACTTGAAATTACATTTTAATGATTTCAAAATTAACATAAATAAACTTGAACAGAAAAAGAAACTTTACGGTAGAAAAAAATATCTACTTTCAAATTATCTAAAAAATTTCAAAAATATTTAATGACATGCAAAATATTAAAATTTTAAAAAAAGAAAAAACGGTAGAAGTTAGTTTCTAACCTCAATATCTAGAGTTTAAACTTTATAATTTCGTAGTTACAGTAAAAATCTTCGTTCTTAATTTTCTACGTGTCATTTTTAATTAATCTTTTTATTAAAACATTTTAACTTTAAAAAACATCTATTTATCATGGTTTAGTTTTTATTTATTAAAAAAATAATAGTTTCTGGTATTTATTTTAAAGTTATCTAAAACTTAAGCCTTTTGACACTATAACGAAACTTGCTTCTTCAAAGAAATGTTTAAACATTTGAATTGTTTAATGGCTTTTTTTAAGTGCACATTAAAGTTGAAGAAAAAGACACGAAAAAAAATAATAATTACTTTTTTTAAGTCATTCTAATGAAGATTACGGTTTTTAACAATCTGAGCAAAATAGAAAAAAAAAACGAAAGTAATTTAGTTGTTTTTTATAGTGTTTCAAAAGTATAAAACATAACGATGGTTTTAACGAACACTTAGGATTACTGATTAAAAAATAACTACGACAAACTTTTTTTATGAATATAATTTGAATCGAGATTAGATTCTTCAGTAAAAAAATAGATAGCATAAACAGATAGCTTTTCAAAATGACATTTGTTTTTACAAAAGCAATCCGTTGCTAAAAACAAAAATTTTGTTTGTTTGAATGATTAAACTACTAAGGATTTATTTTTTAAGAGAAAAAAATTTATTTGTCTTCTTCAACAAAATTTATCTCGGATATCAATGCTAATCGTACTTCATTTTCTTCTTTCATTTGTGATTTTTGTATTTACATAATCTAACGCCGAAAAAAAGGTAAAAACAGAAATAGTAAATTTCCTTTTTCTTCTTTTGAATATTAAATATATCTTTCATTTAAGCCGATAAAAGTAAAGCTTTTATTTGCAAAAACTGTCTTTTTGGTATTTTTTTAACTTCATTTTTCTAGTGAAATGCATAATATTTTATGAGAAAATTGACTTAAATAGATTGGAATATAAATATTTTACTCTAAAAAACGAAAAGAAATTGGAAAGAAAAATGAAAGCATATATTGCAATGCAGTTATTTTGTTTATATATTCCAGGATCACCAGCAATAATAACCGACAAAGAATGACTTTTCTCTAAAATATTTTGAAATTATTTTTAGATAAACCTTAACTAAATAGTCTTAAATTTAATTATCTATATCTCATACTTATAGTACCTTATACATTATATTATATAGTCAGTTTCATTATAAAGTTAATTTAAAAATATGTCGTTCTTTCAGTTTGAAAACTAGTCATTTTTGCATCGTTTCTTCTTTTAGCACACAGTGTAAGAAATTTGGGATCAAATTATGATATAAAGTACCGGCACTTTGGGTACATCATCTATAAAATCCATTTTACCGTAAAATCCGTAAAATCGTAATTTTTAGAGAAATTGTTTAATTAGTGATTCAGTTATTTTACGGTAATTATTACCGTAAATATCATGGTATATCAGTTTTTTTGTTCCGTAACATGTTCCAGTGAAAATGGATTTTGCGGTAAAGAAGTGCCATATTTTTTTCCGTAATTTGATCCAGACTTTTTTGCAGCGTACATTCATTACAGTAAACTTACTTACTGTTATGTTTTCATAATTCATTGAATCGGATAAATAAAACCTCTTCTGCGAATTTCGGAATTCTTAGCCCCCTTGTATGGTCAAGACAGTAAAATTCTTTGATTTTGAAAACGATAACGTTTTGTAATTTTTACATTTTATTGAATAAATTGGCTTACTAACAACTTTTCTTATTTTATAGGTTTAAGTAATTCAAAGTAAGTTGATATAAACAAACAATTGAGTACTTTGTTTCTCACAAAACAGTCCTAAAGACTCTGTTTCTCTCTGCACCTCAGTATCCACGAGCCTTTATCACCAGCAGTGTCTTTATCACCAGCAAGTGGCAAAAATTATAAATAAAACATATTTGCTCTGGATTTTTTTATAAAACGCAAGATGAATATAAAATAAATTTGTTAGTATATGATCTCGTGACGATCATACAGTTGAAAAGAAAAAATAATAAAGTTTTGTAAAAAAGAAATTGTAAAGCATGTGCTCAAAAATAAGGCTAAAAACTATTACACAGATATAACTTCTGATTATAAAAAGCCAAAAATGGAGTTGGAATGATATTTTTAAGGCTAAAAACGATGGTGATAGTCAGAGAGAAAGAAAAAATTATTCAACGATTATCTGTACTGAATCATCATTGCCGACAATGAGAATGAAGCTCAGTCTTTCTCTTCATATCTGTCTAGTGTCACCACTATTAGGGCATAAAATAGAAAATATCATTCCCACTTGGTGTAAAGTTTTTTTTTCATTAAAAAGTACAATTCTATGGGGGGAAAATAGCTGTCGCCATTCAAATATTTCAAAATTCTATCACTTTAACCATTTAAAAACTGGATAATGGTTTTATTTTCATTCTTAAACGCGTGTCTTATTAAACCTTTTTACTAAATTTTATTCCATTCTCTCATTTTGCAGTGAAACGATTCCCCATAAAACGCCGAAATCAAGCATTAATGACTGTGGTCAGTAAGCCGGTGGGTGACTACTTGGATCAGTCTGTGAAGTTTCATGAATGCAGTCTGTTTGCATTCATGAAACGAGGGTGTGTGGTATTAGTCCTCGTTAAATGGTTCTACTGTAAAGTGTTCGGCTTAGCTCGCAGGTCGTTGCCAACCAAAACGGAGGAGCTACCCCCTCTGCAGAGGATTGAAATTCTTATTATATGTTTTCGGATCGTCCTCGGGTATGTTTTCAAGACAGTCGCCAGTAACCTATTGTGCAGCTTTAGTACGACGTAAATAAAGAACCTACCAACCTCTCATATTGAGAACATAGGTTCGCCAGAGACCAAATGTGTGCAATGTTGCATTATAATCATTTTTTGGGATGGGTCATCTACAGTTTTTCATATTCTCCATCCGTAGTGAAATCTAACAATTTTAAATAAATAATCAATTGATTCACTTATTCAGGTCAATAGAAAAAATTCCTTCAAATTTTTACAGTTAACACTGGAAAGACTGAAATACCTATATTGCCCAAAAGCAGTCAAAACTACTACATTGTGAAAGAATAACTAATCTACAAAAAAATTTGTTTAAAATTAATTTTTAATATTTTTGATATTATTTTCAGTTATATAACAAGTTATTAGTAATTATCAGCAATAAAAATGAATTATTGGCCATAGATGGCGCCACTGAAAAATAGGAACAATCGCACCCCCTCTGCCTAAACAGGCATACGTCAACAACTATAAAAAAATTTATAAAAGTCACAAAATTCTAAGAAATTGTGTCATTTTGTAATTAAAATGGAAAAGCAGTCGAAGTAACTTCTTTGGGCAATCTAGTGTTAAATTTAAAAATCTTTATCTTTTAAATTTAAAAGACTTTATATTATTTATTCACAGCATTTTATAGTGACTAGTTAAAGTTGCATCCTGTAATTTCTTATCTTATCTGACAGGTGAAGGATGAATGGAAGTATGTTGCTATGGTTCTCGATCGTCTCTTCTTATGGATGTTTACGGGAGCTTGCGTTATCGGTACAGCAGGCATTTTTCTACAAGCTCCTCTGATCTACGACACTGATCTACCAATAGACGTCATCAGCTCCAAAGTGGGTCATGTTCTGGACGTGTAGCACATAGTCTGCGAGAGGAATCAAAATCATGATGTGTTTCGTGTGTTAAGAGCCAAGATAAAATATGATGGCTGTCAGCATTTAATTATCCTCCTCATATGTCAACTGATGAAAATGTGATGAATTATCATCCTTAGGAGAAAGACTAGATAATGATTTTAGTTTGAACATGGTATTAGGTTGACAAGAAGCTAGATTTTATGAGTTTTTATTTATTTTTATCCAGGAGAGATTTTTGTTAAGTTTTATGTATGAAAATATTACTTGTGAGGTTAAAATTGTTGCTGTCTCCTAATGTTGAAGCATACATTCTCTAAGAAATATGATAAAATATGATTTATTAATAAAAATTTATTTTGTACAATACACAAACATTTACAGTTGAATAATTTATTTAAAAAAAATGGAACTCCAAATAAGAAAACGAATATAAATATTTTTAAGGAGTCAATTAGAAGTATGCAGGTATTTACAAACGCTTTCATATTAAATTTTATTTTAAAAAAACGAGGCATATCTTGAAAATTTTCGGATTACAAATTTTTTCTTCCACAATTGGCTGTAATGTTGTGTGAGATATGTAAAATAAACCCCGAAATATCTTTTAATTTAGTGGTTGGATTTTCATGTACCAATATACAATCTGAGTGATAAGATGGTCTAACCTTTAACTGTAAGATTTATCATTAAATGCGACCTAAGCTAATAAATCTCACGAGCAAGATACGGATGCCTCGTTGTGATTAAAGCATCAACAATCTCACCGGAGATTCAAGCAGAAGCGGGTTCGTTGGCACAAGGCCCAGAGTTACGTACCCGAGGAACACCACAATTGCCTCGATGAAGAAAATATGCTCGTGAGTCTCCATCGGTCACTCTTTTTCTTTATTAAAACTTCAAGAGTAAAGCGCTTATGCAGCAGTCAATTGTTGACTAAAAAAGGTCAAGGAGGGTAAGGCCTCAAAGTTCCAAAAAAAATAGCAATGTGGGCAGCATTATGCACTGACCACTTTGTTTTCCAGACAAGCTTGTATCCTTCTATGTGAAGCTGCGTAGATCTACAAGTTAGAGAAAACAATTTTAAAATAGTGTGCAAATTTATTTTATTGCTTAAATAGTTCATGAGTTATAGCGAAATGCGTAACAAGGATGACTAACATTAAGCTGTCCAAACTCTGAAATGTTCTCTTGACTAAATTATTGGGACCATATTTACCAGATAACAGTTGGATTTTCTCTTATATCTTAAGGGTAAAAAAACCAAATCATTCGCTAAAAGTCATGTTTTTCAAGGAAAAAAAACAAGTCTTGAGTCATTTACTGACTGTACTTTAGACCCACGAACTATTCAGATTTAATTTCAATTCCTGAAAGCCCAAATACTGGATCAAAAATTATTGTGACATCAATCAAACATTAGTCAAATCACCTATTTTTTATTTTGTGTTATTTACAATGTTCAAGTTAGTTTTATGTTTATTTAAGTATATAGGTATGTAAAGCTTCCTTACACATTGATATTAGGAGACAGCAACATTAAATAAAGTGTTGTAGAATGAGAAAACAGTTTAAAACTAATATTTTAGACAAAATAATTACTTTAATAAATCTTTATTTAAAATGAAAAGAAAATGTTAACACTAATGATACTCGTAACGTATTTGCTAAAAGGAAAAACACTATCTAAAATTCTAATTTTTAAAAAATTGTTAAAATCATGTTTATTAAGAGTCCGTGTAATTCTAATGCAGTTGGATTGGATTTGATGTGAAATTTTTATTCGATTAAAAAAAAAATGCTGAAATAATTATACAGTTGAGCATTATTTAAATATAGTTGAGCATATAATTATTATAGCAAGCTATTTAGCACATCAAAAAAATTTACTAATATTTGTTTAACATCATTTGATTTTTTTCTCTTTGTAAATAATTTAATTTTAAAGGAGACAAGTAATCCACAGGTATTTAATTGTCTAAACTTAAAACTTTGCTTTGAATGTGTCAGTATGCAAACCATGGACTTACTTTTTCAACTAGAGTAGCATGATTTTTAACCTAGTGCTCCATAATTTAGCAGTTATTTGATTACTTAAACAAACTTTTTGCATAAAAATCAATTTCAAAAATTTAAACGCATTATAATTTTTTTATTTAAAGATTCATAGTTTGAGTTTTTCTATTAGACAAGTTTAATTGTTCAGATATTGAGTTTTTTTAAAAAACAAATAACAATTTAAATAGAAAAACTACATTTCATAGTTTATTAATTGGTTTCTACAAGTGTAAAACATGTGAATTAAATATTAAACTTGTTTATTTTGAGCAAAAGCGCTATTATATGAGTATTATTTAAGGAAATACATACGTTATAGCTTTTTTTTTATAGATTTTATAATTACTTTTATTACTACCGTAAGTCGTAATAATCCTTTTATGATATTGATACATAAATGTTAGAAAAAAGTATCTTTTAAAGTAATATTCATATAATAATTTTAAACGGAAACAAATAAAAGGAAAACTAAATTACGCATTTTCGAAAATTGATTATCACGAAGTTAATTTCAAAATGAAAGCTACATACATGGTTTTCATATGATGAATAAAACTGTTGTAAATATGTATATAGAAAAGATGAAGCTAAATTATATTTGTATCTGAGAAAAAAGTGCCAAATTTGAAGAAAACAAATGCTAAAGGAAAATGTTAAAATTTAATTATGAATTAATTCAATGTTAATTAATCCAAATGCTTAAATTCAAAATTAATTTACCCATTTTTATATTTAGAATAAAATTTATTTTTAATCAAACATTATTAATCTTTAAGAGGCACCTAAATTAATTTGAAATTTTTATGGAAATAAATAAACAGCATTTTTAATCAGCTTTTAATAAATGCAGTTTATAATTAAAATTTTAAATTTTTCGAGTTTATTTAAGCTTTATGAAGTTATAAATATAAAAAACCTTCTTGAATGTACAAATAGGTATTTGATTAAAAATATTTTGATACAAGAGGCTCAATCTGATATTTTTAGTCAATTGTCGTATATTTAATACCAAGTTTGAATATTTTAATCCAACCATTTTTTCGATTGAAAATTTTTCACATTTTAATCACAAATTTAAAAAATTTTTAATCATTTTCATAATTTTTTTATGTATCGAAACAAAATAAATATAACTATTGTGAAAATGTTGACTATCTAGTGCAAAATTTATCGATTGCATTTCTTAAAAAGATCTAATGAATGTCTTTGATTGAATATATAAGAAAAAGAAGATAAGAATGTGTAGAGCATTGATTGTATTAAAATATGATATTAAAAATGATAGATAAAACTCACAAGTTAGAAATTATCGATAAAAAATCTCAATTTCGATACTTCATCTAAATCTACTGTATTTACCTCTAAATCCTATTTTGAATTCTACTTTTACTAATAATTTATGACAGTTTGGCAAAAAGTTTGGATTTTTTATTTTAAATTTACTAAGAAACTTAATGTTTTAGTAAGAGAAAGTTTAGCCAAATATTCAAATGTTCAAGCAACCTTTTACCAAATAATGAAATGAAAGTTCAGGGGAAATTTTGACAAATGATCAAATGTTCTAGGGAATTTTTATCAATACATGTTTCTAGATAACTACATCGTAAAAAATTCCAAATCAAATTACAGTAAAAATTAGTGCTGAAAGTTCTTTGAAATCCCGAAAAGTGCCGGCACTCAGGGTGCCAATATTCTTTACTATAAAAGCCATTTTTAACGGAACTTGTTCTCAGAATAAGAAATCTGATATACTGTATTTATTATAGCAATAATTGAAGAAAAATCACGGAATCACTCTAACTAAATAAATATTACTGTAAAAATTAAGATGTTATATTTTACAGTAAAAATGGATTTTGCGATTGATGCACCCTAAGTGCCAGTACTTTATACCATAATTTGATCCGGAATTCTTTACAATATAATAAAAGTTTAGCTTAATTTCTGGGACTTATCTGCTAGTGTAGGTTTTTCATTATTTCATGGACTTTCTGAGAAACTTTTTCCCCTCAAAACTGCAAAAAGTTTTCGGTTATGTCTTTTTTTTTCTTAGTTTAAACAATAATTGTTTATTATCTGAGTGATAAAAAAATATCAAAAAATATTATGTAAAGAATTTTATTTTTTAAAAAAGATAAGATTGCAAATTCAGTGAATAGTTTGAATTTTGTTCTTTTTACTTTTATTGTACATTTATTATAAATATGTAAATAATATTATTTAGTATTTATTCCTCGAATCCAAATAAAATGTTTAAGTTATTGTGCAATATTGTAACATTTTATTGTTTAATACAACTTTTATAACAATGTTTAGCAGCAACAACGCACAGGGGAAATTTTCCCTACTTAAATCATTTTTGTTTAATCTCGAGGAATAATTTGCACAAATGTGTTTGGTATATTTTTAGAGTAAGTCAGCTTCAAATATACTAGCAACGAATATAATGTAAATAAATGTAATAAAATTCCTCTCTAATTTTGTATTCAATTTAGAAGTTTGTAGAATTCATGATTAATTCATTACAATAATTTTGCAAACAATTTGTAAACTCACAATTTAAAGCATGAGATCATTAAATTATCATAACCAATTTTTGAATTGTTTCTGAAAAGATTTAGTAACTAAATGAGCTAACTTCATTTGTAGAAATTACAAATATTTTTACATAAATTTTATACTTAAACATTTAGATAATGTTGTTTCGATATAATTTGAAAATATGTTTTTAAGTATAGATACAAATCTATTTTAGAATATTATTGTGAAAAATATGGTTCAAATTTTTGAAAATGGAAACCAAAAATTGTGTCTGTAAATTATACAAACTCAATTTTGTAGAAATTTTACATTTTATAATTTATTAGATATACTGTCATTTAAAAATATTTTTTTAAATGCAATAGAATCAGTCGTATTTAAAATATTTTTGTCATAGTTGGTTGTTGCTAACTAGAATTAAACTAGGCTATTGATAAAAAATGTGTATGTTAGAATTGCCTTCATAGTTATCACTGCATATTAGCACACCATCTCAATGTCGCAGGTTGTACAAGTTTATGCCTTAGTCATTATAAATATTCCTCATTGATTTCAATATGGTGATATTTTATTTTAGGACATATTTGAATTTTAAATGTTTCTAGATTATATGTGTAAAATGAATATTTATTTTTTGTACTATTGTATTGAAGTTTTAATTATTCGTAAAAATCAACTTTTTTACGAGTTATTAAATATTGTTCTTCGAAACTACATTTTTGAATAATATTGTTTTTATTATTCTATATAATGTAATATTTTATTATCGCAACAATTTCATAACTGTTTTAACAGTATATTATTTATTTATTTTTATTTATTACTGTTACAAATTGAGACGTGGTGGGTTACAGGCAATGCGTACATATGAATAATGTGCAATTTATAATCAGTACTGGACATATTATTATAATAATTTCGTTTTTATCTTATATGTTAAAGTTAAAAAGCAGAAAAAAATCTTTATTTTTAAACTTGTTTTATACGTTATTTTAAAAGTATTAGTTACGTTAATTTTAAACTTATTTTAGGTCTCTGTTGTATGAGCATTTTAGTATTTAGTAGGAACCTATATTGCCTTTCATATTGCTTGACATTGATTCAATAGATTTTTATTCAGTTTCCATTTCATACTTTTACGGAAAAATAATACAAGAGGATAATTCCTTATCATTATTTACTATCATTGTTTCTTTTTTCAAAACAGAATAAGGCTTTACTTACCTTATTCCCTGCATTACTGATACTATTGGAAATTTCGTTGATATGTTATGTAGTACAAACAGTGTTATAAAGATTCGGTAAAATTACAGGCATAAATATGAACTTGAAATCTTCAGGAAAATATTTGTGATTTTTAAAAAATATTATTTCTTGGAAAAAGTCATTACATACTTAAAAAAAGAAAAATAAATCAAATTATCATAATAATTTAGCCAGTACTGTACGTTTATTTGAGTTTTCATTAAGTCTAAACAATAAAATTTTTTTGTTATTATATTTGTGATTTTTTTACGTAAGAGAAGCTCTAGTTTTTTTTCTACATAGATTCAATTCACACAAGTGTTATTTTACTTACAAATACTTAAAAATCAAAATTCCATTGCAAACCTTTTTTGAATCTTTAATAAAAAACTGCTAAAATTATAATCAAAATATAATACAAAAATACTAAAAATAATTCAACTTGAAAAATTTATTTTCTCATTAGTTTTTTAAAATTTAATAGAAAGAGTACAACATTTATATTTAGCAATACATTATTTTTAACTATTGTAATAAAAAGTTTTTCGTTTTATTCAAAAAAATTTTTTAATAGAAAGAGATAGAAGAGATCGCAAATTCTAATTCAGTACTACCGAATTTTAGCCATATTGTCCCAATTGTACCTAACCAATGAGTTGGTATAACTAGAAACTTTTAGTTAGTTGGTTACATAATTAATAATAATTTTATTAACTAATAAAAAAGTTACTTGCAGAAATTATTCTATTCATATTCCCAGTTTCTTCTTCTAACTATTAAAAGAATAAACTCTCGTTAAAATGAAGCTGATTACCTACTAGAGAGAATTCAAAAATAAATTATTCAACTAATATAATTAGATAGTTTAAATTATGAATACTTAAATTAGAACAAGGCAATTTTTTCCTGAAAACATCATAAAGTATTGTGCTCACGTCAACTTTATGCGAGATACAGTCGAACTCGTTTATAACGAGCACAAAGGGACCGTAACATGTACTCGTTAAATCCGAGTGCTCACAATAAACAGGTCCTTAAGACAGACGTGCAACCAGAAGGGGGGGGGGCTTGGGAGGTCAAATGATTGAGTTTACATAAAATTTAATTAATACTTACTTTAATTACATTAATTAATTTAATTAAATACTTTTCTTAATTTAATGACAACTAACCCCCCAACCAGCAAAAAAATTTCTAGTTGCGCTACAGTCTTAAAGGAAAGAATATATAAACGGAAAGAAAAATAAAGGAAAAGATTCTTACCAAAACATTTATTTTTTTCATTAATTTAGATATTTAAAATAGTCTGTCAGCTTACTTTGAACTCGCTCATTTCACATCATTTTGAAAAAAAGATAAGACAGAAAGACTAAAAAGATGAGAAAAAAGATTGCAAGACAGAAAAATATTGCTCGCTAAAATCGGGTCTTGCTCGTTAAAAGCGACTTCTGTTCGATAGACTTAACATTGATCCAACCAAATATTCTCGTTTCCCTCGGTAAATCCGAGTTCTCGTTAAATCCGAGCTCGTTATAAACGAGTTCGACTGTACTTATATTTTTATCCAAATTCAATCTTGAATATGAAAAAAATTATTCGCAGCATATTACAACGTTTGAGCTTTCAGCTTAGTATATTTTTATACAGTTTTTTAATTTAAGAACTGGTTTTTATTCTTTTATTAGTTTAAAATGCATTCAAGGTCTTTTAAGTAAAATACGCTCAAGAAACTGAATTTCATTAACTATTTTAAAATTTCATTTATTTAAAAACAAACAGAAAATATTAATTTTATTTACATAATGTAAATATATTTTTTTTAAATTTTTACTAATTTAGAAAAAAAAATAAAAATAAATTGTTTTTAAATTTTACCTCCCTTATTAACAGGGTTTTGTTTAAATATTTGTTTTTAAAATTAAAACTACGCTACGTTCTTTCAAAAGTTCTAAAATATCTTAATGTGAAATGCAATTGACACATTTTTAATCAATTCATGTAGCTAAACTTGAGGTATGGTAAGATTTATAATGATATATAGTACAAACTAAAACAGTGTAATGTATAAAATTGGATTTTACTGCATAACTTATTTAATGATAACTGGCTTTTTTTAGAAAATAATGACGAATTGTTTTTGTGCCCTTAAAGTATATCTGCATCAAAAATTAATATTCATCATCAACGTGAAAAATTGCAAGAGAAAAAATACATTATAATTTTTAAACTGACGCATTTTTTTATATATCGCCCCCTTTGTAGTTCTGCATATTTCAATATAGTTTGAACAACTTCACAAGTCGTATAGTTTTTGAATTAGGAAATATGTATAATAAATAATATTTCCCAAAGCAATAATATTGCTCTACCAATTATGTCCTTTACATCCTTTATTATTAATGTATACTCTTTTCCCAAACTATTTTTGGCTAATTTTATAACAATTGGGACCACTTACAAGTAACAGGACCACAATAAAGCAAATGACCTTCACTTTTTTGAACTAAGCTATTTTTATCATAAGGCAATTTTACGCACTTAACACGTTATTTTGAAATTATCCATTTAAAATCTACCGGACCACGCTATTGCAAAAGACCTTTACATTTTTTAAAAAATAAACAGTTTTATAATGCTATTTTATGCACTAAGCAAATTATTTTACAACAATCCACTTACTTTATATCTGCTTAAAAATTAAAGGACCAAACTAAAACAAAAAACCTTCACCTTCAGCAACTAAACAACTTTGACATAATACCATTTTACGCACTATCCACATTATTTTAGTGTACAGTGCTCCAAAGAAAACGGACCACCCTGAAAAGCTTTTGATCTAATGATCAGATCTTCACTTTCGAGGACTTAATATTAATGGTTTAAGGAGGTGTCCTCAAATATGCTAATTAATCAATTCAGACGATATTTTAAGGTACAAAATCAGACACAATAAATATGCCTTTTTTGATCGATTTAGATTTCTGACCAAAACATTTTAGGGGTAGCAGCAATCTAGAGAGCGATTCAAATTTGAACCCTTTAATGGTGATTTTATTTCTTGCTTATTTCGCCATATCTCGAGAATTTTTTAAGTAAATCGAAAAATTTTGCTGCTCACAATTATAATATTCATCAGTTCAAAAGGAATTCCATGCAAAAAATAACTTTTAGTAAATATTTATTATTTTTTATTATTTTATTTAATAATAGTGGAAAGAATTTTGAATTATAAGGTATGAAATTTTTTTCGTGATTTTAAATTGTAATTGTTAATGTAATTTTAAATAGCAAAAGACAAAATTTGACCGAAATCGGTCAAATATTTTAAGAAAATCGAATTTAAAAAAAGTCGTATAGTTAAAATTCGATACAATTCCTAGAACGTACAGATTCGATCATTAGATCAATTTTTATGACTCACTGTACATTATATTTCCATTTGAGTTTTAATGACTCAGCAAAAAACCAACTAACTCGAAACATTTTATTAAATGCATCGTAGAGAAACATTACATTATCTTGATACAATGCTTTTTTGTCAATTAGACAATTTATAAGAATGCACTTTTTTAAACATTGAAATTAAGGGTCAAAATTTGTTCTATATTACTTCATCATTGATAAATAACTAATTTTTTATTACGTAAAGATGTACAATATTTCTGAATTCCTCGGAAAAACAAGATTTCAACTGAAACTTTAAATTAGTAATTTAACATTGCTAGATCTCTAACATAATTTACTAACAAAGAATACATGGATAAAATACATTAATCCTTTTAGTAGATTTTGAACAAGAATTCAAATTGTATGTATAGAGTAGCTACGCAGTTCATTTTCTAGTAAATGATCCCAGTTCAGCTCCACCTCTGCATTACACTTGAAAATATCATTCTTCAGTTACTCCAGTCCTATCGGTTACGGTGTTTCTCTTACCTTTTCCTTTATTTTTTCCCTATTATTTATTTATTTTCCCTGGAAACTGGGTTTCTTATTCTCCTACCAGTTATAAAGTTTTCATCATCGGCATTTTCATTTTGACGACGATTGATATATTTCGGTCACATAAAACGAAACAACTCTTCTTCTATTTTAATTATGAGCGAATCTATTTTTTACTTTTATTTTACCGGTAAATAAAGCGAAAAATCTGAGAATTTGAATATCAGCTTATGGCATTTGCGTTGTGTATATTATTATAGATAATGAATCATTATATATATATATATATATATATATATTGAATTATATACTTCATTAGAATAGAGAGCCAACTCTTTGTCTATTTTGAGAATCAGGTTTCTAATTTCCAATAAGCGTATTGCTTTTCTATCCCATTTAATTGTTATGTCATCTGTTAGGGAGCAAAAAGAAGCTAAATGCTAGTTTCAAATTGCATTAGAAAGTTTTCTCCGATCGCGATAGTATGACTAACTCGAGTTTTTTAATACGTGGAGTTGGCCCACTGTTCAAATAAAATAATAAAATAAAATCCTTTGCGTGGTATGTGTAATAAACTTTCACAACAATTTGCATAAACATAATAAAAATTTTGTATTTATTTATGCTGACCATCACAAATGTAATATTAAACCAGTTGTAACTCAATTCAAAGTCTTACGTCATAAAAACTAATGATCATCAGTTTTTTTCTTCAGTTTTCATTAATATGCTGTTTCTGACATGCTATCCATAATTTATATTAACAAAGGTATTTTGAATTCAAGAGATAAATGAAATTTAAGGATAGTGAAATTGAAAAAGAAAACTCATGATATTATCTTTGTGCATATGTCTGGATTTAAATAGAATAAAGGCATTGAATTCTATTTAAGTGTTTTTGGTATCAAAAAATAAAAGCTAAGTATTGTGAAATAGAAATAACTTTATATAATTTGTTTCATCGCAGTTATTTGCCGTTAAATACTGTTTATTTTAACCCATTTTTGGCCAAGTATAGTTATTTCTATTGTGAAATAGTTATTTCGATTGTGAAATAGTTATTTATTATAATAGTTATTGAGAAAGTTATTTCTATAACTATATATAATTTGTTTCTTCGTCACAGTTATTTGCAGTTAAATACTGTTTATTTTAACCCATTTTTGTCCAAGTATTGAAATTTTATAAAACGGGATGTTATTTTCATTTAAAAATGCTTAAATTACATTCATTAAGACACAAAAAAAAGTTTCGTGCATGAAAATAATACGCTATTTAAGAAATAAAATGCACTATTGGAAAAATCATTTAGTGGAACACAATTTTTTATGACATTTGTTTTAATTATATTCAGAACTCAGTTGCAATATTTTATTCATAGAACTTTCATCTTCGATCTATCATAAAAACATAGGATTATTGTCAAGTTGAATAATTATATATTTTCATTAAGTCGAATTTGTCAATGCTAGTTTTAAAAAAAAACTAGCGTTGTTTGAAGATTTCGCAAAAGGAAGTGTTACCTCTAATTGAATTACTAATATTTTATAGATGTGATCAGAACCCTTCAAATTAGCAAAAGCTAAACTCTGAAAAATATACGTCACAGTGATAATAAAAAAATATTTATTCAGATAGTTCTCCGTCACAAATTTCTCGGAAAAAATGGTTAAATAACAATCTATTTAATTGTTATTTTACACAGGAAAAATTTATTTACTTGTTATTTCACACAGGAAAATGCTTTTTAATTTTTATTTTTTACTGGAAAAAACTTACAAAACTGCATGCTTCATTTTTCAAAAGTTTCCACGGACCAAAAAGCTCCATTTAGTTTTTAGATGTATTTTTTAAAAAAGGCAGATTATAAAATTTTTAAAAAAATAACGAACATTTCTAGTTAAATTTTATTTCTGGAAATAATTTTAAAACCGTTTATTTTCTTTTTCATTATCTCGTTTTAAGTTATCAAAACTGTTCTTAAAATTTTAAATGTTAAAGTATGCTGTGATACTTTTACCCAAAATGTTTTCCAAATATTTGCCTACATTTAGAAACTCTCATGAGAGTTTTCTTTAAAACTTAATTCATGCCACACTCATCCAATCAGAAATATTGCTGAATCGTAATATTTGTACCATGCGCCATAAGAAAAGAAAAAGAAAAAAAACAGACTACCCTGAATAACTTTTGATCTAATGATCTGATCCTTACGTTCTATGACTCAATCTTAATGGTTTGAGGGGGTGATCTCAAAATAGGCTAATTAACTAGTGCAGACAATATTTTAAGTCATGAAATCCGACACAAAAACGCACTTTCTCTGAATTAACATACCTATTTTTCAAAAGAATTTGATTTTAGATCCCTAATATATAGGGAGTAGATCAAAAATTTCGACCTCCTAATGATAATTTTACTTTTTGCGTATGTCACCATGTCTCGAGATTTTCTTAAGCGAATTAAAAAATGTTTGCACTCAATTATAAAATTCATTTTTCCAAAAATAATTTCATGAAAGAAAGAAATTTTTGTAAAAATTCATTGCTTTTTATTTAATAACAGTCGAACAATTTTGAATTGTAAGGTATGAAATTTTTTAAACCATTTTAAAGTATTTAAGTGTAATTTGGCAAAAGATTAAAAAAGGCATCATTCATATGCTTTCTAACAATATATTTGTCGAATATGGGTATAACATAACAAATTATTAGCTATTAAATTGTTTTATAGGAAATGCTTGAGAATTATATAAAATTTTAAACTGAATTCAACATGTTTCTTCTAAAGTAAAATGTAAATTAAAAATTGATTTAAAATTTAAAAGAGGACAATTGTTAAAGAAAGAACTATGCTCTATATTTTTAATTTCTTCTAAAACGATATGCTAAATTTGGAATAAATTTTTCTGAAAATTATTCTCTTTTTTAACTTGTGCTTTTCGGAGCAAGAAACATTTTGTGTTTCTAAAAATTCCCTTTTTAGTTGGTTTTTTTTAATACAAAACTCAATTTATAATATTTAAATTATCAATACTTTTTAATTCTTCAATTTAATACTGCAAATAAGTTAAATTATTCATTTTTTGATGTCATGTCTAATTATATTTCATGATTTCTAATTATATTTCTTATTTCAGTTTAGTGCTTTTTTCCAATCCTATTTTTGGGATCTTTTAATATTTTGTCAGAAAATACAATAAACCAAATTATTTTTGTATGAAATTGAAAAGTATGTAAAACTCTTGTGCAAATTTTTTAAACTATAAAATCATTATGATTTGTGATATTTCAAACTTATTGTTTATTTTTCTTATGCAACGGATCATATTTGTAGCGTTTCGAATAATTTTCTTAAATTTTAAACTCCATCTTGTTGAATTGAAAAGTTTTGTTGTTGCTGGTGATAGTGTTTGTGTAGATTTGTGAGTAAAATTGTTACATGGTTAATAAAATGTATCAAATGATGTGGTTATTTTATTTAACATAGTTGTCCTTAACACAGTTACATAGCTTCTGCAATATGGTATTAACAGATGCGATCCAATTTTTGAAACGTAAGACAGTTTATACCTACTTTCTTTGATACCAGATTGTATAATACTAATAAATTATAATCTACCCAAATTATTAGGCGCACTATAACATTCTATGTAAAATCTTAATTATCAGGTGGTACTATACAGTTTTATTGTTTCTACGCGACTGAAACCTGTTAATACTTGCTTACGTTCGTGTATCAATTGGTTAAATTAGACGATATATAATAAAAATTAGACGATCGGATAAATTAGACGATATATTATATAAATATAGAATAATTATTATAACAGGTATTATATTAGAATATTATAATAATTAGACCAAATTATTAGACGCACTGTTGTGTTTTAATAATTGCATGTTTTCAACGAGTTTATATGCAATACTTTTTTATTTAAACAAACATGTAATGGGTTTTCATTCAAGAAATTTTTTATATACTTCCTATTAATATTTATTTTTAAAACTTNTATATATATATATATATATATTTCCTACTATATACTTTCCCCCTATTCCAACAAAGTGTCACACTTCACCTTACTCTACCCCTTTGCCACATTGTGCGCTACGTTACATAAACTTATACTAACAGTTTCACATAAAACACATGGCATTATATCATGTTTCAACATTTATTTTCAAACTTTAACTATGCATTTTAATGATATTTGAAGACCAAGGAGGAAAAGCAGTTTATGTCCATTTGTCACAAAAATGGAGATTGGATCGCCATCACTTTCATTTCGAGGATTACTAAGCTTTAATTATTCTATATCATGGAAAAATCAGTTCCCCCCGAGAGTTATTACATAGTGAAGATGAGCTCTGCAGGAAAAAAAATGTTTCTTGTCCAAGCGTAGAGGGGAACAAAGAAAAGAATAGTGACGAAGGCGGGAAGATAAATGAGTAAGTACTGACAGGGGAGTAATTTTGAGGAAACATTGATGAAAAATACTAAAAAATATAATAACTCATTGTTTAGAAATATTTATCCTGCTGATTTTAAATGTTCCATTTTAACCAAAATGTGTGAGGATATACATTCCCTTTTCACAGACTGCTGCAATTTTTAAGACTAAAATGTTTTTTTAAATTCAGAGAATCACTCCAACTCCTCCAAGAGTAGCATCATTTAAGAACAGCGCTGAATTTCTTCTACTAACCCCATTCACAAATAATTTAACGTTTTATCGTGAATACTTTTTTTAAACTATTTGAATATTTCGTATCATCATCACATTTAGTGTAAATGTGTGAACTTTTTCGTTCGATAATTACTGATTTTAGTTCTTCAAGTACATCAATTAATAACACCTTTGATCTAGAAAATATCCTCTTTCTTTTAAGGAAATGAGGAAACATTTCATATTTTCTTTTTTCCTGATTTTGCAAATAACCTACAACTCACAGTGCTTAATTTTAACCAGTACGCTTTTAAGTTTTATTTTACTATTTAAAAGTAATTATAATTTTTATTTTCCCTCCATTGTTCTATTTTTACCCGAAAAATAAGCATAGTGAAAATTTAGGCTTCATTAATGATCTAATGTACTTTACGAATAGAATTTACTTGATAATTGATGTTTCTTTTATAAATTACAAAATGATAGTTCTTTTAAAATAAGGACTTAACAAATTTAGTAAACATACAATTAAAATTCGTTATATATTCATTGGAAAAATATTTAATTAAATGCATTTTAAAGCCAATTATTACAAATGCATTACAATTTAAAATAGAGTGTTTCCGTTACTTTTTACACATAAAAACCTTTTTTATTAAGTAAAAAAAGAGACACATTCTTATAAGAATTAATTCACTTATCCAAAACATAATTAACTTCTTAAATCAGAAAATTTTTAGAATTTTGTTTTTATTTAATAAATCTCATTACAAGTAAATTTAATCAAACTACAATTTAAAGAATAAATAAATGATAATATGAATAAGTTTAATAACTTCTGCTTAAGTGGTGTTATTCGTAATCGTTTTTTTCAACAAAATTAATTTTATTTAGCCACCGACTTGCAGCATCGTTTAAAGTACTTATATTACGATTTTTTCTTAATTTAATAATTTGTGGTTCTTTTCCTTCTATGAAATTTATTAATAGTGTTTCAGTTTTAAAATAAGATATTTTTTTTATTATTGTGGAAAAGGAAATAAGTGGAGAAATTGTGTTTTTACCCTTTTAAGCAATCAAACTTTATTAATTCTGCGTATGTGTTTTCTTAGTTATACAAAAATGGTGTGATTGATGTATGTTATTACATTTTTTTCAAATTCTTATAATTATTTTATTACGTGAAACTAAATTAATATATAATAAAAATGTTGTATTATGATTGGAGATTTCGCCTCCAGATGAGGTGAACCGGGTTTGAATCCCAGCAAAGGCTTGTCGATACGAATTCCGTACTTGGCTTCCACTGACCACAGTGCTGACTTAGAATATTCTCAGTAGCAGATGGATCATGGGTTAGAGTCCCCTTGTTATCAGACTAACTGTGGGAGGTTTTCGTTGTTTGCTTCACCATGTCACGTAAATGCGGGTTAGTTCCATCAAGGAATCCTCCACGAAGGCAAATATTTCCCAATACTGGATAAAGGAGTTCTTGTCTTCTGGGTTGGATTCAAAATCCACAAGGCCTTGGAGTAAAAAATTGGTATAGTCCATTCCACCTTAAGTTGGCACTGGAGAGAAAGGTAGGTAGACCGGATTACATGGAAACTGGGTTACTCTTTAAGTCAGTACGGGGATGAGGTAGCAACAAAGGGAGAGAAAGTGGCCAGTATTGGCGTTTAAGAAAGCAAAACGCCGATTTTTTTTTTTNAGATATTTAGGGATACATCTTTTAATAAATTTAGTTCTCATCATATGTATGTTGTAAACTGATAAAATAGTTTTCCAACACGGAGAAAGAAAGAAATAATCAATTCATGCTCAGAAAAACAAAATTGCAATATTTTCCAATCGAAAAAGCAGCGCACATAGTCGCGGTGGCTCAGGGGATAGGGCATTTGCCTCCGGATGAGGTGAACCTGGTTCGAATCCCAACAAGAGCTGGTCGATACGAATTTCGCACCCGGCTTCCACCGACCACAGTGCTGACTTAAAATATTCCCAGTAGTAGATGGATCATGGGTTAGAGTCCCCCTTGTCATCAGGCTAACTGTGGGAGGTTTTCGTTGTTCGCTTCACCATGTCACGCAAATGCAGGTTAGTTCCATCAAAGAGTCCTCCACGAAGGCAAATATTTCCCAATACTGGATACAGGAGTTCTCTTGTCTTCTGGATTGAGTTCAAAATCCACAAGGCCTCGGAGTAGAAAATTGGTAGTCGTGAATCCAAAAATTGGGTCGGCTGTTCACCGGTTATAAAATAAAATAAAATCAGAGCACGCAAGCTAAAATAATCTCAATGTAATTTGTATACAATTACTAAGTTTTATCTGAATCATTAAAATGGTTCAAAAGTTATTAACATGTGCCAACAAATCACGATTTTTTTAAAAATATAGCTTAATAATTATCATCTTGCAGAATAAAACTAGCTTTTGCCCTAAACATAAGTTAATAAATGCATTTTGAGAAAGAATGCAAAATACAGTTGAAGAATACTTCATTTTAAGTTAAAATTATTGTAAGTGATAAAGTTGAAGCTAATTAATTGTATTTCTTATATAAAAATTCATTGCTTTTAACACATTGTAATTGAAATTTATAGTAAATTAAGATTAAAGCAACAAAGTTTACGAAATTGAAAAGTAGTTATTAAATGTCAAATATAATGACAGAATATTTTGAAAAGTTCAACTAACTTTATAGAAATATTAAAAAATTTACATTATTTTAAGCATTTATAAATTTAAATTTCATCTAATATTTGAAATAAGTAACAACATTTATGTCTTAGAATAAGCTTACTAAACGCCAGTTGACACCACCATGAAAGAAACACATTCTATTTGCAAACTGTACGTGTTCTATGCCCAAACGGGTCACCACTTTTAGGCCCCCGTGTGTTCGAGGGTCTATTGAGCGTTATACATAAAGAAATAAATATCATTTATACGTAAACTAAATTTATTAACTAAAACAAGAACACAACCATCTGATCTGACGGCCGAGAATGAAAAGTAAAGCTGAAAAAAATGAAAAACCAAATTACAACTACAGTTGTCAACCGGACGTTGCCAACGGTGTTAAATAAACTTAAAGCTTTAAATACAGTTAGGTGAGGCTAGATCCATAGCTCACCATATTATTTTCCTTGAATATGTAAAACAAAATCATCAACACAGGCCTGCCAAGAAAGATTATCAAGTGAAAGATTATCAAAGATTATCAAGTTACCATTCATATTTACACGCAAAAATGAATGGTAATTCATAGACAATAGTTTCCTAATAAAGGATTTTCCATACCGTTTATTTTCGATTGTTTTTTATTTTGTTTTTGCTTCAAGACCTTATTATAGGCCTACTTCATACTTGAAATATCCAATTAAATTCAGCATGGGGGCCTAGAGGCGAAAATGCAGTTGTGGCAGAAAGAGACACAAACTCGTGCCCCGAAGCCGCTGAGGAACTTCAGTGATTACAAGAAAGTTTCAAAACTAATTAATCTTACATTCACTTCAGAGTTTTACGCAATAAATTCGTTTAATTTCAACTTTACTCGAAATGCAATGACAACAAAAACTGCTATTTAATATCTAACTTGTACATCTAGCCTACGTTGCTGAGCGATTCTGACTTATTTAAAGGCAATTCCATATAGAACAAACAAGGAAGGAGTAAATATTTATGCCAATAATTAATATTTAACTTCCAGCAACATTCTGCACTTAGCCAGGTATGCAAAAAAATATGGATTCAATAAATATCTGTTATTTCTGGCTGTTGTATTGTATCTGTTATTTCTGGCTGTTATATTGTATCTGTTATAAGTGGCTATTATTGAAACTTTATCCACTCCATTGTTCTCATAGACAAACAATACAGAGAAAATTTGTTGCGAGGATTTACCCCTTAAGCAACAGCGTAATGATAAAAACACTGATTGTCTCTTTCCGCAATGACCATTTAACTTGTCTTGTCAAAACGTAAAATTCGAATAGTTATTCTCTTTTTATTTGACCAATATATTATACGGAGAATCATAAAAGTATGGTAACTATCAAATAACTTCAGAAATTTGCACCGGATAAAAAAATATAAAAATGTAAGAATGAAAACTTGAAAAAAAATATTTGTCCAATTATATCAAATTTGACCCTTTTCCAACCTCTACCTAAAGAGATGAGGTAGGGGTAAACATAATTTGCGACTAGTTTGGCTCCATTAGTTAGGATTTTTCAAAATATTAAACACGACTCTTTTTATTTTTTCATTCTGGTGTGCATTTCACGAGAGATTTTCATTTGAAGCAATTTCTACCTTATTTACATTTTGCGATTTACAGTACCATTTTTAAACCAAACTTCAAAGACAGCTAAGTTGAACTGGTATTTCTTTTAATGAAAAATCCTAATCTGGTATTTAAAAAAGAAAAATTATATTTAATATTTTAAAGTTTCTTGCATCCAGGAAGTGAGGTTGGGAGATCAAGTTATGTATCATTAAATGCATATTTTGAAAATACATATTTTTTACATGGAGTTTTAGATTTTCCATCTGATGCGGAATTCTCAAGATATTTAACCATATTCAAACTTTACGAACAACTTATATCTATAATGAAATTCTGTTTATTATTTAAAATGAATAGAAATAGTAATTATATGCACTATTTCATTTTTAATGATATTAAAACTTTTTCAGCAAATTTCTGACGCTCTCAAAAATTTTATTTTAATATACACTCATGTACAAAAAAATTAGCGCAACAGGAAGGAGTCAAAATGAAACGAAATTTTACATACGTAATGACTACTTTGATATAAGTAAATAATTAAAAAATCAAAGATTATCGTTTTTCTTTGATTTTCTAATCATTTACTTGCATCAAAGTAGTCATTACGTATGTAAAATCCTTCTCCGACTCCTTCTTGGTGCGCTAATTTTTTTGTCCATGAATGTATTCTTAAATTAATCAGCTGTTGAACTGATACATGAAGTAAAAAATGGATGTAATAATATATTTAACAGTCGATATTATATTTTATGAAATAAAATTGTATCGCCATTTTCTGAGGTGTTAGTTTTAAAGCATAGATTCTCAACCTTTTTGACGTTGCCGCCCCCCCTAAGGAGCAAAAAAAAATTCAACGCCCCCCCCCCTTTGTGAAAATCCAGTTATTTTAAGCAAGGGGGTGCTGAATTAAAGGAGGCAAAATTTTTACGCAATTTTCTTTGAAGTTAAATTTGCTTGGTTCTTTTAAAAAAAATATTGAGTTGTTAACTCGATATTTTTCTCGCGGCAAGTAATCACATTCTATTTGTTATAATCAAAATAAATACAGTATTGAAAAAAAATACAACAAAGAAGCCTATAGTTAAAAAGAGTAATTTATTCTGAATTAGATAATTAAAAAACACCCAAAAATAATTTTTTTACTCTTAAAATTATTATCAACGAAACAATCAAGTAACTATGCTAGTGGAATGACTATGCTTGATGGTTCAGAGCCAGTTTCTTAACATTCGGTTCACTCTTTTTAGTTAGATAAAGAAGCAAATCCTATTTTTTTTTGTGACTAGATCCGTCACAGCACTAAATCTTTGTACG
Source organism: Parasteatoda tepidariorum (assembly GCF_043381705.1). NCBI lineage: Eukaryota > Metazoa > Arthropoda > Arachnida > Araneae > Theridiidae > Parasteatoda > Parasteatoda tepidariorum. The sequence goes on from NC_092206.1 coordinate 45,176,735, forward strand.
ACAAGGTAGGAGGAAGGGAAGGTAACTTAAACTTTTTTGACAACAGTTTATAGTCCAGGTAAGTGGTGTTACCTTGGAGCGAAAATTCTGTGAGATGATCACCATTTCAAAGTTACATTCCTTGAAAGTTCGGCCGATTCCTACTGAATCTGAACCTCTGCTGTCTTTATAACAGTCGGAAAAGTCCATGTGTAAAGACTCAAGGTGTTAGCAATATTCTTGTGCATCACCAGAGGGAATTTCACTATTCCTTTTAAGAACCGATAAGATTGGAAATTGGTTAAACTCATTCCGACCAAAATTTTGTTTCCATAAAATGATTTCTTTAGAAAGGCAGAAATAACTAATTTTGCAGTAATCAAATTGAACTTGTGGCCTTGAAGTTATAAATTAGCACCATTAAATTTTGCAAATAAATCCATCATGTATGCAACTTCTACCTTAAATTTTAGCAATCTGTTCTTCAGAACTACATTTCTGTTTTCGAGGAACTTAAGTACAAATTCGAAAAGATTCTAAAACCTATTGACACAGGTGCCTTACTATTGACACACAGCCAGCGAATCTCAATGTGCAGTAGCAAGCAATGAAAAAATAAATTTCCTTTTTTTTTTTTACACAGTTTATGAATATTCGATCGTTGAGAGCATCACTGTTAATTTTGTTCACAGCAGAGCTCGACATATTGCAATGACTGATGCAAACAACCACTGGGATTTTTTCCAACTAAATGCTGTCTGTAAATCACTCAGCAAACAGTTAAAATATCTGGTACCTCCCTCTTCAAAAGGGCGATAAACCTATGATGTCGACCCATTGCAGGAGTTTAATCACGGGCAACAGAGGTACATTCACAAGAGGAATGTTTTTCTGTTTAAAATAGTCTTTGGTAGTATTAATAATAGATTCACATTTGGTTTCAACAATCAAGCTTCTTGCAAAAAGCATCTCTTGAATAATTTTTCTTCCTTTAACAAACCGGACGTAAGCCAACAGTAAAGCTTCATTACTTGGCAAGGTTAACTCATAAACTTGAAGGGAAAATTTGTTGGATATCAAAAGTTTACATAAAGAAACTTTAATGTTGTCAACCAACTCATCATTTCGTTGTTGCACTTTATCGTTGCTTAATGGGATATTTTTGATTGCATTGGATACAGTTGGATGGTGTAAAACTGTTTCTAAAACTTATTTGTCAGCCGGCAGTATCAACTCTTCGCTTTTGTAAGAAAGAATCCCAGATTTAGCAATTAATTTTTATACATTTTAAGATACTATCAAACTATCGTCCTATTTTTATGATGAGGTTGCTAGTAAGTATGAGACCGAAGGTGCCATCAGAAACTTGTGCTTAGAAAATGACAGATCTTTATTTGTTTATCTATTATCAGGATGAATTTTTTGTAAATGCTCCTGTAAACGGGAAGGTTTCATTGCCTTAATAGATAAAACTTTCTAACAAAATAAACACATGCGTAATTGAGAGTTCAACGGCGATTGAACAAATCCGAACTTCAAGTACGTGACACTGACGAGTATTCAAGTATTGACGACATTTCTTTTTGTTTACCGACATTGTTGGAGGCAGCAAAATACATACGGTGAAAAAAAATCAACTATTTTTCAAAATTAATAAATAATTTACGATAAAGAACTAATTCGCCCACGTACCTAGCCAAATAAACAGTGAAAATGAATCGAAAGTGGGGGAAATACTAAAAGGAAGCTAATGAAAACCCTCATAAGAAACATGGGTCAAGCCAAACATTCATACTGAAAGCATATGCATTTCAATTTTCGCCAAATGGCTCGTATGAGTCAAAGGCAAAAACAACTGACTCATGCGTTGCGCTGGTTCGAATTCGAGAATATAGATCCTATAAGTTCGTTTTATTGCTGGTGAATCGGAAGATCTTAATTTAATATAATGATTTAATGTTTCTTATAACATTAATTGTATTTATAAAATCAATAGTAATTTAATAATTTTATTTGGGAGTTTCAAAATTAAATTTGAATGACAAAACATGGTCATCGCCCCCCTAACGCCCAAAACATACCCACCGCCCCCCTACTGCCCAAAATAAGTTCATCGCCCCTCAGCATACTCCTACCGCCCCCTGGGGGGCGGTATCGCCCCCGTTGAGAAACAATGTTTTAAAGCGATGTTCAAAACATGGTAAAATTTGCCATGCTTCTGAATCTATGGAATCACCAAACATCTCAGTAATTTTTACCAAAGCGTTGTAAGATTTGATAATTTTATCAAAATACCTTAGAACATGGCATAAAATTCATTTATTCGGTTAAATTTTCCTTTCAGTTTTGTATTTATTCTTAGTTCAGTTTTGTATGTAATAAGTACTATAAAAAATTCTGAAAACCTGATTTTTTTTCTGAACCGTTACTATATGAACTGAAAATTATCAAATGAATGATTTAGATACCGTATATTTTGGTTTTTATTACCAGAATTACGTTTTTTTTTTTTTTTACCTGAAGTGTCATTACCATACAATTCGGTAATTTTATTAGGATGTTTTTTTCCGTGAGTGAAATCCAAATCAGTATTTTTATAGACCTCACAATTGCATCTAAATTAACATTTAAACAATTCATTTCGAAATGAATAATACAAAACTTCAAGCAAGAATTCATCAACAAAAAGTTTAAAATCAGTTTCACTGAAATTCAAAAATAAAAGACTTATTGGAATAAACTATCTCTCAAACATACCACAGATTTTGTACATGACTTCACTATCAATAAAATAAATAACAAATCACGTTTTTTTAGTGATTCATACAAAACGTTCTAGAACCCGATTTTAAAACATTCAACCCTAAATGTTAAACTTATGCAACCATACACGTGATGCAAAATAATTTATGAGGTGTGCTTTAAAGCATTAAAATTTTGCAACACTGACATTTTTTACCTTTTAAAGAAATCAGATTCTTTCATTTTCATGCCATTTTAAAGAACGAATTCCAGTCATTTTTCTCAATCTAAATAATCTATTTCACACTATATCTTTTTTTATATATATACCCTAGTCCGTTATCTCTGACTGCATATGGGGTGAAAATAATAAAATGAAGTAAGGCCCATTGACCTGTTTTATCGACCATGATATGCGTGATATGGCAAAAGAACCAGAAGAATAAGAGATTCGAAACTGGGGTGTTCTACCCTAGCTATTATAACAAATGCTACATAATTACTAAAGGCACAAACTGCTGCCATTACATTAAGATTTACGTGGCAACGTGTTTACTTAGACTTAATGCAGGAAAGAAAGCAGAAAATGCAACCATCGGTTATTTTTGCCTTTCTTTTTTATTATGCTGTTTATTATTTAAGCGGCGAAGTAAATTTCGATTAATGGAGCAGCGTTTTAAGATCGTTATGGAACAAGTGGAAAAAGTTTATGTTGAATGACTTTTTACAAGATTTAATTTGAGTATCCTGCTTTTAAATTTCTTTTAAAAGTCGTTTTAACCTAATACCCACCTATTTAAATTACGTTTTTACTTCTACGCAAGAAACTAATGGCTTACCTTAAGATTATTTGTTGGTGGATACTTTAGAACACTTCTCGGTAATAAATCAACCTAGAAAATGGATTTTAAAGTGAGAGTATGATTTTTTTTTTATTCTTATTTACTAGAATTGTTCATTTAATCTAAATTTACTTTAGGTCTCAAACGGAATTCTTTCACACATTACCGTATTCTAAGTGAAAATTAAAGCTTTCCCTTTTATCGATAAAATTTCTTTTTTTTTTACTTTATTGGCTTGTTGTAATCAAATTGCGCAATTCTCTTTCCTTTATTTTTGGAGTTTTATGTTTAGAACAGCTTTCAAAGTTACTTTTAACTCAAAATATGCTTGAATTATTTTTAGTGTTTGGAATAAATCAAATAAAAAATGTGGGAATAAAGAAAGATGAATATCTCTATGCATTTTATTTTCATTTTTCTAACATTTTTGGATAAAACAATAAGAATTGATTTTCTTTATCTTTCTTTTTTTGGTTTTTAAAAGTGAAACTTTTGCATGAAAAATTCATAACTTTCAGAAGTAATTTAGAACTTTACCTTAGCATCGGAATATCATAATTTTGTATATATTGAATAATTTCTGAATATAGATTAGTACCATTGCATTAATTGCGACAAAAAAATAATGGTTAGTCAAAAGAAAAAGCAATACCAAGAGAAGAGCACCTACAACAAAGATCCGAAATTTATGATTTTTTTGCATGTAAGAAATATATCTATGTTGTATAAATATTGGAACAGTTTTACACGTTTTATCATAAGCTTATTACATTTTAATATTTTTTGTTAACTGTATTTTGTATGGGGAAAGAAAGATTATTAAATAATCAATCAATCGGTATTAATTGACTCTGAAAAATTAACACAAAACTGACAAGCATATACCGACACACTTAAAAGACTAAAATTATATGTACATTTTTTGTAATTATATAAATATTTTTCATTATTATTGTTAGTTGCTCTTACCGATAACTTTACGTTATTAGATTAAGCAAAACACGTTTCCTTAAATTCATTTCATTAAATTCAATTTTAAGTATTTCCAGTATCATTAAGTATCAAGTGTGAGACCAGAAGTTAAAGAACTAAGTTTTGTGCTAAATTGCAGATTCATCCGAAAAGTTACTTAAATGGGATCAATAACACTATTTTCGGTGTCAAATGATGTTGAGTGTTAATCTTTCATTTGATGAGTTAAACTTTTTTTCATCATTGTATATGTTAAAACCGTCGAGAAAAGCAGCAAATAATAATAATTTTTTTTATTACTTTAATTTAAAGTTTGTATTACAAAAATAATAATTAAAAATCGAAGTAATTCAAATTTATTTTTGTTCAAAATTGTGCAGTGTTTATTATGAGAGTTTCTTTTTTTGTTAGATTTTTACTTCGTACGAAGAACGTGTATTTAGTTTAAGTTTGTTGTAAAACTCTATAATAAATAGTATTAAACAGTTATAAATTCGGTTGAATGAATGGATTTATCACAAACGTGCTCGTATTGAGTTATTTTATTATATTTCTTTCGAAAACTTAAATTTATAAACAATTTGTCGCCAAAATATTTTTCACGCAAAAGCGTCAATAAATACGTCTTGCAATCAATAAATGCGTCGATGTTTAATAAAAATTTCTTAATTTGAGTATTATTGTGTTGAAATTTGTAATTACAATTTGACCCATCGATGGTAGGAGTACACTGTTTGCCTTCCTTCCACTATTTGAAAAATTTTAAGATATCTTAATAGTTCTGTTATTTCAAGTATAAATAAACATAGTTGATCGAAAATTGATCACTATTTTAGCGTGATAGCAATATAATGATTTAAACATTAAAAATGTCATGTGTTCATAATTAGAGTACTCCAGTAACATCTAAATCTGTATATATATATCAATATATATANTAGAGTACTCCAGTAACATCTAAATCTGTACATATATATATATATAAAAGGGCTTGGAGCAGTATATTGATAAACCATGATAAACCACACTTTTATTTTGGTCAGGAAAACGTTTTATCTCAAAAACCTTACAATTTCAATAAAAAATTAAAATGTTTCGTATATTGTGCTTTTGAATAGTTGATAATCTAGAAGCTTACAAAAGTTCTGTTCATCTATCTGAAAACAATGCTAAGAAACAGCTTGATAATTTAATATCACTTTTGTAAAAATATCATATATATATNAAAACTTTAAATATCTTATCAATAATTACATAAAAATACTGATAATAAGTATGTTAAATAAAATATAAATAAAAATAATACAAGCTGAAAAATAATCTGGTCAAATTACCGTACTGTATGATAATGACATTTCTAGTTAGAAAACCATAATTCATATGGTAATGATATACCGGAAATTCTGGTTTTTTAAAATTTTAATTCTTATATTACCATACCGCCGACTGGACTGTGTATTGGTTGGGGAGCTGACCTTATCTCAGAAAGGTTTTGGGTTCGAAACCCGGACAGAGCATGGATGTTCATCTCTGTACTATCTGTCCTTACTGTGGAAGCAACGCGTTGGCTCACCTATGGTGCCTCTGAAAGAGTCACCAAAAAATCTGCCTTTCAGATGCCTGTATGACGAAAGGTCATTCTCCAGGTGGGCAATGGAAAAAAATATTACCGTACATTTAGAAAAAAATACAAAATTGAAAAATAATTTTAACCTAATAAAGAATTTTTATGTCAGGCTCTATAGTATCATGATAAAATTAATAAATCTTGCCACATTTACCAAATTTTACCACATATTATAAAACAAAGTTTCATTGTTAATTCTACCAAAATCTTTATCAAAGCGCTTCGATAAAAATTGCCGATCTTTTTTAGTGTTCCATCTTTTTAGTTTTAGAGATTTAGAGCCAGAAATGCGGTAAATTTTACCACATTTTGGTAGTTTTGATCATACTTTTTATCTCAGTCCATAATTAATGTTTATTAATAAAATATTTAGTACATATTTATGACTGAGTGGGAAAACAATTGCGCAGGTTTCCCTCAGGTTATGTCTGCTGAGTCGGAATTCAGCTCTTCCCGAAATTCTAGTAATTGCAAGCACTTCTTAATTATATGACACACTTACTCAATTTAATTTATAAGTGTGATAATTGAAAATATGAATGTGACTTAAACTATTCTTTTTTGGCTTTTTGAATCGAACTTCATTTTCCTGGTAGAAACTTTAATGAAAATTTTTCTCAACAAAAACTTTAAGCTTCGGCGTGTCAGATTTTCTGCAAAAGCATATCCCGAACAGAAAACGATAAGCTCTCTAAAAATAAAATAAAAAATATAAGGTAATTAGATTTCCAAAGTTTTTTCTATGTTTTCGTGTCAAAAACAGATTTATAATCCCAGATTAATTATATACTTAATCATTGGAAGCAAAATCAAAAAAATTTCTTAAATATGCAAATAAAATAATCTGATTTAGAGCTTAAAAGAGTAACGTAATAAAGCTTAACAAAAGTCTTTCTTTTTTAAAATAAGGTTCAGAAAATGCAGGAATTTTATACCTCAAGCAATATAGTACATTTTTTTAAAAAAGTAAATAAGAATGGCTATAAAATCGCGGAAAGCAATCAAAATACTAATAAAGTTGCATTGAACTTTTTCTTTAGATCATATTGTAGTAATTAATAAAATAATGTCAAGTATTCAAGTTAATTACTTAATGCGTTAAAAAATTGTTTTAAAATATGTGTATCTAACGTTTGTTATAATTACTTAATACCGTAGCCTTCGAGTTTTAAGTTGAAGATTATTGTTTTCTTTCTCGAGGAATCTATTTTAATATTTTAAGGTGTTCTAGTAAGTGGTATACTCTCTCCTTTTTCGATTATCTTGCAATCAAAGCTTGCTAAGAACTACAAATAAAACATTTTTTCGATGATGGGATTATATTAAGAATACTACATGGAGAAAAAATTCTGATAAAAGTATCGTACTGTATAGTAGTCCATTTTCTGTTTTTTTTTAACAAACATAATTTTGATTTTAAAAAAATATAATGTACTGTATTTAAAATATTCGTTTGGAAATTTTTCCTTTCATATGTTAATGGTGCTCCGGAAGTTCTGGTTTTCAAAATTATGGTTCTTATTAACACACATTGAGGGAAGAATACAAAACTGTAAAATAAATTTAACCTAATAAATGGTTTTCACGTCATGCTCTAAGGTATCACAACATAATTACCAAATTTAACTACATTTACTAAATTTTATCACGTATTATAAAAATATGTTTTATTGTTATTTTTACCAAAGTGTTTTGGCAAAAAGTACCGAGATTTTTGCTGTTACCATAATGTCAGAATCATGGCATAGTTTTTTTCTCAGTGTATGAAAGTATACATGCAAATATCTTTATTAATTTTATTCTTCTGAAATTTTATATTATTATGAAACATGTCAGCAAACAAAAAATAAGATAGTTGCTATTAAATAAGAACATCTCAAAGTAGCATTCCAAAATAATAAAATAATTTCTTTATTATTAAAACACATTAGGCGAAATTTCTATGTTGCTTAGCAGTTATAATTAATAGAAAGAGACAGTTAAATAAAGAAAACAACTGAGTAAATAAATAATTAGTATTTCAATAATTTTTTCTGAATAAAAAAAAATTACTTGCGTAACGGTGTGTAAGTTATGTATTATACTAATTTCTTATCTGCATATGTTCTTCTAATCAGCATATCATCTTATTCTTGAGATTATCATTTTATTCTTGAACTTAAAGTAAGTAAAAGTAAATGAAAAAACGTCTGGAGTTTCCAATTCTTATAAAATCATTTTTTTATTTATTATTTAAGTTAATTATACTTTTTTGTCTATCCTCAACCTTTATCACATCAAATGTATTAAAATAATAATAAAAATGCTAATTAACTATCAAAAATATTTAGTTATAAAGTGGATAAATGAAAAATTATAACATTTTTTTTATTAATTAACAAGTTTTTTTACTCTTTTTATAACAATTAATTGTTTTTTAGAAAAAAAACTTTTTTTTCTTTCTATTTTTCAGATTGATTGTTTATGATGAAATAAGTGCATGCCAGCAAGTATTTTCTGCTATATATTTTCACTTAAATAGGAAATTTCAGATCACTTAATCTAAAATTAATAATTTAAATAACATTGGTGGGGAGGTTTTAAATATTAATATTGTCCATATTTGTATGCTAATTATTTATTTCTTTTCAGAAACATAATATTTTAAAGAAAATTGAAAGCGTACTGCAATACTTAACGTAAAACTCATCCTTTTTAATAAAACAGTAATCTTAAATTAATTTTTCCAAGATATTACATTCTTGGTGCCAAGGACACACGAATCATTTTTGACAAGATAATTGCTATACTTAATATTTATGACACCGTGTGATGGTTTGTCGATAATAATTTTAAGTTCAATATGTAATGTCGGGATATATTCTACGTAAGAAGATTCTTTTTTTACAAGAAGTTTGGATTTTGTTTCTGCGAAAACCCTCTTTTAAAATTATTGCAACCGATAATCAGAGTTTATAATTATTACACAAAAGCTTACAATTAGCTCCATAATGAATTTCTAAGTGACATTTTAACGGAAGCTCAGATTTCTAATCGGTTATTAAAATAGTGTTAGCTTTCATACTTTAATCTTCCAAACAAACAAGATCTTTAAGAATTTGTACTTGATATATTAGTACTAAACTTGTAGCTTCAGCAACAATGCATTACAATTTATCTAAACATGTATTCACGGAACTTCATTTTTTTCTATGCCATAGATAAAACGATAGGAAATATATAAATTTTTAGTTCCTTTTAATGCCATTTACAATCGCATTTCCTAATAAAGATTTTCAAACACCAAATGCAGTTTTCATATAATTTGTAAACTATTAATGTCTAATTGTATTTCCTTCATGTCTACCCATTTTATTACTACTATACTATATTATATTACATATTATATTATATTATATTACATATTATATTATATTATTATATTATATTATAATCATTATACAGTCTTTAAAAATATTATTGCCTTTTTATAGTTTTTAAGCCATGTTAAGCANATTATATTATATGATTAGATTATATGATATTAATTAAACAAAAACACTTGACTGAAATGAAAGATTTTCAGAACATTTATTATTAATTGCATTCGTTCATAATGCATTCTATTAGTTTTTTAGCTTTTAAACTAGCTAGAATTTGAAGATAATAAAGAAGTATAAAAAAACTTTATCGAATGATTATAGTATAAATATCGGTAGTAATTATTTTTCTATCATAATGCCATTAGTATCCTTCGTCATCATGAAATATTTTTAATTAAAAAAAATATATATATATTGCTCATTGACCCTTTCATAAGTTTCGCAGCTGATAATTCCACTTAGTTCCCCTTGTATTTATTATTAGTTACCCTGTAAAATAATTAATTCGCTGATATATTTTGTGCTATGTACTCCAATTTAATGACTTTTTATGTGAAATCAGTTATTAAGGGATATTTCGATGAATAGGTTATACATTCATTTGACAATTCTAAAGTAGTATTTTCCATGAGTTAAGAATCTGTTACGTCTTCACATCAACCCATTTCATTTTATGCGTTTCCTCGAGCTCCTTCGTTCATATCTATCCACAATTCTGAAATGTACAGCAGTTAAATTTTTCTGTTCCGAAAGAATGTGAAGAAAGCTGTTTGAAATATTACTTTTATAAAAAGCTCATTTAAAACTTGATGCCAGTTGGCACCATTACTAGAGATAACCAATTAAAATCTAAGGTGAAACGAATATTAAAAACATATAAGTGTAGAGTAAAGCCGTTATTCTTTTGTAATTGAATATCTCACTGATAAAAAACAGATACAAAATAGATCGTTGAAAGCATAAAAAATTTTATTTTATTTTAATTAGTTGGTATAGAAAGAATATAATAGTTCACAAATAAATTAATTCCACTAAGTAATAATAAATAAATATTAAGAAGCAGCCATTCCTAATTAAAACAATTGAATATAACATTGATGTTGCCATCGAATATGAGTTCGATGAATGTCATTTTTTAATCCTCACGATGTTTAATTAAAAAACAAAAGATATTCATTTTTTTACTAAAGAATGATTAATATCAGATTACATGAATAAAAAAATAATCAAAAACTCGGTAATAAGGATACATAATTTAATAGAATTTAATTTGAAATCGAATCTAGGAACAAAAAAAATGTGTAACATGACTTTTAATTTAAGATTTTAAATGCATTTGACGATTTACAATTTGAAATAAAATGCTTCTTAAAACGTGAACTAGACTCGTTGATTTCGAGAATTTCTTTGTAAGAAAAAGAACATTTTGTTACTTTTCCTCCCCGCATTGATTGCTTTATTCAAGATTTCGAAATTTTTCATATTCATTTGATTCCAGTTTCAAAGAATGATATTAATTAACTGTAACCGAAAAAATAAAAATAAAAACTCAGTTACACTGCGTTTCTTAATGCAGCTAATTAAAGATCATTCTTCTACGAGCCTTTTTAAAGAACTACTACCAACTGTTATTCATCTTTTGAACTGAGTTCATTTAGTTTTTTTTTTCTTTTTTAGTCGAAACTTTTCGAACGAAGAACAGATTTAAAAGCGAGATTAATTAAAAACTTAAAATGCACAAAAAAGTGACTTCGGTAAAATGCTTCAAAATAGTGCATAATTAAACACTGCTTCCTGAGAAATAGATACGTTGCGGAGAAAAGCGGTAAAAAAATTAATTAGGGCGCATTTTTCTGTAAGAGATTAAAAATAAAAAGTGATAGGACAAAACGCTACTGCTTTTGAAAAGGAAATGTTTTAAAACTGTTTAGTTTGAAAAGCAAAAATCTTGTTAATTGATGTAACATGATTTCAAAAAAACGATTGATTTATTTTAAATGGTGACTCTTAATTAAAATTAAATTAGTTTTTCCTACTTTCCTGAATCATATATATTAATTAGTTAGCACAAATAATATGACACATATTTTTTTTTAAATTGTATCTGTTGCGCTTATGATAGTAAATGAACAGTTTAAGATGTTTTTCATAGATAGATTCAAAACTGAGTTCCTAACTTGAAGAATGACTTGACTTTCTGCAGAGAAAGTAGCAATAAAACTAAAAACGAATTGTGTTTGGTAACATTCATAATTTTTTTTAATATCTATGAAGGACTGTTCTTTCACATTACCAATTATTTGAAAAATTTCGTAAAGAAGTAACAAAGAACATAAAAATGTGCAGTTTGCTGTGTTCTGCATAGGAAACAAAAGAATAAATTATCCTTAAGTTTCCATTTTTTTTTGCACAGTTCGTCAACAAACATCACTTCTAATCATGAAAAATTTCAAACAAAGCTTCAAAATGACTGAAAATATTCTTTTCATAGTTTTCTCAGTCAATAGAGAATAAAACATAGTTTCCTCAACAGAGCTCAGCAAACCTCACATTTCTAAATCCTTAATTTTTCCTCTGATTTTCCAAACCGTGTGTTATTTTTAGGGTACGCAAAGAAATAATAGGTAAAAATAAGTATAGTATATTTTTTTTCTCTCTTCCAGAAATATAAAAGGTGGTAAAATATTTCTTAATCAAACTTTATGAATAAAATAGTACAAAGTACCACTAATTTATGGAGAATTCTTCAAAGAGTAATTGTACCTTCAAAAAAAGTATAACTTATTTCGTACCGTTAGTTGAATAGAACTGAATAATTTAATATATTTGTATATTAAAACAATCAAAACAGTTAAAGTTTGCTACTGTTTTTAAATAAATTACTTACTGATAGATACTACTACTAATTTGTTACTGTTGTGTCTGGCAAAGTTCTATGTAAAGGTTTTTTAACTTTTCCTGGCTTTCATGGCTTTTTTGCTAAAATTTCCAGAGTAACTTTTAACAATATTACAAATTAAAAAATAAAATCAACGCAAAGTTTAACTAAACTTTAAGAAAGCAAGTTTAATAGTATTAGAGTTTCATACACTTTCACTAAAAAAGTTTTAATATGAACAATAGTTTTACGTTAAAAAATGTAATTTGGTTTAACGTATCAATCATGAAATTAGCTCTTTCACTTATATTTATGTAAAATCATCAAATAATAATAAAAAAATCATGAAAAATCACGAATGATTAAGTAAGAATTAAGAATTTTTCGCCTAAGAACATTGCTCCACTTACATATTTTTCATTGAGGACCTGATGAGAAATAAAATATTGAGGGGAATCGGGAATGATTTTACATATTCAGTAGAGGCAAACAGTGCTTTCAACTTTATTTTTCAATCTCGCTTCATTTGAAATGCAGTTTTCAATTGTAGCTATATTTATTTATTGTTTCCTATCTTGTTTACTTCTATGAAATTCTGTATCACATTTTTATGCAAATTTCTTAAAATAAATTTAAACAAGAATATTTTTCTTTATATTCGGAAAAAATATGAAGTAATTGTTAAATAAAACTCCAGTTCTTCGTAATTATATGTTTCTTGTTGTTGTTGTTAATTTACGTCGCACTAGAGCTGCACAATGGGCTATTGGCGACGGTATGGGAAACATCCCGGAGGATGATCCGAAGACATGCCATCACAATTTCGATCCTCTGCGGAGGGGATGGTACCCCCGCTTCGGGAGCCCGACGACCTGCGCGCGAAGTCGAGCACTTTACGGTAGAACAGTTTAACGAGGACCAATACCGCACACCCTCGGTCCCTACGCAGACTG
>NC_092206.1:45191357-45304348 GCF_043381705.1 Parasteatoda tepidariorum
AAATACAGTCAAACCTCGATATCTCGAACTTGAAGGGAGAGGAGAAAAAATTCGAAATATCGAAAATCGCATGTTATCGATGGTAGAATAAAGAAAGATGCTCTTTACATACCTTATTTACTATTCCATATTTATTCTAAAAATACTTTTTACAATTTCATTTAAAAAAAGATTCAATTATAGTTTGCTTTAGAGATGTGTAAGAAAGTTTGTCTATAACACTTTCTAAGTGGACTATAGCTTTAAATGTCTCCTCTGACATATTTGGCTGCCCCTCAATGAATCTCTTTATAGTGTCCACTGCAGAAAGTGCTTTTTTGTTAGTAACATTGGGCGGAAAATCTTCGATTTCCGCATCCTCTTCTTCTGATAGTTCACAACAAGCTTTCGTTTGAGCGATGATATTATTGTCATCCCACTGACCACACACTGTTACTGCATCATCTACGTATACAAAGTCATGAAATTCCATGTCATCAAGCTTCATGAGTTCGGTCAATCTGCCCCAATCATTTTCGTTGTAGTTTTCAGCAGAATTAGCGATATTGATTGTTTGACTGCTTTCGTGATCTTTAATGAATCCAGACTTCTTGAAGCCATTCATTACCGTAGAGGAGGACACATCATTCTATGCCTTGTCAGCCAATCTTAAATTTTTTTTTTTTGAATATTTTTTTCATGTTAGAAAAAAAATCTACACTATTTATGGAGAAAAAAAATTCAAGTTATCGAGGGATTAGAAAAGAAAATTCGTGAAATCAAGTTTTTTTTAGCATTGAGTGTATAGGAAATTTGAAGGGATTTTTTTTTCCTTCGAGATATCGAAAAATTCGTGAAATCGAGGTTCGAGTTAGAAAGGTTCGACTATATTTTGTAATACTATATGTAATAAACTAATAAGGTAAATACTTACAAAAAACAGGATTTTTTAAAAAGAAAAAAAATTAGCTCTTTCACTTATATTTATGTGAAAATCATCAAATAATAATAAAAAAAATCCCTAATGATTAAATAAGAATTAAGAATTTTTCACTTAAGAACATTGCACCACATACATATTTTTCATTGAGGGCCTGATGAGAAATAAAATATTGAGGGAATCGGAAATGATTTTCCATATTCAGTAGAGTCAAACAGTGCTTCCAACTGTATATTTCAATCTCGCTTCATTTGAAATGCAGTTTTCAATTGTAGCTATATTTATTTATTGTTTTCTATCTTGTTTACTGCTATGAAATTCTGTATCACATTTTTATGCAAATTTCTTAAAATAAATTTAAACAAGAATATTTTTATTTATATTCAGAAAATATATGAATTGTTAAATAAAACTCCAGTTTTTCGTAATTATATGTTTCTAATAATGTAGTTTTGATAAAGAAAAACTTTTTAGAAATACATTACAATTATAGTTTTATTTCTCTACTTAAAAAGGACATAATCATCAAACGTTCCATAAATTAGATTTTTTTTCCATTAATCAGGTACAATTTTTTCTTAATATGACTCTTTATTTAAATATTACTTCATTCTTGGAGTAAATTAATTTATAAAATTAATTGAACTAAATAACGGAATAATACAACTTTAAAAAGAACAGTCTAATTTTGACCTTCAGAAAATATGACCAGTGTCTTTTTTGCCTGACTAAAATTATATACATTTTTAAAACCTCAAAAAAATTTTGAAAAATAATGAATACCAAAATTTTAAAAAATAAACTTGTACGTCCAACCTATTTTTTCTATTGGAGAAAAATCATTAGAAGTTTTTAAATATTAAGATACAAACTTTATGAATCATATTGGGATTTTAAATATTAAGGTAATGTATTTTCTTAAATTGTAAAAATATTTGGTTGCGCATAAGGAAAAAGCATGTTCCTTTTTCAAAATTTTAAAAGCATTCATTTATCACGAAATTATTATATAGTTTCTTTTGTCTATGTTTGTTTGTTGTTATAAATATTCTTCAATCTACTTCATTACTGAAGTAATGTAATTAAACCAAACGACTAGAGGGAAAATTTGATTATTTTTTCTTATCTAAACCAGTATTCAAAAGTCTTGCTTTCAAAACCATTTAATTACGGTTAAAAAAATCAATAAATAAAGTAATATAATTTACCAAACTAAATATATAGAACTCATTTTTGATTGTGATATTGAAAAATTAAAAAAAAACTTACAAAAAAACACGCTGATAATTGTGCAGAAATAAAGTTAACCAGTTAACCTGTATATATTTCATTCCCATTGCACCAGATATTTCAGCTTAATTGATAATTTAAACAACTATATTAAAATTCATAACTTTTCACCCCTTGATAAGTCAGAATCTGTTAAATCACAGAAATCTTTAAAACAGATCGATAGTGCCATCTACTGGTAAAGAAGAAAATCATACAAATCATTCTTTCTGCTTAAATATCGTAAATTTTGTTTCTCTTACAAGAAATGTTTTAAAAAATCATTTTTCAGTCAGGCGAGAGTGGTCAATAACGGCGAAATTCGAAAGTACATATTAATCCATTCAAATTATAATTCTTACTGAATAATTACACAAGCATAAAAAATTAGTTTTATAAAGACTTTTTTTCAAATACATAAATAAATAAAAACTCGAATTTAACAATGAGCATCAGATCATTTTACAGATCCATTTGCAGTAAGTAAATCAGAATCATGTGTATGAAATAGAGCTCAATTACTTTGAAATATGAAAGCAGTAAAATGCTTTGAAGTTCAATTTAGCCTTTTAAATAATTTAATTATCTGTCAAATGCGATAAATTAATACAATAAGTGAATTAAATTTGCAAGGTAGAGATTAATTTTGTATCAAATTTATAATTGAGTACAAGTAATGAATATTCAAATGAGTAATTTTTCACGAACATTATATAAATGAAAATTATTTTCAAAAGCTATTGAAATTATCATGCTAAATTTGAAATTATCATTAATTTTTGAATATTTATAAAAAATTGTCTTAAAAAATTCTTTAACTTAGGAACTGTCATAAATGGTATAACTTCATAAATAATAATAATGAGTTGCTTTTTTCAAATTTGTGATTATTTAATAGTTTTTAATAAAATTTTAACAGACTTGTTAGAATGAATTTCAGAATTATACTTATAACAACCGAAACAATGCTTCATTTAAGAATAATTAGATGATTTAACCAGGTTAAAATCAAACATAATCCTCAACTAAAATATTTTTATTTATTCGATAGCGCTAACGCGTTTAACTTGTAATTTCTTAATAGTAGACAAAGGCGTGTAACGACAAAATATATTATAACTAAATTGTGGAATTAGTTTATTTCGGTAAAACAGAATACTACATTATTAGTTCACTAAAGTTTCTAAAAATTAATTTATAAATTTGCTCCTAATAACTTGCTTAGCTATTAATTCAATTCATTTGAGTTGTAGAAAAGAAAAAGTAAATGATAAAATATCATGTATAGAAAATGGTATAGAGGTGAATAATCTAGTCAAGTATGTATTAGTGAATAAAATAAATGATGGAACGTGACGTAGCAAATCATATAGATATGAATAAACTAGTTAAGTATGTATTAGTAAATAAACTAAATGATGAAATGTTATGCATAGTCAACGTTATAGAGGGGAATAAACTAGTCAAGTTTATATTAGTAAATAAAATGATAAAGTTATATTCTCGACGGCTAGTGTTGCATTTGATTCTAAAATAACTTTATTATATTTGATTCGATACATATTTATTGAATTATAGTTTACTCTATTTTAAAATTTTTATTTTGATCTGTAAAAACCAGAACAGAAAACTAAAGTATCAGCGTTTTTTTTCTTTTTTTAATGAAAGGTTTTTTTACGAGTACTTAAAAGGAAATGGTTGTTTTTAAATGCATTATTTTTTCTTATTCTTCGTAAAATAATTTTTTTAATTAATTAATGTATCTGATTTGAATGTAAGAATCGTACCTCATTAATCAAATTTATTTCTTGAAATATCACATTTTCATCTTTCCAGATGAATTTCGCGACTCTTAAATTAAAATCTTTATTTATTTACTTACATTATTATTTATTTACTTTATTTATTTACTTTATTTATATCCTTTGTTTCTTAACTTATTTATGTTATTTATTTATATATAATACTTATTTATTTATTTATGAAGGTTATATTTATTAAGGTCCGGGTGAATTTCACTATCATTCACTTATATATGTATTTATTTATTTATATTATTTATATAGTCACAATACTTACTTAGTTGTAACATTTTATTTCTTTATGAAGGAAATATTTATTACGGTTCAGGTGAATTATTCGATTCTTCAGCTTAAATTTTAATTTATTTAATTATATTTACATATTTTATTTATTTGCATTATTTATTTCTATTATTTATTTAGTTATAATATTTATATCTATGAACTAGACAAATGAAAGGTATTCGAAAGATATTATTCGACTTATATCTGTATTTATTTATTTATATTATTTATATAGCTACAATACTTACTTAGTTGTTATATTTTATTTCTTTATGAAGGTAATATTTATTAAGGTTCAGGTGAATTTTGCGACTATTCACCTTAATTTTTAATTTATTTAATTATATTTATATATTTTATTTATTTGCATTATTTACTTCTATCATTTATTTAGTTATAATATTTATATCTATGAACCAGACAAATGAAAGATAGAACTTATTTTGTTAAAAACAAAGCAATATCTGATGCATTAAAGAAAAGGTTTTCAATGCGAGTTTCTCTAATATGGAGGGGAATTCAGAAATCACAATTGCAATGATATTTGTGATGCCTTGTTTGCTTATAGCAAAGATGTTATGAGACTTCAAATTAACATGGTTTTTGAATCATTAACATTTACCCTGCAGCCAAGTAAAAAATAAAAGACGCAGTTTAAATGCCTTACCCCTGGAGAGCAAAGCGATGTTACTTATCTATAAATATCATCTTGCCATGAAGAATCATCTGGGTTTAGAACGAACAAATAGCTTAAACAGTTAAAAGTTATTAAACGTTTTTTTAAAAAATCGCCAATTTGGTGAAATTTTTCCTCCTATATGAAAATTATAAAAATAACTGCCTTATTTTCAGTTTTTGCAAACTTTTATAAGCCTATTTTATGCAGTATTGGAGTAATTTTTTAAATATTAAAAAATTAAACCACAAACGCTTTTCATTCTGTGAACACAGTAGTTTCTCTCCGTATCGATGTTTTACGCCATTTTCATAATAAGCATATACAACGCCGGCTTTAGATAGGCTGATCTTGACCTAACAGGCATACGCAACTGTTGCAAACTCACAGCAGTTATGAAAATAGCATATTATTCACAAAAAATCATCATTTGATAGGACGACGAAATCGTAAGTAGTTGCTTGAACTGTAATTATGTATATAATTATATATCAACATAATTATATTTTGTCGGTTGAATAAGAAAAATAATTTATAAAATGAACTTATTCTTCATTAATTTATTCAAAATTTTAAACAAAATATTAGCACGTTATAAATTTTAAAACCTAATAACGTAACCTTCATTCGATAGTTAATAAAACTATCTATTACCTCCCACCATTAAATGAATCTCTTTGTCTATATAATCGGACAAATATGTGTCCCATGTTTTTTTTTCGAGTTTATTAACATGATCCTGCAATGATAAAGGTTGAAGATCCCTTTATAAAAGAAACCTGTACAGCAAAATATGCAAACAAAACCTTTAGTTGTTGTGTCTTTTCTCTGAACTCTATATAATACCTGTGATATTATATCTAATTCAAAATTCTAAACAGGCTTAACAATAAATTTCTTTTGTAATAACGTAATTAATATTTTTTTAAAAAGAAAAACTATTTAAATAACTAGCAAAAATAGGCATTTCGATACTTTTTGGTGCCTAAAATTCCAAAGAATATTGAGAAGTTACAGATACTTTTTTCGGAAAAGAAAGATATATGCGCTTCCAAAGAAACAAAATTGTTTTTGCGCTTCCTAACAAACACCTTTGTAAACAGCTTGAATCACGCAATACTCAAATCACAAACACTTTGAAAAGCCTTATATCACGCTATCTTTTCTGCTGTGCAAAAGAAACAAAATTATTACGTAAATCAACCTAATGCAATAAGAACAATGAGGACAAGAAACATTACGTAGTATTATTTTGTAAAAGAAAAATAACACAGAAAAAGAAGGCAAACTAATAATGTCTACACTGTACGTCTACACTGTGTTAAAATAGCTTCGAAACAAATATAGTCGAATTTGAAAACCCATATTCAAAATTGAAACAGCCTATACTCATTTTTGAGTAAATGCATTGTCTCAAAAGTGACGTAGAATGAGAAATGTGCGGTGGCAGTAGTAGGATTCGAATCAAGAACCTTTAGGGTCATAGTTTGATCCTTTAATCCCCCATAGTTGTACACATGTACGCCCCAGTCCAGGGAAAATAAGGACGTTTTCTATAGTGACCGCTTCATGTTCCATTTGCTTAAAAGTTTTTAAGATACAGCAAATTAAGCAAAAAATGCGAAGTTAAAATTACTGATTTCCGAACTAGGCAATTAAGACCATATTTTCTTAATTGCAATCCTTTGTACCTTTGAAAATTAGTATGTCATGATGTGCCATTGCGTAGGCTATAATATAAAGCTCCCTAGTTTTCTGGAGATCGAACTTTAAAACTGGTCAGAGCACTCTACTACGAACTCGGAGGTTCTTGGTTGGAATCTACCTGGCTGCCAACGAGCATCTCCCTCACACATTTCTCACTCCGCATCACTTTTGACGCTAGGAATTTTGTTCAAAAATAAGTATATATATTGTTACCAATTTTGGATACATGGCGTTTTCGAATTCGATTATATTTGTTGTGGAACTATTTTGACACATTTTTGTTCAATTTTGGGATACTCTTTCTTGCAATGTAGTTGATCATTCAAATTTGATGTTTCTTTGATATTCATCTACATTGAACCTCCATAAAATTCGGCTTATATTAGTGAGATTTCGATATAATTAAATAAAAATTATTAAAATGAAGTTTTCAAAACTTAAAATGAGAAAATAATTTCATTTAATACTTAGCAGTTATTAGATTTTAGACGTTGAGAGATTTTAATTGATGATAAATTTAATTTGTTAATAAAACTTGTATGTTTATCCATAGAAAAGGTTGATTTCATACCCAACAAATGATGATATCTCTTGTACCCCAAAACGTATCAAACTACTTATTTTTATATTTTTCCTTTTTTTTTTTTAATTTATTTTTAAAATCGCCTGTCTTTTTCGGACAACCGGTAATAAACCACACCGTCTCTTAAACTGCCTCAAAACAAACAT
The DNA here is from genome assembly GCF_043381705.1 of Parasteatoda tepidariorum. NCBI lineage: Eukaryota > Metazoa > Arthropoda > Arachnida > Araneae > Theridiidae > Parasteatoda > Parasteatoda tepidariorum. The sequence continues at coordinate 45,198,745 of NC_092206.1, forward strand.
GTGCACGGTGCGAGGGTTAGCACTTCCAGCATTTTATTACAACTGCCTGAAAGTGATAAAAATAATAAATTCTTAAAAGTAGTAAATTCTATACAAATCAATTGGGATTTGTAAACTTCAAGTGTAAGAAAGTGGTAGTTTTTCAGAGATAAAAATGATCTCAAAGATAACCACTAAACTTGAATCTTGGGAAACAAAAAATACATGAATAGATAAAATTTTATCTAAACATTAAAAATATAAATTTGAAGAAAAAAAATGTCTAAATAGAGGTAAAAGAAACGAGTCAAATTAGTGATTTTTGTTAATTGAATAAAAGTACCAATTTCAAAAATTTAGTTTGAAAGAGTGGAAATTTCAATACAACATTTCATCAGTGCCATTCTGTTTTTGAAACTTACTAAATTTGCGTAAGTGTAAATGACCCTAATAGTTATTTCAACAAAAATTATAGGAATTTTATGATTTTCTTAAACTGACTTTTTTGCTTTTAAAAGTCTGAAAATATGACAATCATAAATAATGAAATAGCTCATTTGTATTCCTAAGAACTTACAGCTATAAGGATTTATTTCAATTAAAAATACTGTTTATACTGTTGGCTGTAAGAAAATATAATTTAAAATTTTTTATGACATTTAGAAAACTGAATTGGGAAAAAAATTTAATGCCTTTTCTATCCATCNTAAATTTGAAGAAAAAAAATGTCTAAATAGAGGTAAAAGAACATAGTCAAATTAGTGATTTTTGTTAATTGAATAAAAGTATCAATTTCAAAAATTTAGTTTGAAAGAGTAGAAATTTACTTCAACAGTAGAAAATACAACATTTCATCAGTACCATTCTGAGTAAGTGTAAATGACCCTATTCATAAATTTGAGTAAGTGTAAATGACCCTAATAGTTATTTCAACAAAAATTATAAGAATCTTATGATTTTCTTAAACTTACTTTTTTGCTTTTAAAAGTCTGAAAATATGACAATCATAAATAATGAAATAGCTCATTTGTATTCTTAAGAACTTAAAGCTATAAGAATTTATTTCAATTAAAAATACTGTTTATACTGTTGGCTGTAAGAAAATATAATTTAAAATTTTTTATGACATTTAGAAAACTGAATTGGGAAAAAAATTTAATGCCTTTTCTATCCATCTCTTATTCTCTCTTTCTTTTTAAGCAAGTTCACGTCATTAAGAAGCAGAAAAAGAAATCTATGAAAATTTCGAACCATCAAACCACAGAAGTCCTACATTTTGTCATTAGCATCGATTTTTCTGAAAGACAAGTTCTCTTTAATAAAAAATAATCCCCTTTTCTTAATTTCTAAAGGAAGTTATAGTAAAAGAAAAAAAACGTTTTATATGTTTTTAGTTATATTCTTTAAGCTTATTTTTCCAGCTGTCAGACTTTTTCACTTTTTCTTCTGTTGCTGACCATCAATCCAATTTCCGCAATTACCTTCCCTGTTAAAAGCAAAACATCCTTTCTTTAAAGCAATCTGTTATCGTCACTTGCTTTAGAGAAACTATTTCTGACTGTGCTGCTGTAGTTTATTTCCTCTCAAGCAGTTCGCGTCAAGAAATCATCTAAATCAGTTTGGACAATTACTCGAGGAAGCAAAACAACATCTGACTGGGAGTGACAATAAATAAGTTTACAAGGGTCTTCTTCTCTCTCCAAAACACATTCGATTCAAAATAACTTTTCCCACCCAATCTTGGTGCTGTCGGAGGCGAACAATTGAAGATGCAAGCAGTAATGGAATTGGACAAGTAATTTAATGTGATTTTTCTCTTTCCACTTTTGCCAGTATCACCTCCTTCCTCCTGCCCCACGATTGGATGCAGACTACCCCGGGTTATATTTAAGACCCCTTTGTCATGTAAATGGGTCACGCCATAAACATATCTTGTACAATGAATGAATATCTCGTCTAACAGTTTCGAATTCCAACTGTAATGGCGGATGATCCGTCAATCCATTCCGAAGCTTGTTGGAAAGGCTCGGGGGAGGAGCAGAAAAGAATGCCTCTTTTAACAAAAATGAAAAACGGGAATTGATCATGGCCGACGGCCAAATGGGAGAGACTTCACTTTGGAATGACCCATTTGCTGGTAGACTGCTGCAGGATATCAATGGACGGAGTTTTCTGAGGTACAATAAATGTTGAGTGGACCAGGTTAAAAGTAAGATTTCGCGAACTGCTGAATTTTCTTTGTTGGTTTTGCTGTTTATACTTTAAAAGCAGAGCAATAAGGATGAAACCATCAATATAAATTTTTGCATTAAAGTCTGCAAATGATCAGGTCATCCGTAAGGGTGCATCTGTGCGTTTGCTGAGAAATTTTAAAATCTGTTCATTGCTTCACTAGGAAAAAAGGAAAGAAAAACATTTTGACAAGATGGGAAAAACATGCTTTGATAACTTCTATCATTTCAAAATTGTAGCTTTATGATTAAGTAGAAAGCTTTGGCTATTAGTTTTTACATCAAAATCATAAAGAGGCAAATTATTGTTTATAGTTATAAAACGTGTAGTTTTATATATAATAAATGAAAAATCTTTGCTCATACGAAACTATTGTTTAATATTGTAACAGTATATATTTTTTTTCCAATCATACATGGGTAGAATATTTAGTGCATGAAAAAAACAATGTTGATTATCATAAAATAATTGTAATTTTTCGACCTAGAATATCTTATTTACATCAAGATTTGAAAAAAAAATGACGAGAAGAAAACATTGCAAATAAGTATTAAAATCAAAACAATAAAAGCCACGGTGGTCAAGGGAAATAAACAGTGACCAAAATAGACATCTCGAAGCAAGTTTTTGAGCGCTCAAAACATACAAACTTTTTCCACCTTAATAAACTGCTTTTTATAAAAAAAAAAATTTAAAAAAAATTCCACAAATTTGATTTCAATCAAACATAATATCGAAAAAATAATCTTCATATATTACCTAAATACTTATAAACTTACATGGGATCATCACCATTTTCTGTTAATTGAAGATCTAGTGGGTTCTTTATTTCTTTATTTACATCAATTACTAAACTGAAGTAAACAATAAATTTAATGTTATTTACATAAAAAATTATATAAATTTAATTTCCTTTTAATGTATCATCTAAACGAAATCCACATAACATGTCCCTTGAAATACGAGTATTTATATCCTGCCACGGGAACATAGACATCCACTGTTGATTAATGAATTTTTGACAAGAACTCTTTTCTGCTTTTATCTACAACAATTTCTGAATCCAAACTTACTATAAAGCTAGAAAACTTAGTAAAATTTAATTTTCACCTAATATAAAATTATAATGCTTTAAAAAATTTTATAATCTTAAAGGAGATCATCAACATCATTTTTTATGATCAAGGGTCGATTGGACCTTTTCTTTTTTTATTGATATCAATCACTGAAATCAACAATTTAACTAGACTCTATAACAAAAATATCGACGCACCAAGAAGGAGTTGTCCGATTGAAACGAAAATTGGTGGATAGGAAGACAATGTACAGAATAGTAAATGATTAAAATGTCAAAACAATTGAATGATTTATTGCAGAGTTACAATAACAAGTTTAATAAGGTGTTGACCCGCCTCTAGCCTGGATACAAGCTGCCACACGGCGTGGCATAGACCGTGCCAGATGCAATCGCCTTCCCATCATATCCCTGACATGCTCGATGGGAGAGAGATCTGGTGATCTGGCAGGCCAAGGAACAGTTTGACAAGCTTGCAGACAGTTCATAGCAACACGTGCCGTATGTGGTCTGGCATTGTCCTACTGAAAAACCAGCCCAGGGAGCTGCAAAAGGAACGGTAGCAAAACAAGTCTTAGGATGTCGTCGACGTACCGCTGGGCAGTAAGTGTACCTCTAATGACGACCAAAGGGGTTTGACTATCAAAGGAAATGGCACGCCAGACCATAATGCCTTGTTGAGGGCTGGTGTGGCGTGCGCAATAGTGAAGGCAGGATCCCCCCTCTGCCCTGTGAGTCTCCAAACACGTCTTCCATGATCGTCAGGACACAGTTGGAAGCAGAATTCGTCGCTAAAGACCATACGTCCCCACTCGGCATCATTCCAGCCTGATCGAGCGTCGATTTTGCGCGTCTTAGTGCGTTCTTGGTGCGTCGATTTTTTTGTTATAGAGTGTATTAATGTGACAACACAATTTTTTTACTCTTTTTATAATAGATTAAAGAAAATCCACATGTGACCTTCTAAATATTTATAACCTTACGTGAGACCATAAACATCTTCTGTTAATCGAAAGACGACTGAATTTCTCTCTTTATTTACATCTATAACTTGATCAAAATCAATAAACTTAATGTTATTTATATGCGTTTAATGCTAAATAATAAATTTAATATCCTTATAATTTATTGTCTAAAACGAAACCCACATAAATACGAGCATTTGTATGTTTACATGAAAACATCAACATCTTCTGTTGGTCAATGATCTTTTGATTGGACCTCACTTCGCCTTTTTTTATATCAGAATCTGAATCCGAACTTACTACGCATTATAAACCAATGAACAAAACTTACACAAATTTAATTTCCTCATATTATAATAACTAAAAATAATCCACATAAAGTGACCTTCTAAATATTTATAACCTTACATGGGAGCATCAACATTTACTGTTGATCAAGGGTTGACTGGGCCTTTCCTCTCCTTAAGATGAAGTTATCGAGTATTTCACATTCCTCACGAATCTTTACTTAAGCAGACAGGAGGGCGCACAAAGTCATCATCTTCTTACCAGAAATTATTCACGAAACCTCATAAATATGCTATAATAAAGGTCTCGCATTGTAATATATCTCCATCCCAAACTCAAACTCTTCCCATTGCTGTAGGTAATGATGCCGAAGACGATGCCAAGTGGGAAAGAAGATGCGGAGGATGAGCAAAAGATGATCCGAGAAGTCTTCCGGAAGGGTTAAAGGAAGGTGGGATGCTGCTGCCAAAAATGTGATGGATAGACTCGGTTTTCCCAGTAAACAATTCCAGCTTCCGATATATTTCATTCTCCTCTCGTGCGTAGGGTTAAGCGATGACGATGACGGATTATCGATATCATATAGAATGGATATCCGCATCGACTGGAAAGGTTTGCTTCGTAATTGAAAGGACTTCAAAAGCTGTACTGTTATTTTATTTCCAAATAACTAGTGTTAATCTTTGGTATTTCTGAAGTCACATTTGTAGTCTCGTGTATCAAGCTAAAGCGTCAATTTTATTTAAAATAAAAAAAATAGTTTTCGATTTTTCAGACAAAAATAATTATAATTTTATTTTTCTGAATTATTTTTTATAAATGTTTAATTAACGACACATTAATTTTATTGTAAAAGTACACGATATTTTTCATAACTTTGTATACTTAAATTGTTTTCTGACTTTTATTTTGTTCTAGAGAAAATTCGCGAATGTTTTTACGAGATTTTTTAATTTTATAAATATTGAGAAGTTTATTCATACGAGCTAAAAATATTTCTTAAAATAGAAATAAATAAATATAAACCATTTTAAAACCATGTAGATCATTGTTGTTAAACACCCAAAGATCGTACTCTTTTTAATAAATGATTTTTATTTAATTTTTAACAAAATCATTATGCTTCAATAAAGTCAATTTTTATCGGTAAATAGATCAATTTTCAAAAACTCAAGTGTTTTCAAGTTAAGTATTTGTTTCAGGTCAAACTTGCAACAGTTACCAGAATCGATCACCCTGATCATGCAATTTAATCATACTTTCTTTTTATGCTTAGAAATTTAAATTTAATGCCAACAACTACCGACGCTTTAAGGGAAAAATTGTGTGCTTTATAAACAAAATTCAGCCACATTTAAGCATAATGACCATAGTAAATTTCGACAAAATTGAGCGCATTTAGCAACAAAGCATTGGAAGCTATGTACCTGATATCGTATATTCGGCACTGAGAAAAAACTATATTCCAAACTACCAAAACATTCGGTAATTTTAACTGAAGTACTGCGGTAATGATTTCCCTAAAATTAACAATAAAATATGGTTTTTTAATGTGTGATAAAATTTGGTAAATATAGTAAAATTTGATCATTTTATTATGATACCTTAGATCAGGGCATAAATACCATTTATTCGGTTAAATTTACTTTCTAGTTTTATATTTCTTAATAAATGCGTAGTATTAAGAGCTATAATTTTGAAAACCAGAAATCCCGGTAAACCACTATATATGAAAGGAAAAATTACCAAGTTGTTGTTGTTGTTCATTTACGTCGCACTAGAGCTGCACAATGGGCTATTGACGACGGCCTGGGAAACATCCCTTAGGATGATCCGAAGACAGGTCATCACAATTTTGATCCTCTGCAGAGGGGATGGCACCCCCGCTTCGGTAGCCCGACGACCTGCACGCGAAGTCGAGCACTTTACGGTAGAACAGTTTAACGAGGACCCATACCGCACACCCTCGGTCCCTACGCAGGCTGATCCAAGTGGTTACCCACCCGCGCACTGACCGTAGCCAGTGATGCTTGACTTCGGTGATCTGCTGGGAGCCGTGTTTTAACGATCAGTCCACTGCGGGGCGAAAAATTACCAAATGAATGGTTTAAAAGCATATATTTTGGTTTTATAAACCAGAATTATGCTTTGCGTCTTCCGTAGATGTCCTTACCATACATTATGTCAATTTCAATAGAGCTTTCTTCTTCTTGTGTATACACACCTATACTGTATATTTTAAGAATCAAAAACTCAGTTTTAAATTAAAAGCCTGTGTTTTATATAAAAGTAATTTTACTTCTTAAGTTGCTTTCGGAGTACTCAGTTAGTAACACTTCTGTAAATTTGAGAAAATCTTCTCTTTTATTGAAATGTTAGCTATTTCATATTCATTCCCGACTTATGTTTCGACGAATGCCATTTTTTCCTCTCTTTTTTCAATTTCTACTGTTAGTTCACTCTCTCCTTATATCTTATTCAAATTTTCCATCGTTGTTCACTCTCTCCTTATATCTTATTCAAATTTTCCATCGTAGTTCACTCTCTCTTTATATCTTATTCAAATTTTCCATCGTAGTTCACTCTCTCCTTATATCTTATTCAAATTTTCCATCGCTAATAAAATACTCTTTATTCATCCATTCAAGTTCAAATGCATTTTTTTAAACTTGTAGTGGGTGACACTTAATGTTATTACAGTTTTTACAAATATTAATTCCTTAATTACATTTAATTTATTAATATTAGTTTTATATGAGAGAAATATTGTCATTATTTAATAAAAAGCAACTAAAATAATTTTTTTTTTACCTATGTAGGAATTGACTTTAAAAAATTTTTTTTTATATATATTACTTGTTTTGGATATTAAAAAGAAAAAATATATTGCATTCTTACGCCAATAAGAAGTTTTTTTCCAATATAATATAAATATTTTTAGATATCAAAATATATTTATTAACTCAACTAAGCTATAATTCATTGACTATACACAATAATAAATTCGATACTGATCATATAATAACTCTATAAATAATTTCTTTGAACTTTTATTGCATTTTTCGTATAATTATACATTTCATAAAATATATTTGTTATCGAATAAATTATTTCCATTTAAAGTTTAAAAGCAGCTATTTAATTATTTGGTGTCATCAATTCAGAAAAAAAAATTTAATAAAAAAACTGCTTCAAATCATGCCTAATTACACTGGGAATAATTAATTTTTAATCAAAACTGATTCAATAAAATAATTTAAAAAATGTTTTGTCAAAGATATTTAATCCTAGAAATGTGAGCTTTTTTAAAGTTTTTTTTTCTTCGAGAATATGGTTTAATGTACACAGGAGGATTCATTTCGAAAGAAATTGATTCTTCATTCGTGAAAAAATAGAAAAAAAATTAATAAGTATTTTTCAATAAAAATAGCGATAGCAATTAAAAGCGGTCTTAAATAAAAATTTATAAGTATTCATGCACACATATTTTGTGTAAGTGAAATTTTTTGCTGGATATTTTTTGCGTAAAAAATAGTCCAATTGTTATAAAACCTACTTATTTATGCTATTTATTTTTTTAAAGTAAACTTATATATATATATATTCAACAAGGGTTGACTGNACTCTTCAATATGCAATCATTAGCGCCATATTCCGGCTTTTCTTTCTCCTACAGTTACCTCAGTCCTGGAAATTAATAGCCGGACCTTGTATATATATTCAACTTTTTAGTGCTATTATATTTTAAGATATCTTGTTCTATTAGAAATTAATGAAATTAAGTCAAGCAATTTACACAACAACCAAGAAAAGTAAAAAATTGTATTTGTTCGCGTTTTCATTCTCAACAGTTAATTTACATTTTACTTACAGTAGTTTACAGAAAAAAACGTTGAATGATTACATCAAAATTAGTGTGCAAGGTATTACGCAATCACCACTTTTAAATGTATATTTTCAGAATTCTTTTAAGAAATAAAGTCTTAGAATCTACTAATTAGATGTCACAATTTGGTTATTAAGAAATGAAATTAAACCTCACACATTATAAAAATCCGTAAAAATGGAAATAAAATCACCAAAATACAAAATTAAAAAAATCTGAAGGCAATTTTAATAAAATCTACTTGGGTTGCTTAGTTAAGAAGCTAGCTGCAGTGGTTGCCACTAGTTAATTTAAAGTTTTTCGACAAGTTATTATTGGAGTAAATCTTCGAGTTCGGGGATTAGTTTTCTTTGCCATTTTTTCTAATAATAGATTTTGTCATTAAATATTCAGATGAAATCATCAATCTATAATGAGCAGCATAATCAACAACTTTAATTTACATTTTGAGAATTCTTGAGAAAATCGAAATTTAAAAAGTGTATACATTAGGGGTCTCAAATTAAAACACTGTCGAATCATTAGTGAATAAGTTAGAAAAACATCCTAACTAGTTTGAACTCCTAATGAGATTTTAGTCTGCTTCTAATCTACTCAGTTTTTTCTGATAATCAAACAGGTTGTACTGTTTTCAATCTCATATTTTTCATCAATTATTTCTTAGATTTCGATAGCATTTTTTGTTTTTTCCTCACTTTAGTATTAAATTGCGACCCTTAATACGTTTTTGAATCCTATTTTACGAGGATTTTTACAAATGTATATTAATAATAGTCGATACGGGCACGGTGAATAACGGTTTCTAATTACAAATTTTTGGTTAAAGTTCTAGAAATGCATAATGAGGATATTTACAGAGTATTCTGGGTAATTTAATTCGTCAGTCATTATATTTTGCATTTAAATTTTCACATGAAATTCTTTAATTTAAATTACTAAAATAGATATAAGTAATAAAATTACTGGGGCTATATACCAAACAGCTTGAAGATACAAGAGTAAAAGAAAAACTAAAAAATAATAATAATAACTTTAAAATAATAATTGAATAAGATTTAATTTTCTTCAGTTTCATTTTTAAGTACATCGTAAATNTTTGTATTGTTTTATCCTGTTTTTAAACTATTTTTGGTGGCTTTTTTGAAGAGGGCCCATATTTACACCCCATTTTTTCTGGTGCTTTTTTAAAAGATTTTTGAAAATCGTCGTTTTTGAAATGAAATAATTGATGTTAATCATTGTTTTGCCTTCTCGCATTTAGGAAACTTGTTATAGTTGTTAATGAAAGATAAAAATCTAGAAATTTTCAAATTGAAAGTAACTTTATCCAAAAAACAAAAGAGGGTGCCCATATTTACACCTTTTCCTCTATTAATAATAGTCGATACGGGCACGGTGAATAACGGTTTCTAATTACATATCTTTGGTTAAAGTTCTAGAAATGCATAATGAGGATATTTACAGAGTATTCTGGGTAAATTAATTCATCAGTCATTATATTTTGCATTTAAATTTTCACATGAAATTCTTTCCTTTAAATTACTAAAATAGACATAAGTAATAAAATTACTGGGGCTATATACCAAACAGCTTGAAGATACAAGAGTAAAAGAAAAACTAAAAAATAATAATAATAACTTTAAAATAATAATTGAATAAGATTTAATTTTCTTCAGTTTCATTTTTAAGTACATCGTAAATAAACTTTGAAATTTCAATTTTCATTAACTTGTCAAGAAATTTTAATACGAAAAAAATAGGTTTTAATTTACGTCAAAATTTATTCCTTATACCAGCAAGTCTTAAATATTTTATAGAAGTCCTCTAACGGCATAAAATAGTCAGCAATATTTTTTACTCAAATACTATGTGCGATGACAACATTTGAAGAGATCCAATTTTTTAAGGCGAAAAAAAAATGACAGATAAAAAAAAAATAGGAGCATGGCATTGGAGACAAATTGTCAAAACAGGCAACATAATCCATATAAAGTCCTAGAATATTTATTTACCAATATCTGTCTGTTCTAAAATGTGTTCGGAATAACAGATGGTGCCGGCGTGAAAATCTCATAATAAATTATCAAACCGGAGGCGTTCGCTCATCTTTATTTTCTTCTATCGCCGTAAAAATACGCCAACATGCTATAGGGATATCACTCGAACTTGTCTGCGCACAACAGCCAAAGATGAGATTTCAGTTTCAAGAAGGTTTCTCCGTGCTGAAAAGTGGTATTGATGGCTCCTTGATAGTTAACTTGGCAGTTTTAAAAGTCGCCGAAGCAGATTTATTGCTATTTTTACTGTCGCTTCGTATACTTTAAAATTTATAGCTTCGTTCTGATAGGTTGAGGAACGAGAAGCAAATAATGTCTAAAAGTACCTATCTAAGGGTTATTATGAAACTTTTATTTATGGATTTTTTACTGATGATTTACTTTCGATCCTTAGTCTTCATTTTCAATCACCAAATAGATTATTATTACGCTCATCTGCGCCGCGAAATATATGAACTGCCATCTGCTTGAAAGTAATTTGTTTGGTATTCAAATTAAGATTTTGACACAAAAAATACTTGTAACTTTTTAAATTGATTTTTCAGTTTTTTTATGATAAAAAGAAATGAAATGAAAAGTTAAAAAAAAAAATATTATTAAGGTGACCAGACGTTCTCAAATCTTGAGACCAGTTCTCGAATTCATTGTCCTCAAAAGTTTTCCAACCATTTGAGGACAGAATATTTCCCCAAATTTTAATTTGTGTCCTCAAATGTTCTCGAAATCCACTGAAAGCATATATTTTTTATGTGTAGTATAAGAAAAGTAAGAAGTGCGTAGGTCTTTTTAAGCAAAATACTTTTGCCTCAAAATAGTTACGAAGTTTATGTACAAAGTACAAGTTTATGTTACGAAGAATACAAAAGAAAAGCTAAAGAGCATAATGCTAAAACTAACAGATGAAAACGTCATACTCGTCTTAAAATAATTTCAGCTGAAAATAGACTAATTTTAACAGTCATGTACTCATTCATTTTACATTTGTTCAAACGCAGACTATTTTATGGTGGAGTAAAGGTACTTAAAGTACCTTTCCTCCATCAACCTTGCTTTTTAGTTATGGGGAACCGTAGAAAATCAACATAGGTAGATAACGCTTAATCAATTTTGACAATATGTAATATCTGTACTTCTGGTATTATGGCAATTGGTGCAATTTTAAAAATAATTCTATGACGGACTTTTTGTAGTTTCCGAAAATATTTTTTTCCAGTTTCAGCAACGATAGTGCATTCATATTTTAATGAATTAGAATTGAAAGAACTTGTTTCCAACCCTACTAATAAATATTTTAAACAGTAAATTAAACTTCAGATAGAGAAATGGTCATGCTCTTAAGTTTTTATCGAGGTCTTAAAAAGACAACTAGTTGTTTTCAAAATTTTGGATTTAATTTGCTACCACTGATAAATGTAATTCGCACATAACTCATATGTTGAAGGATTATGTAATAGGTACCAAATATACCAATATAGGCATAAAGTATGATATTGATATATTAGGTAATTATTAAAACAGCAGTAATACTGAGCAGTTGTTATGATACTGTGAAAATTAGCGTCTTACGGCCCTTCGGAAGGGATTGGAGAAAATTTCATGAAAGGGGTAAATTTTGACTATCATGAGTAGGCAAGGGCCGGGATAGCCTGGTCGGTAGGGCACTGGGCCCATATCCAAGAGGTCGTGGGTTCGATCCTCGCCGGCCGAAGATGCAGTAAATGGTGACTGATGCACGATAAATGTNTCCTGATTGATTAAATACTAATAATATATTGGATTTTTTGTTAGTTAAAAATAGTTAAGTAAAAAATGTTACAATTGACACCACTCTCCCCTACCAAATATACCAATATAGGCATAAAGTATGATATTGATATATTAGGTAATTATTAAAACAGCAGTAATACTGAGCAGTTGTTATGATACTGTGAAAATTAGTGTCTTACGGCCCTTCGGAAGGGATTGGAGAAAATTTCATGAAAGTGGTAAATTTTGACTATCATGAGTAGGCAGCGAAATAGCATCATGCCAAGTGAACATTTGCTGAACACATTTAATCTATATTCTGGTGGGATGGACAAACAAAAAACGTTATTTGCTTAATTTAATAAAGTAAAGTCACCGGGAAGGGCAATAAATAATTTTAAATAAATAAAAAAACTAGTTGTATTAATAGTGTCGGCATAAGCCTTTCAGTTTTCCGTATGATTTCTTAGTGTATTCAGCTAGTATTACGTAAAAGCAATCAACTTGTATATAGTAAAATAAATTGAATTTGATTAACTATTATCATAAAAAAGGTAGTTTGACTGCCCTGCAATCAACAGATCTTGATCCTGACCACGACTCTATCTCAAAAAGTTAATGAAATTTCTAAAAATGAATATCCATCAATTATAATATCAAAATTGCAACACTATTTCCTAACAGCCCACTAATCTGTAGAAAACATATGTTTAGAAAAGTGTATCCGGTTAAATAAGATAAGTTAATTTAGAAAAGCCCCATAAGGAGATATCATAATTTAAGAGGTCAAAACTACATCTAATTAAAATAGGAGATAGAAATTATAAAACTATAAATAAAAACACGTAAAAATTCATACGATACAAAAGCAAATAAACAAAAATTATTTCTACTGAACTTTTTTCAATGTAGTATTTATCATTTCCGTGCCCCTGCCGAGGAACACAGCATAGCTTTTTACATCACTATTTTTCATAGCCAGTAGAAAGAAGAGATATATTACGTTTCCCAACTGTCTTCAACAATAAGATTTCCACTCTACTCTTGGAAATCAAACGATCTGAAACTCTCCACATATTATGAATTATCAGCTTCAGCAAAAGATTAGAAACAAGGGATAAAAAATGGCGTCTACATTGAACGGATAAATCTACCAGAGGTTTATTAAATGGAATAGAATTTATGGTTGGAGGAGTGTATATTTCAACGCCCGGTTAGAGAAAAGGGAGCAGAGAAATCTCATGCTGGTCCTACATGGTTGGTATTCTTTTTTAGCCCATAAACTGAGGCCATGACATCTTTATGGGCTATTAAGGACTGCAGAACAGACAGACAGCAACAATCTGGTGTATTTCTTGCTTTGCCCCCAATAGATTTACTATTTTTTAAAGTAAATTGCGTGTAACTCATAAACCAAAAGAAAAATAATGAATGATAGCGGAAAAAGGGCATAAAATGTAAGAAGTTTAGTGTAAACTGGATTAATACTCTGATACGTCAGCCCAAATATAACTTTTAATAAATTTTCTCTACTTTAAAATTATAAGAGGATTCCTTTATAATGAAAGTTTATTTATTCATTGAAATAGTTACTCTTAAACAGGAAAATTAATATTTTGTTGGGTATTCAATTGCCAATTAATATGATAACCGCTGTTAATTGAACGGGAAAGCTCTCGCTTCTAATTTACAAGCTCTTCTATTGCTGCAGAGTTTTAGGGCTAACATAAAATATAACCAGGGGCAGACAGATTATGGATTAGAGTCCCATAGTCGCCAGGCTAACTACGCGAGTCTCCATGGTTTTAATCTGTGTATAATGCAATTGCACTTCAGTTTCCCTGAATAATTTAGTTCACTCAAAAAGGCTAATTTTCTTCGATATTCAACTTAAGAGTTCTCGGGTCTTCTGAGTTGAGGTCAATGTCACAAGTATATGAAGATAAATGATTATATATTAAATAATAAGTGATCGATAAAATAAATTAATTTATTTCACACAGAAAAGTTAAAAGAGAGAAATGTTTTGGACCAACGGGTAACAGAACATTTTTTCTCTCTTAATTATTCATTTGTTTTAAGCAAAATATTTTCTTCCGCAGTAACACTTAAGTGTTTTCTCCTTTAGTTTATTCTTTTTCGAAATTTATATATTTCAGAGTTTAATAACGATCAACTTATACCAAATAACTACTTAAGACGAACATATAACTTCAAAAAAAAAAAATCGTAATTTTCAGAAAATGTTCTGTAAACATAACAATTTTAAAACTATGCAAATTTAATTTAAAAGAGGAAGAAAAAAAATAATTAATAGATGTGAGAAATAAAAAAATTGATTCTGACCTGAATGGCCTCTCTTGAAAAACACAAATATAACTTAAGACAGAAACGTTTGTAGATACCATTATCTTTTGCACTTTGAAGTATGTGAATATTGCCTATTAGAGGCTGAATTTTTAACGTTAAATAAGTTATAACTTTAAGATTAAGGACAAGTAGTCCACAGGTTCGACGCTGTAGTTATTGTCAGTTCTTTTAGACATTGAATGGCTAAAATTGTTAAAAAATGTTTTCAGTAAGCAAACGATTATGAAGTGAATTATCGTTTGGCAAAATTGGATTTATAAATAGTAAAAAAATAAATACTTCAACTTTAACTTATTGCAATTTTCAAGTATCCCCTAAATCTCACATTGAATCTGAATGAGACTGGATCATTCCATTTATTTCAAAGGTGGGGAAAATAGAATTTACTGCGCATCATTTCGGCGCAGGAACTATACAGTGAATCCGATTCCAATATCATTTTTGAAGACACATAAGCTCCTATTCTTTCTGCAAGTTGATTTTTAAAATTAAAACGATGACGCCATTTATCAATTTCGGATTTAAATATACATTTCAAATAAGTTTTAAATTAATTTGATGTTTTTAAAGATAATATTTTTTACACTCTGATTACATTTTTTTAAATCGTAACTAATTTTATATAGTGTCTGAAATATTTTTTTTATATCTCATGTATTTTTATGAAGTTGAGGTAAGAAAATCTAAGTAAAATCTAAAAAGATTAATCATAGTATACAATTGCCACTGCCCGGTATACCCTACACTGATGTCTTTTGAGGTCAAGGGCCACTGCCCTGTATACATTTGTCCGATATACCCTACACTCAGGGCCGGATTTAAGCTTGGTGGGGCCCTAAGCTACTGAAAATGATGGGGACCTTATAAGTTCAATTCCATTTCTATGCTTCCCCTCCGCAGAGGATCAAAATTGTGATGGCATGTCTTCGGATCATCCTCCGGGATGTTTCCCAGACCGTCGCTAATAGCCCATTGTGCAGCTTTAGTACGATGTAAATTAACAACAACAACCATTTCTATGCACCTAAAGTAAACTGCCACTATTTTTTTATTGTTAAGTATTAACATTATATTATTAAAAAATTTGATAATATTACTTTATTGTTAAATATATTAATTGTGATGAGACTATTATGTAGAACCTTTCCTTTATTGCACATATTTTTTAAACGAGGGGAAAAAATTACAAAAGAAACACATTTTAAGCACAGAGTAAAAATTTGGCGTGCTGGGCCACTATATATTTAANTCCTTAGAAACAGATGTTAAATAGTCTGATGATCGAATGATGGGGCAAAAAAAAACTTTTTTACCTTTTAAACTAAAAAATTGTTTATTTATAAATAATTTATTAATACTCAAATTGCTTGAAAGATGATATGTACCCTACTAGTGACAACGAAGTTTTTTGTTTTATTCAGTCATTTATTTATATTTATTATGTCCGACAATGCAAAAAAGAAAAAAAAATGCATTTTCGGCTTCTGAGGGCCCCAGCTCTGAATAAAACTTTAAAAAAAGAGAGGGGAATGTAGGATCTGGGTACCCTTGTCATCTCGGGGCCCCAAGCTACAGCTTATTTAGCTTATACGTAAATCCGGCATTGCCTACACTGATGTTTTTTTAAGGTCAAGGGCCACTTCCCGGTATACATTTGCCCGATACTCCAAACACTTATGTTTCTTCTAATCTATCGCCAGTAAGTATTAAAATATCGAATAAATGTAATTATATACAAGAATAAATTAACATCAATTCGGATGTAATAAATATTTTGGACATTCACCAAAGCTACTATGTGATTGTCAACATTCATCGGTGAAAGTCAACAACCACCGATTTCGGTCATTCACAGTAACATGCATATCACTTACATAATAACCTCATCAGGACGTTTATTTCATACTTTGCCTAAATAGCATCCGGCATTATATATATATAATGCCTAGGCAGTGTGTGAAATATAAATCATTTCATACTTTGCCGGTTAGGCATTATATATAATGCTGGATTTCATACTTTGCCGGTCACAGATGTAAGAATTGATTTAAAAAAAATAATAAGTACAACACTTTAAAAAAAAATACTACAAAAAATACCACATCCCTAATTTTTAGTCAAACAATACTTGCCATACATATTATTGAAAATACTATGTATGACAACCCTGATGAGAGTAAATTCCAACGCATGAGCAGTAAATTCTACTTTCCCCACCTTTGAAATAAATGGAATAATCCAGTTTCATTCAGATTTACTGCGAGAATCAAGGACTAGTCAATTTTCAATGATATTTTGTATATTATTATAGTCAGTTGAAAATGTAATAATAAAAAAAAACTCCTGCCTGAAAACAAAGGTTTTGGAGTTTGGAGTCAAAGAAAATTTTGCATGAATCAGTATCGGAATTGAACAGCTAATCTTTATCAGCAAAATGATGTAAAAAACTTGAGCTAAGTAACACTACATAAGTTAGAATGTTAATTATATAATGATAAGTTAATTAAATACATATATATTAAAAACGTTAATTAAATACATTATATTATATACGAATGAGAAGTTAATTAAATACATAGCTGTATCAACATCAAATTAGTTGTAATATAATTCTTTTTCATCTACTTCTTTCACTTAACTTAGATTTATTATTTGTTTATGTATTTTATTGCAACCATGATATATTTTTGTTTTGTATACCTGGCAACTTAATTAGTTTATGTTCCACATGGTTTCTTGCCTGTCTTAGTGTTACAATTCTGTATAAATATATAGCAAAAAAAAATAGAAATCTTTGAGAAAGAATTTAGAATGTGTCACTTAAGAGAATTGATACTTGACGGGCTTGACTTACTCAAAATAGAGTGGAAAGAACAGTTGATAACCTAAACAAACACCACGTTTCAACAACCAATCAGGACCACACTACTCACTTGCAGGTATCCCATTAGCTTTTCCGGACGCAGGATAGCATTTGATAGTTAATTCTGCTTGCATTGTATTAAGACAAATTGTGGAAGCAAAAAGGAATCAATTTAAGCCTATTAGCTTCTATGAATTTTGATTGATGATAAATTCTATTTAAAGATAATATGACAATAAGTTTTATTTTTAGCAACGTGAAAACAATTGAAACTGGCAATCTCATTCAGTACAAAGCTTTAGTTAAAATTTTAATGTTCTAGCTAATCTTAAAAAGGGCGGCATTTTGATTGACGCTCAATTCCTAATGTCGATAAAATCTTGATTAATTTTGCTTATTATCTATTAGAAAAATATTAAAACTTACATTGTCATCTGACACAGAACTACAAAATTTTATAAACCCAATCGGAAAGTGATCCAGATTTCGTTCTTAAGATTCCGTCCTTAACAGACCACCAAACAGGACAAGGGAAAAATAATTACAACTAAAACATTTTAGTAATTAGTTGTAAAAAGTTTTTGTGTTTAAAAAAAAAAACTTAGTAATTTTTTGTTAAACGTCACTTTTCAATTAGCACTTAATTGTTTTCTTTAAACACTGCTTTCCAATTAGCAATTGTATTTATTAAGAAAAAAATTTTGACAGTAAGAGTGCTAAAATTTTTCCTTGTAAGAATATCAAAAATTAAAGCATGAAACAAGACTTTGAGTCGGAACGATGACAATTAGTGTACATTTTCTAAGCTCGAGATATTGTATGTTTGTTATTTTTAATAATTATTAAGTTTTATCATTATTAATTAACATAAAAAGATGATACAAGCATTCCAAAATGAATAGGATTTGTAGTCTATTATAACTACAGCACCGAAAATTAGTGAAAGTCTTTGAATATAATTATCTTCATAAACATAAAGTTAACATGATTCCAGGCATAAGAAATCAATTGCTTTAATCATTCTCATGCTTTACTTTGAACAAACCAGCTCGGAAATATCACAGGCAGAGAAATTGTGGTCGAAACTTAACCCTGTCATTTTGACAAGAGCGAGAAAGAAGGGGTAAAAGAAGGAAGGGGTTTAATAAGAAAATTTTGGTTCCAATCTTGATAATTATCTGTTTAGCTGAGGAAAAGGTACAGTCTTTCATGCCGATTCCTTTGCATTTGATACATATTTCAAATTTTACTTTTTTGGTTCAAATGAAAAAAAAACACCTATCAATGTCTAAAACATACTGGTTTTGACAGACAGTGGTTTTTCTCATTTCTTTTCTACTTAAACAAATGTAACAAAAAAAATTACGAAATGATTCTTATAAAAATCATGTATTAGTCTAAATGGCACATTCTGGAGAAGAAAAAAAATCAAGAATATCAGTATGAAATGTTAAAAATCAGAACAACTACAATCCCAGCATTAGATTTTTTAACTTATAAAAATTATATAGCTGCAAAACACAATCGCTGCTTCATCCTTGTAGAGTAAAATTCCATAAAGCACAAAAATTAAATAGTCTTAACAAGTTTACAAAATTAAGAAAAAACATTTTTCAGTGAATTTTCGAGTAAGTTGATCAACGAGATACAAAAAAGAAATGAAAAATAATTTTAGATTTTAAGGATCAAATTGTTGTCTACTTAGCTAGAAAGATAGTTTGCTTTTTAAGATAATTAAGGAATGAAATTTGCATCTTAATGGGTGAAAATCTGCTCAGATCATTGAAAATAATTCAGTGTCTTTTTTTGTTTTTATTGCAACTAAGTTTCTTGAATCTACACATTTATTAAATTTAAATTAATACAAAAAAATATTAAAAAATCTTACAGTGAAATATAATTTTTAATAAATATAATGCTTAGCTTTGTATGCCAATGTATTACTTAATAGTTGATAAAACATGACCCAATATGCATTTTAAAGTTAATCAATAGTTTCAAGAAACAAATCATTTGTGAAACATAGATTGAATAAATTTCATTTTAAGCTTTACTTTGGAAATGAAAGTTTTGCTAAGAAAATAAGTATCAGGTTAATAGTCAATACTTTAGTATGACTTGAGAACGATATCTCGAATATTACAACCAAGGTAGCGATTTCTTACCCCTTCACTCAGTATTAGTTGCACTGTCAACATCTATATTGCACTTTATGACATATTAAATGAAAGTATGCCTTAAGATTTATCTCATTAATTTCTAATTGAAGTTGCTAGATGAGCTTTGTTTATCATTTGCTGTTAGTGATAGTAAAATAAAATTAACACTTGTAAGATAAAATTAAGGACAATAAATATATATTGAGGATAGAAGTTCAACTATAAGGCAAGGAGAAAAAAAAGATATGGATTTGAAGTATGGAATTCGCTCTAATGTTCTGTTGAAAATATTAAGAGAATGGAAAAATATCTTAAACGATATGAATCCATGAACCGGCTGTCAAAAACAATTGTTAACATTTGAAAGGTGAAATTCAAAACTAACAGTTAATGAAACTTTTAATTGGTTAAATTCTTTGTCAGTTCTTTCAGATTCAAGAAATCAAAAAGGATTGAAGATGGAAAGAAATCATAACTAGAGCCTTAAATTTATTATTATTGTAAAAAAGAAATGTAAACTAATTAAGCTCATATAAGGCTTTTAATGGAAACATTATATTTGTTTCGATATAGCACCAGATTCATGAGAAATTAAAATTTTGTTAATGTACTTCCTATATAGATGAAAAAAACACAATTAGGATTTTGCAATTAATACGAATATCTATTGTTAATGAAATATATATATTTTTTCTTTAATAATAATAACAATAACAAGTTATCTATTATTAATGAAATAAATATAAAATCCAACTTAGGGACAACAAAGATAATTGTGAAGAAACAATTGTATTATAGATATAAAATAAATTATATTTCAACTGCAAAACTTAAATAATTTTATTAAACTTCAAACAATAAAAAATTTTAAAAAAATATGCTAGTACATAATTTCTGTCGTCAATTTTCAGCATATTAATAACCATCAAAAACATAACTTTAAAATGTAACAAAATTAGTAGTGATAAAAACATACTTTTTTTTTATTAAGTTCAATTTGTATTGTCAAAAGGCTTTAGAAGTAGGTTTGAAACAGTAATAAAATATCATAATTTAATAATTAAGAAAATAATTTTTTAAGAAAAACTTCAAGTAATCTCTCTTTAAGCAAAACATTTCTATACTTATTAGAATAGTTTCAAGCAATGTTCCTTATCTACAATCAACAAATAACAACAATAAACAACAATCTTTATCTCTAAATGGAAAAAACTACACAAATTTTTGGATATAAATAAAATTCAAATAACAGGGTTCCCACTCAATTTTCGAAAAAAAAATTCAAGAACTTTTCAATGAAATAAAATCAAATTACTCAAGGACCCATTCAGTATTACAGTTAATATACTAAAGAACACGTCAACCAGATTTTATAATTATGTTGAAGCAGAAATTGTATATTTTCAAAGCACAATGCTTCCTTGACAAAATAATAATATTTATAATAATTTAATTTATCAGCTACTAATGCAAATCGTTGATAGTTATATTGCTGCTTCAACTCACTTTGAAAAATTCCAATTGACATAAATTGACTAACAAAACTCCAATTGACACTAGCGAACATTTAAAAACTAGCATCAGTGAAACTTTTCATATAAAATTTTATGAAGTAAATTAGAATTAATGAAAAATAATATTACATTAAACAAGCATAGTAAATAATTGATTAAGTTTATGTAACTGCACGTTTATTAAAATATTAATACTTTTTTTAATATGTCAAATCCAAATTTTAAATTACAGGAAATGAATATAATTAGATAAAATATCAGTAATGTATTTTGAACACAATAAAATCTATTGTAGAACAATATTTTACAGATAACTAACTAAGATTTACGAAGCTTTATTTTCTTTCAAATAAATCCACAAAATGCGAAACATGATTTTTAAAATTTTATGAGCATGCGTAATTTTTAAAAATCACATTTATACAAATCTAGATATACTATACGTAAATCAAAATTATAAGAAGGGTGAAGTAAGTCCCGATGATTCCGTAAATCATGTATCACAATTTGTAAATTGAATTGTGGTGTATGTTTCTTAAATCTGAATAATATGAATAGCAATTGCTACAAAACGCAGGAACTTACAAGATGTAAATCATGATGTGAGATAAATCACTTTAATGTGAATTCTGTTGCATAATTAGCTAATAATTTTCCTGTGAATCGTGATCATTACGAGGGAAATTGTAATTTGTGCCTCAAAAGTTGCTTAATTTAGAACAACTATGTGTGATTCAGAAATCATTTTGATAAGAGCTGCAAGCGTTAATTCTTAAATCTCTTTTATGTGAATCGCGATGCGTAATTCTTAA
Source organism: Parasteatoda tepidariorum (assembly GCF_043381705.1). Lineage (NCBI taxonomy): Eukaryota > Metazoa > Arthropoda > Arachnida > Araneae > Theridiidae > Parasteatoda > Parasteatoda tepidariorum. The sequence continues at coordinate 45,220,691 of NC_092206.1, forward strand.
ATCCTTCTAATACCATGTAAACTACTTGAATGAGAATTGTGATGCACAATTCTGAAATTACTTAAATATGTATCACGTTACATGATTCAGAAACAACTTTAATTGAAATCATGATGTGTGTTTGATAAATCATTTGAATGTGAATCATGATGTGTGATTTATAAAATACTTTAATATGAATCCTGGTGAGTAATTTGCAAATCACTTTAAAGCAACATTTGATATATAATTCATTAATCACTTTCATTTGAATCCCAATTCATAGAACATTTTATATGAATTCTGATCCATAAATCATGAAATCTAGAAAAAAATTTTATTTATTAGCAGTAAAAACTAAATGTAAAAATCTGATTTTATATGATAACAAATTAACGATCCGCCTAATAAAAACTAAAAAACAAATAGGATAACAATATTAACTTGTCATAATAATGAAGTTAACACATGGAACATATTTCTAAATCGATGAAACACTAGTTATCATTCAGTAACTATGACAACAAAAACTAAAATTTGCTAGAAATTTCAACTTTCTAAACAGCAGAGATGAACAATAATCTGGAGTGAAAAATCTAGGAGAGAAAAATTTTGTATCTTTTTTTAACCTCTTTTCACTTCAAGCATTAAAAATTGCATCTACCAGAATTTCTATTATTTTCATTTGAATTTATTTATTATTTTTTTTACTGCTCTTTTGTAAGAAAGATTAGTATTATTTTAATTCCAAAAAAATCAAGTACTTTTCAAGTACCCTATAGCCGAATTCAAAGACTTGTCAACCCTGAATAAGCAATTGAAAATTCTGGAAAAGAAAACTTCATAACAGACATAATGTTCAAACTTCATTACATTATTATTCAGTTTAAAAAGAATTATTTTAAGTTTCTTTTGAGAAAGGAAATATAATAGAATCTTGATTTTTTTTCCTTTCCAGTTAATCTAGATTTCATAGAAATTTGCAGATAACCAGAAGGTATTCCTTTGCAAATGCAGATATTTGAGAGGCAGGGAAGTGGAACGCTGGAAAATTTGTTTTAGATATAACGATAGAAATCGATTGTTTCATAATAATAGATTAAATGAAAGTATAAATAAAAAATATAAACAACTTAGTATGACATCAGAAAACCATTATTATTAAAAATCATTTTTCAAATGATTTCCAAAATAAAATTACGAGTTTAACACATTCTTGTTCTCTGATTAATAAAATATTTTCCTTAAAACAAAGATCAATAAAAAATTTATAAATCAAGATAAAAACACATATTTTGTTCCCTAATTGGAAGATATTTAAAACAATCCCTTAGCTCAATTTAGGCAACTTTGCTAAATCCTTCATAAACTCGCTTTTTAAATTTATTCCCAATTAGAATAAAAACAACTTGCTGATTTTACTAGAGAAGCTTGGAAAGATCAATCCCAGTATTTTTTGGCAAATTTAAAGAATTATTTTGTAATAAATACATTAATTGCATATGCCAGTTACTGTGCCCAGTTTTACATAAAATCTTAAGTATTTATAACAAAAATTAAATATGAATTATTTATCATTCAATGATAATAAAACAGCAATTCAAATATTGTTAAATGTAGCTTAATATGATGTCAAACAATTATTTTGTAAAATAATAAAGAAACATTATTTTTAGTAAAAAGCTACACATTTTGAACTATTTACCATGATTTTACCATGCAATAAGAATGCACTGACAACAATGTGAAACAGTTTTAAAACAATATCCTTCATGTTATATAGAAATTACAAATACAAAGCAATTAAATTGAATCTTAATTTGATTAAGAATAGATAAAAAAAATAGGTGTCATTGCTTGAAGGCTCAACTTTTCATAAATAAGGCAATTGTTTTTATCATAAATAAGCCACAATAATTATGTGATTGATAAAATATTATTTGAGAAAAAAAAAGAAAAAATTTTATAATAAAATAAAAACGAAGAATTTTTTTTAAACAATATAGGATGGACATAAACTTATTCAGATGAATAAAAGTGGAATTTAAAACCTCAATTATTTTTTTCCTTTTATTATTTTTCTCAATTCATTTTTTTTCTTCATTAATTTTCTTCCCTTAAGTACAATCTGTACCCGCTAACACAAACTCATTGCAATATCATAATTTTTCCTCAATGACCCAATAATAATAGTTAGAAAGAAAAATTATACTATGAATTGCTGAAGGTAACTTTTTGAAAAAGGAGAAAGTTTACTGAAAAATCAAACAAAATGCCCTTAGACATTCTTTGCTTAAGCAAGTCAAAAATATTTACAAAGCAAATTATCACAGATATATATAGTTAGGCATTAAAAAACAACTTGATTAGTCATTTACTCACAAATCATGATCTTTAAACTTTTTAAAATTTACATAAAGTTCCATCAGACAATCTTTAACAGTTACATTGCATACATCTACACAGTGAGCACAAAATGAAGAATCTCCATTGGACCCTGAAAAAGAAGTTTTAAAAATATTACATTAAAAGAATAGAAAACTAGAATTCCATTTCATAATATATTTTAAAAAATTAAATACTAAATCGAATACATAAATAAATCTTAATAAATAATAGCAAGAAAGAAAAGTGATTACTATGAATTCCTGAAAGTACCTTTTTTGCCTTTAGCTTTTAAAGATTTAATTATCAATTTTAAAGATTTGTTTGTAAACATAAATAAATCTTTATGCACTTAAAAGATTTATGCATTTTAAAAGATTTCCCTCAGAAAATGGGAAAAGTATTAAGCTTATAGTTAGTCTAGAAAATCGCCTACAACTAAAAAATTCGCCTGAGCCTCTTGATAAGGAAATGAGGTTAAATTGTATCTGTCACAAAAAAAAGCAGGCATGAAAAAACAGAATTGCTATTCTAAGTATATAAGTGTTTGAAGATTGTTGATATACTTATAGTTTAAGTTGAAAACAAAAGCGATAACATATCAGCTACAGTACAGATACCGACATACCAAGACTGATGACAAAACTAGCATGAATCAGTGGTAGGTGTCATAGATTTATTTGGCCTTGCAGACAAAATTAAATCAAATTTAATTTTTTCTTCATTTAATAAAGCCAAATTTAGTCAATACTTAGGGATAAAAAATAGAAGTTGTCCTCCTTTGAGAAAGAAAACATCAATGTGCCCTAGTGCATTTAATTAGAATTGATAATTAATGTATTTGTATTGATAATTAATGTAAATTTAGTCAATACTTAGGGATAAAAAATAGAAGTTGTCCTCCTTTGAGAAAGAAAACATCAATGTGCCCTAGTGCATTTAATTAGAATTGATAATTAATGTATTATCTATCTGCACATCATTTTTATCGTTGCTTTTCACCACGAAAGTTTATCTTTTTCCCATTTCTCAATCTTTCATTTTAGCTTTTACAGCATGATTTAAAATGCAACATATTTGATTTCATGCAGAATTTTGTAAATATTATTTATAGTTCACTTAATTTGCTTGTTGTTGACTCACTTTAATGAGCTCCAAATGATTCAAATGGTAAAGATTAAAACAAGCACATTTTTTTTTTAATTTATTTATTACTCAGATTAAATTTTCAATTTTTATTTATTTATTTTGATGCGTTTTTTTTTTTTTTCAATTGGTAAAATTCAAGCAATTTTGTGTTGTATAAAAATTACGTTGTACGAACTTCACAGTTTCTCTCTATTTTACTTTCATCCAGCTTACAAAATTGCCTTTTAATGATCAAAAACCTAATTTTTTTTTTATTTTTTTTTATAAAAAAGGGCAAAGCTAGCAGAGAGTATTAAATTACTTGTAAGAAACAATAATACAAATTCAAAATGAGGGATTCCGTAAATACAATAAATTGTTTTAATGCTATTAGCTCATATTGCTTGTAACACAAGTTTTACTTGTTTGTAGCAATATAACAAATTTATAATAAAAAAACTTTAGAATGAACACAAAAATTACCTGAACAGGGAAAGATGTAAAATGATACAATCATTTGTCGTTTAATTGATCCATTCAAGCAGTAAACCCAGAAAATCTGATTCATTAAAGGAAGAATTGAAATATCTTTTATGTTCATTTTCTAAAAACAAATAAAGATGTTTAAACCTTAAATCATAGATGTTCAAAAGATTTTCTGATAAATCTATCAAACTTTTCAAATGATTTTACAATTTCAAATGATTAATATTTCATAGAAATTCAAGGTCCTTGTGTGAAACCATAACATAGTTGCCAACCTTAGGAATAAAAAATTAGGAACACTATATGCGACAAAATTATATGCACCAATTACGAGAGTAAGACAAAAATTTAGCTATTAAATAATAACATTAATAGACATATATTTAAATACCTTATGTAAATTAGTAAAACAAAACTATAAACACTATCTTTTGCGGGAAATTTATAATACTAATATTTCATAATTAGGAATACCTGTATAATAATTTAAAAACAACCATTACCTATTAATACATAATTATTCTTTTCCAAATTATAAAACACAGGTAAATAATAATCTACGTCATAAACAAATATTTCTGATGCAAGTGTTTAAATACTACAATACATTTTTTTAAAAATAATAATAGTTGTTTAAGATTCAATTTAGTGAAATGATCAGCTATTGGAATAGTATTTTCCAATAAAAAGTTACTAAAAATTAATTCTGCAAAATAATCATAGGAAGCGCGCTTGTGGCGATCAAAACAAGGGATTGATTTTAAAGCAAAAATACTGCAATTTTACGAAAAATCAGATTTTTTATAAAAATATCAGATTTTCAGATTTGATTTAAAAATTAGAAATAAATCTGAAAAATTCCGAACAGTTGGCAGCTATGCCATGATTCAAATTTACAAGATTAATACAAAATGATGAATTAAAAGCATGTAGTAAAATAAGCTTTTATCTATTTTGGTTAATAATTTAAGGCAAAAAAACATGACTTATGAGTGACATGTTAACAAAATGTTCTTACATAAAACTACTATGGTCGTATATTTTGAAAACAAAATATTTTATGCTTTTGTGAAAATATTTATGTTTAAGGGGAAAAAAACCCCAATATGAATGAGAAGCAACAATGGAGGTTGGCGAATGGAGTCTTCTAGTTTTGTGAAAAATAGTAGTCATAGTCACCTCCCCTTGACTTGAGTTGCAAATAGTTGCCAGTGGTGGCCACGCAAATATAATAATCTTAACATTTTACAAATTTTGAAAAACAAAAATCTTAATTCAAGAATGATAAAAATCATTTCCTATTTAAATAATGATATAAGTCTCACTGACCGGTAAAATTACTTCTCATTTACTTTTTATTGAGTTTAGAAATTTGCAATCCTAAGTTTTTTTTTTTTTTTCAAGTACAGTTGATTATTTTTCACAATCCCTACAATCAATTATTTCTTCTGATTAACCTATTAACCAAATATTCTTAAATAAAATTATAATAATTGTATAGTTTATTAAGGTGTTCTTTTTTGTGGAAAGTATCGATATTTAAGAATAAAAACCTTAATAAATGAGATACAATCATGGACATTGGAGAGCAGAGTCAGCAAGAGACTCTCAGTGTATTAATAAAATAACAAAATGTACCAAGACAGATTTCGGAGAATAAAAACGAAAAAAAAAAATTTGAATAATTATAAATCAAAAATTGTTAATACTATGTCTCTAAACCATATTACGGAGTGAATGTTGACTTTCACCAAATAATTATGTGAGAAACACTTCTTCAAACATATAAAGTAATATTATGGTTAATTATAGAAAAATTGTGGGTTCAAACCCTGAACAAATATTTCTAAAAATATAGATATGAGAATGGATTTAAACTGCTGTTTGTAGAAAATGCAACACCATGAAGGAATCATCAGAATCAAATGAAATTCGCAGCAAATGTCAATTATAGGATATTATGCAAATTAATAAAGTTTCAGAGCCATCGCGCGTGCGTGGCGCGCGNATTCTGATGATTCTTTCATGGTGTTGCATTTTCTACAAACAGCAGTTTANTAGATATATAAAAATATGTCTAAAAAAACTACCTAGATAGAAAAATTAGTTTCAAGAATCATATTATAAAGCCCAATATATTACAATCTAAGCAGGGTGTTAACCATATTTAATGTTAACTTCTAACTAAGGAATAAAATGGAGGTGAATTAGGAGTAAAATGATACAATTCAACATCAACACTCTACTATGGTAACAAGAAATTTAAAAAATATTATGACTCTACATTAATTGGTATTTTTAGTAATGAAATATAAATTTTTCACAATTCAGATAAAAAAATAGCAGTTTGTATGAAGTTTATTTTCTTTATTCCAGAAACATTTTGTTGAAATAATGAGCTTGATCCAACTTATATAGAATATTACATTAGTAGGGAATTTACCATATTTAAGGTGAGCTTCTAACTAAGGAGTAAAATGGAGGTGATTAAGGAGTAAATTGATTAAATTCGGCATCAACACTCTACTATGGTAACAGCAAATTGAAACAATATTATGGTTCTACATTCATTAAGATTTTTAGTAATGGTATATAAATATTACAAAAATTAGATTTAAAAAAAATAGCAGTTTGAATGAAGTTTATACACTTTATCCCAGAAATGTTTTGTTAAACTAATGAGGCCTGATCCAGCTTATGTAGAATTTTACATTAGTAGGGTAATAGTCACAGTAGGGTAGTCAATAAGGATCATACCAAAAGATTGAATTTATTAAATAAAACACAAAAAAAAAATAACCATACCTCATTATACTTCAGAGGTACATGTGTTTGTTCAATATTAGAAATTAAAGTCTGCCAATCTTCCATATTGAATCCTAGTATTTCTCTGACTGCATCTTCACGAAAGTAACATAAAAGTTGGATTCTACCATCATCAATGATTGCACTAAGTTGAATATTCAAAATGTTAACTACAGCATATTAAACATTAACTACACATAACAGTTTACAATAGAACAAATAGAACCTCAAAGACAAAACTTCTCAAATCACTTTGCAAATAATTAATATTTAATAGAAACATAGCAGCCTAGTGTGGCGTCACATGATTTACACTTCTTATAGAGCAAAATTCACAAATTAATGACAACATAAGTATTCAAAGAAAAATATCACTTTTAATGAATTTACTTTTGTTTACTTCTTTCAAAAATATAATTTTACCTTAAAATAAAACGTGATTGCTGATTGCAAGGGTAAAATTTCATTTTTCTAAAGAGAAATATGCAAAATTGAGATTTTAATTTTGTAAAACATTGTGTTTAATGTCAGACAAAAAATTTATCAACCAAAATGAATTTTTAGTTTCTATTTTTTTTTTAATTCAAGGTTGTATTAATATCAAAAGGCAGATTTCAAAAATAAAAATTATTATAAGCAATGCAAACAGAAATGAAAAAATATATGAAGAATTCACAAAGGTGGACAAGATAACTTTAAAAAATCTCTACAAATGCACTGAATTTAATCATAAACCTATTGCATGACCTAAACCTGTCTAACCTGGATGCATGGTCTAATTCTAGTTAATATTAGAAATAATGATGCTGAAAAATTAAGGATTTTTAAAAACCTTGTACCAAAATTAAGTACTTTGAAGGGCCCTTATTTTCCAAAATGAAAATTAAGCAGTTTTTAAGGACTTCTAAGGATTGTGGGAAACCTGCAATATTGAGATTTGACAACATACATAATGGGTTGTTCAGAAAGCAATGACAGCTGATATAGCAAGGCTTGCTAGTGAAAAAGTTTGACTGATTCTATGCAGTAGTTTCTGGTTGGAAATATGGAAAGCAAAATAATGAAAATGAATATTGCTTTCAAATATGGAAAGTGAAAAATAGCATTTTTGGCATATTTTACTATTGGGAATGTAAAACTGCTATTCAAGCAAGATATCCAATGTATATGGAAAACATGTATTGACAGTACACCAGTGTTTGAAAAATTTTGATCCAACAACTTTTATGAGGTAGATGCACCGCTGCCTGGAAAGTCAGATTAAGCTGATGGAGACATGATAAAAACATATGTTGATGCAAACCAGTGAGTAACAACTCGTGAGATCAATGAGGGATTAAATTTATTAAATTCGACCATTCAAGATAATTTGTAACACCCAAGTTTTTCAAAGCTCGACATATAGGTCCCTCATGTCTACATGGAAAGGAAATTGCACTGTGATTTGCTTTTCAAACGCTAAGAAAATTATCCATTTTTGAAGTGTATAATTATTGGAATTGAGAGATAAGTTGTCTACAACAATGTTTAAATGCAAGAGATCATGAAGTAAAAAAGATGAATCAGTGCTCAAAGCAAAGTTTAAGAATCACATGGATCTGTTTTTTTTCTTTCTTTTTTCTTTTTAAACAACATAAAACAAAGATTCTAAGAGTCTGGAATCATGCTAGTCTTAGAAAGAAGTCAAAAGTTATTGGATCAAAATAGGCAATTCATAACTAAATATAATATTCATTCATTATAAGAAAATAGTCTTTCCTTTTCATAAAAAAATTAAATAACTTTCCCAACAGCCTAATAAAATAAACAATACTTATTATTTAACACTTATTATAAACAATACTTATTATCACACAAATTATTTAAAAAAAAACAAAAATTTTTATTATTTAAAATGTTTATTAAACATTTGGTCAAATGAGCCCTTAAATATGAATTATATACACAATTAAAGCAACATTTTGCATTTTAATGTATCGACTAAATATGATACCATTGAACTAAAAGAAAAATGCCAATCAAATAATAAGGTTCGAAGAAATAAGAAATAACTAAGAGAACAGAAAAAAAAAGAGATTTATGAGAGAGGAATGAAGACCGTCTTTTTTATGATTTGTAAGTATTAATAGTATTTTGTAAGTATAATTAAAATGAAATAGGAAATATTAATTTTATATTAGTAAAATAACTTGCAACTTCATTTATGCATAGTATGCTTCTGAAATAAAATTCAGTCTGGCATTTTCAAAAGTTTAATACATTTAATGTAGAAAAACTTCTTAACATAACAATATTCAGATGCATGCTCTTCGTCTAATTTTAAAACAGTTCATTATAAATAAAACAAATTGTAAAAAAATCGTTGGAATTAATATTTTTTCTTTATTTACGAGTGCATATAATATAGAGGAAATAAAACAAAGCAATTTAAAAATTAAGTCTTTAAACATTTTGACTGCATAAATCAAAACACAATACATAATTAAATAAGTGTGATTGAATTATATACCTGGCTTTTGCTTGAACACTGTAAGAAAATGAACATCCACACATTTCTTGAGCATCTTTAAAACACTTCTTGCAAAACAAAGACAATTCAGCTGACACAAGTTTCGAAATGAAGCATATCTGATTTAAACACTTTTGAAATAAACAGGCATTTATGTAAAATCTCCTGAGTTCATCCGTTACTGCTGATTGATAGAACTCATTTCCATATTTGCTAAACAATAAATTGTAATTAATTGAATTATTGAATATAATTTAATGTAAATCCGAAATGAATAATTATATTTAACCTTGTCAGTTTTAAGATCAGAATTTTAAACAATAGAAGATGAAATAGATTGAAATAAATATGTTAAACATTTTTGCATTAATTGTCTCACATTTAAAAACTTTATTTAATTTTAATCAAGCAATCTATTGAAGCTAAGTAAATTTTGTAGTTGAGCATCCTGCCAAAAATGCTAGATCTACAAAACAGGTTGAAAAAATGGTGAGCACCTATTATATCCAGAATCTCAGGCAGAATGCACAGAACACAGATTTCTAAGAAAAACCCAGCGCAAGTTGGTTTTATCATGGAAAAAAATTTTTTTTTTTGTCTTGGGATAAGTAGGATTTATCGGGCTTTTTCATGAAAAAACCATATTTTACCCAAGATGAGTATCATAAGCTTAGTTAATATGAGTTTTTCAAGCATATTCTACATGCATACTTGTATATACTAAATATAAGCATAAGATATATTACACAATAAAAAAATATTACTAAATGGATTATTAATTACCAAAGGGATTAATAAAAGAAATAGTTATGAGACTAATTCAGTCATTTTTATGTCTTCTAAATGTATAATGAATTGCATAATGAAGTAATTGAAATGATTCTGTGTAAAATGTAAAGCATAATAAGTTTAAAATTATAGATAAAAACACAATGTCCTTTAAAGTTGATGAATGGAATTTCTAGATGTATTGTAAATATTCATGAAATGTAATGCACTTATCTTTTTGTTACTCACGGTATGTTCATTTGTATTTTCCATCATAGATGAATTCTTTGTATGCTTTACAATCCACAAAAAATTATCAACTATTATCTTTTTAATACATTTTGTTTACAAAATGAATGAAAAAAATATATAAAATTAAACATTTGTTTTTCAAGCATTCCAAGTATAATTTAATAAAAATGCTCATTAAATTTAATTAATTATGTACAAATGGATACATCATGAACAACTAATAATTATAATATGCATTCACATTTCATTTATGCTATATAATTTAATCTTTATTCTGTAATAACAAAATTTTTATCAAATAAAATCTTAGCAATCTAAAAGGATTTATAAATATTAAATAAAATACATTACTCGTTAAAATGTGAAATATAAACTTTATCTCAAGTGTCTTGACAATTTTATAAACTAAAAATTTTAAATATCAGAAAGTTTCTCTCAACTTCTTATAATTGAAATATTTAAATGTAACAAAAACTGTTCAGTCCCTAAGCGATTTCACAGTTTGAACTGATGTAAATCAGAAAATATTTTTTCAAGTGCAGCTGTCATAAAGGAAGTAGTGAATAATTGAGTAATTAGAAGATGAGATGCTTTAGCTTTCAACTGATATTCTAAACATGTTTTTATTTATTTATTTATTACCAAATTCTGGGTTTAATATTCTTAACTTCATCGATAAATTATTTTTGCAAAAGGTACAGTGGATGGAAACAAATACAGTCTATAATAGAAATCTTAATATAAAATAATGGTCTTATCTTTTAACATACTCATTACAGATTTCCTTTTAACTGAAAAATTTACTTCTACATTCCTTGTCTAAGAAAATCTTATTCATTTTTTAAAAAAAATGGATATATGTATTTTAATAAACCCTGAAGGGTTAACAAACCAACTGAATTATGCAATAAGTATTATGTGTATGCAGATTACAAGTAATTTGTTTTATAGATAAGCAATATATTATAATTTAGCCAGATTTTTTTTAATCATGTACTTTATTTTTTTGTGTATTTAACTCATTTGTTCAAGATAATTTTGTTTGCAAAAACCAGTAATAAAAAATAATAAGTTGATAATTTTAAAGAACAATTCGGTTTGAGAATCGCAGAGAAAATTGGAAATAACAAAGTGTGAAAAAAAAACCGCTTAGTGAGAATAAAGAGGGCATTTTTCAAGTGGATCCAATCCAAAAAAATCCACTGGGTTTTTCTGGGCTGGGCCCACCTTTGTGAACGCTGCCGACAAGGGGTGATATTTACAAATTATATTGAGAACAAGAGAAACATGAATTCTCTTAAAATTTCTTGTGCCTCTTTGAGTCCAAAACTTTTCACTAAACATTTCACAAATATTACGCAACAAAATTCCTTTAATAATATTAAACAATTGATAGTTCATAGTGTGATTTTTTTAATAGACCTTTTTCATTACTGATACAATTCCACACTTCTAAAATTATTTCCCTTTTGAAATCTGAGAAAAAGCAAAAAAATTACTCACTTAAGAGATAACATTCTAATAGATTTAGATTGTTGTACCAAACAAGTCATTACATTTTGTCCGATAAATCCGGAATCTAGTTAAATTTGAGCTCATAATAAATGAGCACAGATGCATAAATTTAAGACTGAATTCCTCATTGAAGCCCACCAAGCTTCAGATTGATGGGCACAGCTTGTTTGGGAAGTAAAGGCAGCCTGTGTGCAATACTCATTGCTGCAATCATACTATTGGTCATAAAACTGTGTAGCCTTAGTCTCCTCCTTCACGACACCAGGCCCACAATAGGCTGTTGCTGGAAAGCTTTACTTTATAAATTTAAATGACAAGCAAAATTAACATAGTAACGCAAAGATTATGAACAAAGTATTTACTTACCTTATTACTTGCAAATTACTCGTCACATAAGTACTAGCTTCAATTCCAAAGATAGGTGATGCTCGAAGATATAAATAACCTTTTTGAGAACGAATACACTGAAACCCATATAATTCTAGAATAGTACCAGGCATTAGACCAGAAATATCTCGAAGCTGTAGTGGGATGTAAACAAAAAGTGTGTCAATTTCTTTTAAGTCCCTCAAGCACAAGCAAAGAACAGTTTTTTTTCTTTGGAGAGATTTTTCTACAAAAAATAAACAATAATTTTTATTTAAAAAAAAAATTATACGAAGAATAAGAAAAAAATCTTTAACACATATAAGGAGAAGTGCCTTGAGTAAATTTTAAAAAAAAAATCATCAAACTATTCTTTTCTTGCAACAGTATTACATCAGTTACAACAATAAACATTTCTGCCAATGCATACATGGGAGTTTGTGTATTCTCACTCTCTATTGTTACCTTCAACAACAATTGAGTTACCTTCAATAAACAATTGATTAGGTGTTATTCGTTTAATTGTTACTGATTCATAGAAAATGCTAATCCTCATTCAATTTATTTGAAATTCCAATAAAGTTTCTTCCAGTAACCTATATAAAAAGTGACATGTGAGTGAATGCAGTGAATGCACTATTTCACAAGGCATGATGTTATGAGGAACTATTGCACATACTTTTCCTATAGCAATTCATATCTATACTTTAATGAACAAAAAAATTTTTTTAATCCAAAGAATAAAATCAAACAACAAAATGTTCTTAATTAGCTCATTTATTTTAGATTAAAGCACATTTGTAGTATATTCATTAACATAAAGTATTTATAAAATTAAAGACATAACATTTGCAAATAAAACCTTAGAAAATTGTTAATTGAAGTTAAACATAAGAAACAAAATGTTGACAAACTAATAAAAATACACAATAACAGAATATATTAAATGACGAAAAAAAAAAGACTTTTTATGTCTTTCAAATGTTTATATAAATAAATGTAGTGATAAAACACGCATTGATACTTTATACTAAATTGTTCCTTAGTATTGTTTTTGGATTAATACTTTAATAATTTCCATTGCACAGCTACAACTATACAACAGACAAAAATATTCTATTTCCAGCATAGAAATCAAAGAGTTGTTTCTTTTTTAAAATTAATTTGTATTACAAAAATGTTTTCTTACACAATTTGTCACTCGTAACTATATAACCTTCAAGTCCTTCAATTTTAAGACCAAAAAGTTTAAAAACTATTGCACTATGCAATAAGCAAAAATGCTTCATTAAAAAAAAAACATATTTCATTATTTGTACTAATTAAACTAAAATGAAAAATGTATATTTCATTAAATTTAATCTAAACACTTCTTCATAGATAAGACAATCTGTAATACCTACACAAAAAATCGTGCTTTTCCAGAAAAGAAATTCTGCTAAATAATAATAACACATTAACATTACTCCTGAACTTTACACTACCCCAAGCATTTTATACAATATTAAAAACCGAAAATGTAAAAATATTATGCAATGCATTTAGTGAAAATTGTTTCATTTGAAATAAATATAGTTCAGTATTTGATCAAATTAAAACAAAAGATAATTCATACAGCAAATTAAAACTGAAAGGTTATTAATAGATCAATAGATGTTGGATCATTATAAAACTAACAAAAAATAAAAAAGACTTACCACAGTTAATGCTTCCTCTATTTTCTTTCAAAAATTTATCAACTAATACACCTCGAACGAAAGCATTTGGTGGTACCTGGCTAAAACATGTCAAAATTCAATCTAAACTGTCATGTCTTTGCAATTAAGTCAGATAATTACTATATAAGTACATACTTTTGCAAGAGAATTTCTTTTATTCCATAATATTTGACATCAGCCAAATTCAAATCATCCTCCTAGAAATAATTCATTATAATTTACTTCAGTTTAATGGATGAAAAAGAAATGAAATTTGATTTATCAGACTAAATGATATTACTTCTCTGTAGAAAAAGTTTAATTTGATTTATTAAAAGGAATGCAAATTTTCTCTTTTAGGTTTCCCAAAATATCTCAAACATAAGGAGAAAAAAATCAAACTTTTAATTTACTTTAATTAAAAAAAATCTTTAATATCTTCAATTTAAAATAAACTAAGAAATCTGAAACACACAATCTCAATTAAATGATAGTTTAAAATATAACTGAGATATGCAGCAGCTTAAAATCATAGAAAAACGGTATCACAAACAGTTTATGAAGAAATATTATAAAAACAAAACAAAAATAAATATAAAATTGAAAAATCATATTTCAAAGATTATAATATATATATATATATATTGTGTTGCAATATTTAAATTTTGTCTTTTCTAATCCAGTATATAGAAAGCAAACTCAGTTATTGGAGTTTAAAGAAATTTTAAAATATATAAGCTTTTAATACAGTTCTTTGGGTTACAGCATGTTTATTTATTATTATTTTTTTTTTTCGTTTACTTTCATGAAAATTAAAAATAGCTACCCTTTCAGCTCTTAACAGATTAATTTCATATATGTAAATGCTGAAAGACATGAACAGTGGACTTTAGAGATAATAATAGATATTATAAAACAGAGGTATATAAAGAATCACAAATGTAATAAAAAGTGAATGCATTGTATTGCACACTTCAAACATTAACCAATCTATTTTCGGTGAATGTAAAATTTTGGAAACACCAGATAAATTTTATATTCAAATAACACTGACATTTGACAAATGCATTGTAAAAATTGCAAAAACAGATTACTAAAAAAAATTATGATTCACACACATAAAAATATAAAAGTAATAACCTACCTTAATACATGAATAATGCACTATTTTACTACCAGATTTCATTTTCATTGGAAATATACTTTTTTCTTCATTGATGTTGGCAGATTTGCTATTCCCCATAAATGAAACATCATTGAAATCAACTGAGTAAATATGACCAGGAAAAAATAAATTACATTCATATTCTTTTTCAAAATGTAACGATATAAATCTTGGTACACTGTTGATACACAAGCTGTCAATTCCATTGATTAAATTAGCAAATTCAATATCATCTTCAGTTTCATAAAAATTAAAGGAATTGTTTTGAAAACTAAGATTATTATAATTATTTTCTTGAGGCAAAGTTAAAGCTAAAATTCTTGAACACACAGGAGGTTCTACATTAGTTAACCATAATTTACTTAAAATTAAAATTTTTTGTCCTACATCTTGATTGACATCTATAGTGTTTGGTGACAAAAAATCACTCTCGTAATTTAAATTTTCATAAACAAATTTTTCCTGAATTGTCAATTTTTTCATTACTGCATCAGAAAGTGAATTAGTTCTTTGATGAGGTCGGCTAAAAGCTTTTAAAGGGTATATGCTGCATGGTGAAGTTCTTATAAAGATTGAATAGTCAGAAGTTTTACTTGTGAATTTAATACTTTCAAACACTATTTTATAGTCTTGTATAAGGACCAACAGGGAAAAATCAGGTACATTGAACTTTGGAAGGATATTATCACCAAAAGAGCAATCAGTACAGTCTTTAATAAGCACCACAGGCATAGAAAAACTGCTGTCTTCAATAAACAAACAGTGATTTTCTGATAGGTAGAGCATCCCTATCAATGGCTATATAAAAAATAAATAATAAAAAAAAACATTAGATAATAATAAAAACAATTATCAAAAAAATAAGCAATAATTTTTTAATATATATCAGCATCACAATTTTTTTTTTTGTTAACTTCTAGCAAATTATTGATGCTGAAGAAAAAGTAAAGTGTTATAAAAAACATTAATTACTTCATTAGAGATTATTTAAGTCCAAAGACAGGATTATAAAATAACTTTCTTAATGTATGTTCTCTTGACAAGTATGCCATTCATAAGAGCTGAATAAAATTTTGTATAAGTGTTTTACAAGTTACAAATGTTTATGTTGGTTTTACTAGGAAAATAAACATAAACTTCAAATTATAGTAAAAAATAAATTGAAAATTAAAATTGTTCCTTCATAGACAGTAAATTAAAAATAAAGAATTCTAAATTCTTCAGACATGGGCAACATAAACATAATTTTGAGTAAAATAAACACAGTAGAACTTCAATATATTGCACCCTGAAGACCAGGGGTGTGGCAAAAAAACAGAATTGTCATTTATTAGAGGAACCTATTTCTCATTTTTTTCAGTATACAAACAGTAAACTATCAGTGAAACTAACCAGAATAAGTGGTGTCAATAATAAAATTAAAAACTAAACACTTTTGTTTTATTTTTTTTTAAACAAAAGAAACCATAAAAAATTTTTTGGTTCTATTTAATTGTTTTTTTCTAGCAGCCGAATTACGGATTAAACATCACAACAGTATTTGGGTAACATCTGCAATAATGGTGAAAATCATTTTGGGGTGTCAGAAAACCAAAATGTTGTATAGTTGAGCATCAAATAACCAAGATTTTACTGTATTCATTAAAAAAAATTTATATGGGTAATAAAAGTAAAACATACCTTAGAAGAATCTGATGTGAATGAAATATTCCACTGCTCACTGATTTCAAACCAGGAGTTTTTTTTACCAGCTTCTTTTAAAATATCTTTAAGACTAAGAATGACATCTGCTTTGGGTTTTCGATTCTATAAGAGGATTGAAATGCTCTTACTGTATAATGTAAGTTTAAAGAATCTTTGTGCATCATAAAAAATAATTGTCTAAAATTGTTGTTTTTGATTGCAGTGCTTACATTCTCATTAAACTGAAAAATCACATGATCTGACTGTAGTTAAAAAAAAAGAAGATTCAGATATCTTTGGCAGTCATCAACATTAAGTTTGTATTAATCATATGTATTTATCTGCAACATTAAATTTACCTTCATTCTTAATATGGAATACTGCTTGATTTTTACATTTTTGATTATTTACAATAAATTTCCCGATTTGATAATTCACGATAAAAATTTCACATAATAATGCTTACAGAAACAAGAAATTTCCCTGCTGCTCTTAAAGATGTTGTGTGACAAATGATACTAAGAGTGTTGCAAAATGCGAACTCAAATGTTATTGTAAAATCTTTTGAAACATGTGGAATTTCAAATTCTTTGGATGAGGGTGAAGATGTTTTATTGAGGATCACAGCAGATGAGGATGATGTAGAATATATTGCAGAGTGGGTTCTGTATGATGACACAGCTAACATTTTTAAATTCAACACAGATGATGTTCTGGAGTTTTTAAATTTGTAGCTTCATGATAAAAATTTCACATAATAATGCTAACAGAAACAAGAAATTTCCCTGCTGCTCTTAAAGATGTCGCGTGACAAATGATACTAATAGTGTTGCAAAATGAGAACTCAAATGTTATTGTAAAATCTTTTGAAACATGTGGAATTTCAAATTCTTTGGATGAGGGTGAAGATGTTTTATTGAGGATCATAGCAGATGAGGATGATGTAGAATATATTGCAGAGTGGGTTCCGTATGATGACACAGCTAACATTTTTAAATTCAACACAGATGATGTTCTGGANTCAAGATATCTAGTTGCTTATATTGTATTTTTTGAAACACTTGTAAATAAATTATCTTAACTTTTCTTATTCTTAATATTTTTTGAATGTTGAATGTTTGTTTTTTGAAAGCATTGTTTCTAAAAAAAAACTTCAAATGTAATTAAAATTTGGTGAGAAAAAATGCAAAGTTAGTTGCATGTAACATCTTATAAATAGTTTTTGAAAGAGGTCAATTGATATAGAGTTACTTATAATGCATTGATATTTCACGCTCAAAGAATGCCTGACTTTATAGTCAGCGTATAAGTCAATTGATTTTCATAAAAATTTAAGGATTTCAAAAAGTTGAATTGTACTAGGAATATATACAGTACAAAGTTGCTGTTTTACAATTTTTAAACACAAAATAATAACAATAAATTTTTGTGTAAAATTATGTCAAATCAACATGTGCGTAAAAAAAAAATTACGAAGAAAGACTAGAAATAAATTGTTTGTTTCAAAGTAGTACTTTTAGCAAAAAATACTTAACAAGATTTTAGGGAAATATAAAAATTAAAAATTTATAAAACAAGTTTATGGGTTATAAAACAAATTTATGATACTTTAGCAAAATTATTAGTTTTAAATTACATACTTAAGAATACAGAATTGAAATTGTTTCGAAAAAAAATGGGGGAAATTTTTATTTTTAAGCAGTAATCTTGAGATACAAAAATGATAGAGAAGTGAGCAGGTGATTGCCCTTCTAGTAATACTTAAAAAGTTCACTGCTAATGAAAATAATTATAAGAGATAGTAAAAATTCTATTGAATAAAAGCAATGAATTAATTACTTGCAGTCATACTTTACAGTTACAACTGTAACTAATTTCAAACTATCATTACAAGTAATAATGATTTTATATAATCTTGATTACAAGCAATTGATTACTTATAATGAGTTGACATACATTGTGCCTGACTTGGCTCATAATATAATTTTAGATTACATTAAACTACTTTCGTGAATAATAAATTAAGAAATTATTTCAAACTAGATAATAAAGTATATTAAAAAAAGTAAAATATAAATAGCAAAAATAGACCAAGCAATTAAGGCAATCAAATGTGGTAATACTTTAACTTTTTTTTTTTTTTGATGTATGGCAGCTATTTATTTTTAAACCAAGACACTAAAGATGTACCTATTTACAAAAGAAATTTTCCCAGTGTAATTTTTCAGAGTTAAATATCCACATTTAATTTATAATTTTTTTTAAATATTTAAGAATATATTATAACAACATTAATAATTATAAAATACATTGAATTTTTTTTATCAACTACATATTGCTAACGTGATTCAAAACATATAAATTGCAGCACCAACAAAAAGGAAACAAATTAAATACTCAATTTTGAAATTCTTTATCTTAAACTCCTAGAAAGAGTAAGCAATGAAGAGACAAGCAATACAAAATGCAATAAATCAGTTTTTATCTTTTTCTCAAAGCATTTGTTAATGGTCATAAGGACTAACTATTATAAAATGTTATTAAAATATAACTTTGTTTTATTTGTTACAAAAAAGCAGCAAATTTTAAATGCTCAAAAGAGCCAAATGTTTGGAGTTCTTTTCTTTATATTTTTATTTTCTTTATAGCGTAAAAAAATACCAAACCATTCTTTCTCTTATGTGGTAACTGAATTTTAAGTAGTTAAATAAAATAGAAAATAGCTATAGCTATCTTTATTTAATCCACTTTGGTTAAGAAAACCATGCAAACATTCTGTGACTAACCTAATAACAAAGTTGGAATTCATTTATCATTTGAGATATTTTTAGCCAGCACTGTAAGCTAGAGTTAGCATACAAAATCGAAAATTACACAAGTCTTAGAACTGGGTTGTGTATCCTCTGAAGGAACTGTAAGAACATAATATAAGTTTTTATTTATTAGTTTAAAGTATTCTAGGATATTCAATGGTGGCATTCTATTCCAATACACGTGTCTCAGGTCAAAACAATAGTTTTTATGTACTATCGGGTAAGAAAACATGCTGCAAACTCTCTGTTTAACAGTCTGAGATTCCTTATATCTATAATTCTATAAATTACAGTATTAAATGGATCACAAACAAAATCAACCCTAATTTAAAAAAAAAAACATTTACCGACAAACATACAATGTGCTTGAGAAATTATTTTAAAACTTACTTCTGAAAAAGGCAAACAAGTATGAGGATAGCTACAATATTCTTGAACTACACTATACTTTTCAAAAGAAAGAGTCTGACTTTGTGGAACCAAGAGAACACTTAACAGATTTTCTCTGAAACATACGAAAGTAATTATAGTGTAACATATTATAGACGAAATACTTCTTAGCCAAGATTTTTTTTAAAAAAGGGTGTATTAATCACAACTTACAATAAATCCTTATTTGAGTCTAATGATATTTCTTCCAAAGGAATTAATGAAAAAAACTTTCTTCTTAAATTTTCATAGAGACTTTCAATCCATAACACATCATAAATCGACAACATGTTATTTAAAACAAAATAATCTACTATATTTTTTTCTTCCTGAATAAGAAAACAAAAATAAGAAGTAAATAAATTTAATTTCTTTTTTAAAAAAAAATAATTGCATATGTGTATAAGCCTACATTTTTTTAATTATTATTAAACAAAGCACTGACAAACAAAAGGAATATTTTTATTACTTATCTCATAATTGTGTGATAAAATAAAATTCTATGTGAAAAAATTTTTACTGAAGCTAAATCAAATAATTAATAAAATAAATTTACTAAAAAATATTACTCAATTTGATTAGCATTGATTATCGAGAAACATTAAAAAATAGCACACACTTTAATTTTCGAGGGAAAACAATTTTCAAAAGTCACAAAAAGTTATTGGAATGCATTATTACTTAAGAATCAAAATTTATTCAGAGCGTCTAATTAAAATTTGGAAAATACTGAAACAAACAACAAAAAAAAGTAGAAAAAATAACATTATCATTTAAAAAAGAATGTATTTAAATCCACACATTTAAATATTACTTAGACATTCTAACTCATTCTATTTGTATAGTTAGTAAATTAAAATTATTTTTATTTTATTTTTCAATTGGTCTACATAATTTTCACTCTTATCTCAATAAATATTTTAACAAAAAGTGTAATCCAAATAATTTTACCTCAAAATTAATAGATGAAATAATTTTTACAGATGATAGACCACAGCAGACAAGTAGAGGCTTGCTCTAGGGGGAAAAATAATAAAACCAATTCTAACTAACTTATTTAATGTATAATAGTTGTATTATGGAAAGAGTAGCATTAACATTTGTACACAGAAAATTACTTATGCTATTGTTAACTAATATATCAAATTTATAATATTATGAACTCTCTTTAATTTAAACAGAGATAATTCAATACTGGATAATTTGAAATATTAGAAACTAAACATTGGATTATTTGAAAGATAGAAAACTACTGTTAATATCTTCATAAGTGCCTTCTAACCTCAATGTTGCAACTTTTATTTTTTAATTCACATACCTTGCTTGTTTTTTAGTGAATTCAAAGTATGATACATGAAATTTTCTCTACTTTTAAACTTTATTTTTGTCAAAATATGTGGATCAACAGCATCAAATGAGCCAATCTCTTAATTTTCAACAAATTATGCTGCATATACATTTACTTCTTGAGGTAATCACACAGCATGTTGCTAGATTGCATAGTGATTGGCAGCAACATCAAGATATCTAGTTGCTAATTTGAATTTCTTAATGTATAATGTAAATTATAATTACTGTATATTTTATGTAATTTTCATAGCATTGACTTTATGATAATTATTATATGACATAAATATTGTTATCACACAGAGGAGTAATTTTCCACTGCTTGTCTCATATCACACTATTGCTTGACTATTGATACATGTCATAAGAGAAATCACATATGATATTATGTACACATTGATAACCAATGAAGCAGTCTGCTATGACATTGAATTGCTCAGCTGTGCAGTACCTGTCAGATTATTGAGGATTGGGAACATATATTAATCCCTTGTACAAATTTTAAGCACATTAGAGAGAAATTTTTTCATTCAAAAACCACCTATGAGTTTATAAAGCAGCATTGGTCAAACCCTAAAATAAAAATGGGAATTGAGGATATAATAAGAAAATTGTTAAGTAACAAGGCACCTCCCTGAATCCTGATGGCCTTTTGCTGCCCATTGTTAGGAAAGATGCACCCTAAATCACGGCTTATTGATTTACCTGTTGTGGTTTGATTTTTACTTGAATTTTCTCTTAAAATGCTTTTTGTGCTTTAACTTCATGCTTTGTCAATCTCTGCTCCTATGTGATTCCTCATTTTGAAAATTTTAATCACTTGTGTTCCTAGAGTTTATATATATATATATATATATATGCCTTTTTTTAAAAAAAAAATTCATGGAATTTGATACCTTTAGTACTGTTGTGCTAGCTGTAATTATATTCTGAGTTACAAACATCCTATATTTTCCATGCGAAATTGTTTCCTTTTATTAACTTTGCACCCCTACTGAAGATGCGACATCAATATCTCTTCTAATAGTTACTGTTTATTTTCTTTGTAATGTTTGTTTGCATTTAGTTTATTTCTAAGTAGCACTGTTTTCAGGATTTCATATTTAATATTCTACCTATTTGTTAAAACTCTAATTTGAAAATTGTGAATATATTTGCTTATGCAATTGAACTGTTGCGCTCACTTTGAACTTTCGGAGTGTCCCCGGATGCCCCCTTATGGGGGCGGGACAGGGTTAAGCTTGTTATCAATGACATTGCATTGGAAGGTTGAAATGACCCAACCCATGTTATCTGGTGATTCAGTTAAGTACACTCGTGCCATGTTTACAGCTTGAAGTGCAAAGTTGAAGTTCTCGTTGAAGTCGAAGTGTCTCTTACCACACCATTGCTTGTCTGTTTATACATGTCAAAGGAGAAACCACATTATGTCATATACACATCGCTAATGAAGTAAGCAGTTTGTTATGACATTGACTTAGAAGGTTGAATTGATCCATAACACATGTTACCGCTAAGTATCAAGCCCTGTTTTCGGCTTGAATTAATGCTCTGTTTAAAGACATCAAATATGCTGACCTAATGATGCTACTAATAAAATCCCTACATTTGATTACATTTAGGGTGCTTTAGTTTACAACTGACTGAAAGAGCATACAGTTTATAACTAGAGAGCAGAGTTATTAGAATGTAGCGTCAAGCCTTGTCAGTTTATTTAGTAAATTCGTGGGGAAATTATAATGCATCCAAATAAACAGAGTACTCTGCTTTGAGCTGTTCTTAAAACAGATTTCCAATCTTTTATTTATATAAAAGATCCCAATATTTAGAAAAATTATCACAATAAACAAAAATCAGTCTACAGACTAACTTAATTGAAAACACTTACTTGATTATGAATAAGATGAGCATTTGAAATAAATAATTTTGATCCCATTCTTATAGCAGGCATTTTAGTTCTCAAACTATTGAATGATGTATATAAAAGAGTTTCGCTATCAAGCTCAAATACTCCATAAGAAGCTTTGATATTAGTAACAACACCCTAAATAAATTGGAAAAAAATATATTAGAGTACACTATGGTATTAAATAATAATACAATTTAAAGTCGTATATAATAACTATTTTTAAAAATTATCTAACAGAGATTATATTACGCAAGTCTTACCTCGAACACTATGGTAATATGATTCAAAACAAGTATAATATATACCATATATATATATATATAAGAAAAAAACACAATAAATGGGGAGTAATGTTTAATGGGGAATTACAGTTAAATGGGGAGTACAGTTTTTAAAGTAGGTCAACCAAGTTAACAATAAACTCTTCAGTAAAAACATATTAGCATGGTAGCAAAATTTACAGATTATTACAGCATCTGCAGATTTATATTTCATTTAAGTTTTTTTTTTATTTCAAAAAATAAATAAAAAAGAGGAAAAATTACTGAGATTTCTTTTTGAAACTTTTCAAATCTTATTTTGAATTTAAAAAAAAAACAGATATGAGGTCTTTCATCATTAATTTTTTAGAACCTTATATTTTTAAATTTTGAAACATGTATGTGAGATTAAGTCAAAATTTTACAATCAATGGCAAAGTAAAAGCAAATATACTCTGTCTGAGGATGCAGACAAATGTAAATTTATGATGATAGTGTTGCAGATTCAATCTGTAAGTTCTGCCACTAGGCTTTACAACTGCATACAAAAGCAAATGATTGAAAATACAACATAAGAGAAAAACCTGACTTTTCACTGATCTTTGACTTTACCTCTTCAACTGTCTTCCATTTATAATTTCATTAAAAATGACACATAACATAACTTAAAATAAATCTTCACAAAAATTACCAGACAGTTAATTACAGAGTTCAGAATAGTGTTCTTGTTCATTCAGGGGTGATTGTGAGTCCAAGTCAAAATTCCGGAAAATTTCCTGAATTTGAAAAAAAAAAACAAAGAAAAAACAGTTTAAATTGAAAAATTAGAAAAAAATTGAAACAAGGTTTTTTTTTTTCCTTTTTCTCAATATTTCTTAGTTTACTAAAAATATATTTAAAATTTTACACATACCTATACCATTTACACATACCTATGATGACCTGGAGAAGTAATTAAAATTTACAAATATGTCTTTTTTTTTTTTGAGTTTATGATTATAACAACTATTTAGTGATAAAAAATGAATATTAATCATGAATATAAGCTTATAAAGTATCTCTGTGGCTCTCCCTTACAAACAAATTAAATAAACTGTGTTTTTAAGTTCCACCTTTAAAAATTTGATTTCCGGAAACTTAAGTGATCAATGATTTTTTTAAACGTCTGGACTTTCGATCTCCGGAAACTTCCGGATCACTGTTAGCGAAAAATCCGGAAATCAGGATTTTTTCCGGAGCACAATCAGCCCTGTTCATTTAAAAACAAAATCTAGAGAAATATGTTTGTTTCTCACATACCAATGCCTTTTATGGATCGCATAAATGGAAGCACAGATGATGCAAGGGGTAAAAATTCACTGTAAGATTTCCGGGTTACCACTTTCGCTGGATTCTTACAACCAAGCTTGAAAAAGCATGGCATCCAATATCTTTATAACTGTAGTGGTTACAATATAATACATTCTTTCAATTTAAATTTCAATGAAACAAACAAATGAATTCAGACACCTCAAGCATGCTATGATGCTATATAAAAAAATAAATAAATCACAGACAGTAATAAGAGAACTCTCAAAATATGAAAGAACTCTCAAACCTTACATTTTATTTATGTTGTAATATTATTTTTCTTAAATTTATTTTAGGCTCACGACTTGCGAGAATTTAAAAATTACTGAAAACTCTTAGGAATCTTGAAATTATGAGCAAATTTAAACACATATCACAATAATAAACTTCCTAGAATATAAAGCCTGTTCCCATATGGCCTCGTAAGCAGAGGGATACATCGAAAGTTTTCTAAATTTCTTCCAGTTGTAGGATTGTTATTGTTTACATTCAGTCAATCATCCATAGTAACACTGTTTTTCAAAGTTACCAGTTAGCAAATCAGTTTCTCTTCCATTAGCAGTTTTTAAAACATTTAGGTATATAAATATACATATTTTTTGACTTTTTTGATTTAATTGTTTTAAAAATTAGTAAACACTAAACTCTAGAAAGAAAGAGGGCTAACTTGGTCCGACTTACAGCATGCTACTGATGATAACTTTCAAAAATTACATGATGTAAATCAAGAAAGTTATACAATCCTTGAAAAAAATTCATTATACAACATTTTACCTCATAGCATATTAATGGTGATCCAGCTTTACACTGAGTTTCTATACATTCCTTAATCTTAGAACTTGATACAAGTTCTTTTAATTTGGCTGTTATGGAAAACTGCAAAAAGAAAGAAACAATTACTATTTGTAAACAACATAACTATTTAAAATATTGTGTTATAAGTTAGCTAAAATCTCTACACTATGTCATTCTATTGGACAAATCGTATGATAAACCTGTATAAAAGCACATGCATGTTACATAAGTGATAAACTGATAATGAAAGTAATTTGACAGGGTTCAAAACAAAGCAGATACCAGGAATAATTTCATAAAAGTGAATAATATTAACAAATTTAAACAGATTTTTTTGTAAATATTAAATACATAAGAATATACATAAGTATTTAATTGCATTAAATACAAATTGAAAAAGTTTAGCTTGTATGCATACCATATTGTATAAATTTAAAGAGTAATAAATTTTATAGTAATATTTTAATAAAAAACTCTCCATGTTTTAGAAAAATCATGAGAAATTTAGAAATTTAAATAAGAAATAAGATAATTAAATAAGAAAAAATATAATTAAATAAGAAATAATATAATTAAATAAGAAATATAATTAAATAAGAAATAATATAATTAAATAAGAAATAATATAACTAAATAAGAAATAATATAACTAAATAAGAAATAACATAATAAAAAACGAAATAATATTATAAAGAATTATATCTTTTTATTTTTGTTTTTTAATCAAAGATGTTTTTTAATAAGATGAAGAAAAAATTTTTTATCTTCACAACTGTAAATTCTGTTTTAAAGAACTGAATCAAAAATGCATACATTCAAATTTTTTTTCTTACTAGAAAAATGACACATAAAATTCAAAAACTCGACCTTTTTAGTTATTTGTGCCAACAAAAAAAAATCTCTTTGATAGAAACACATGATTTTCATAAATTATTCAGATTCAGCTTTAAAAAAATACTAAAGTTGTAATCTTACATAATTTTCAAAACTCATATTAATAACAAGATTTTTTGTAGAAACCACATAACACAGATTTTTTACCCCACTCAAATCAGGTTTCAAATTTCCCTGATTTTTCAAGGTTATCCAGTAAAAATCTCAAATTTCTAGGTCAGCAGGTTTCCCCCCCCCCCTCATTAAGTGTAGATTGGTATAAAAAGAGTGTCAATATTATGAAGTATTTTATTTAGAATGTTATTTTTTTAATATATCATCTTGAATAGGTGTAGGGTAAATAATAAGTTTAGCTTGTAGAATATATTGCTTTTAATCAATAAAAAATGTTTTATAGTCCTTGCACAAAATGTACCAAATAGCAAATACAAAGTAATCCAAAAAAAAAAAACTTGGATAATAACAGTTTAACATATTTTCATTATGCAAAAGAAGATAATTCTAGGGAATTTCACATCAATAAATTTTCATATTTATTTTCATTTCAATATAGAGCCGTTTTATACTGTATTTTATCCAAACAGATTTATAAAATTCATTGACATATTTTTCCTTAAATTAATATCCAAAGTCAAACATTTAAAAAATGTTGTTTGTTTTGATTTAGCACTTTTATTTTAAGAGATATTCAGTATTCGCAAATGCAAAATTGTCAAATTTCTTGTTGTATATTCTTTAAATTTCATTCATTATTTTTCTTATTTAAAATTAGAAAATTTTAAGTATTCCAATCTAATTAGATGGTTTCTTAGTTCAGATAAGTTAATATTTTTTTGTTTTTAGAACTGCGCTACTCCATGGTGTCGGATGTAAGAAATGAACATAAATTTTTTCAGAAAACTATGCTTTTCGGGTCATTCATGACTAAAATCAACAGAGAACACAGCAAAGAAAAATCTCACTTTGGAAAAAATGAAAATTAAGCATTTCTTAGAAACACCCACTAAAAAAAGCACTTTTAAGAGCTTTTACAAAATGAAAATCAAAAAAAGAACCTTTAAGCAAATTTAAAATAACTTGCATTATAAATATACAGGACTCTTTTTAACATTTGGCCAAATATATTATTTATTGGCTAAACTAAAGACTCAGCTTTTGGACCAAGTAGGCTGAATGCTAAATAGTAGTAATCGATTATTCCTAATATCATTAAGAACAATACATGGAACAATATATAAAATGAAAANAATTCATTCACATATTTTTCCTTAAGTTAATATCCAAAGTCAAACGTTTAAAAAATGTTGTTTGTTTTGAGTTAGCACTTTTATTTTAAGAGATATTCAGTATCCGCAAATGCAAAATTGTCAAATTTCTTGTTGTACATTCTTTAGAAAAAAACTAGATAAAACTCTTTAAATTTTATTCATTATTTTTCTTATTTAAAATTAGAAAATTTTAAGTATTCCAATCTAATTAGATGGTTTCTTAGTTCAGATAAGTTAATATTTTTTTGTTTTTAGAACTGCGCAACTCCATGGTGTCGAATGTAAGAAATGAACATAATTTTTTTCAGAAAACTATGCTTTTCGGGTCATTCATGACTAAAATCAACAGAGAACAGAGCAAAGAAAAATCTCACTTTGGAAAAAATGAAAATTAAGCATTTCTTAGAAACACCCACTAAAAAAAGCACTTTTAAGAGCTTTTACAAAATGAAAAATCAAAAAAAGAACCTTTAAGAAAATTTAAAATAACTTGCATTATACATATATAGGACTCTTTTTAACATTTGGCCAAATATATTATTTATTGGCTAAACTAAAGACTCAGCTTTTGGACCAAGTAGGCTGAATGCTGAATAGTAGTAATCGATTATTCCTAATATCATTAAGAACAATACATGGAACAATATATAAAATGAAAAGAAATTAAGTCTCTAAAGACTCATAAAGAATTTGTAAGACTTCAACTAAATTTCATAACTGTACACATATACACAATTTAAAAATTTAATATAATTCAGATTGATTTAAATTAAAAGTTTTTTAATGTCATACTTCATTATTTCTTTCTTTATCAATTTCAAAATAACAGGAACTAGGCATTGTCTTGAATAAAATCAATTTTTTACCAGAAACCTACAAAGTAAATCAATTGATATCTTAATTAGAATTAAAGAAACGTTACAATCATAATTAAAATGAAAATATAATTAAGATAGTAAAAATTTTGAAATTATCTTTGAAGATTAAGTTTTTAAGCATCCACAAAGTTAAAATCTCAAAATAAATTGAAATTGCTATAACTCTTAGACAGAAAATTAAAATTGTCATTAATTTACAACAACCAGAGTTTTCCCAATGAGACAACTTTAAAGTATTAGCAAAAAAAGTTTCAGATAAATAAATAACTCTTAGATAAAATTTGTAACTTTTAGATTAAATTATAAGATATGCATCTTATCTGCATGATTTCACTTTTTAATAAGAGACTTGGTATGTTAATCGTCCATAACATTAACAGCAGCATGCTTATTTGAATGGAGTTCTCTTTTTTTATTTAAAAAAATATTTTAAGTATCTTCTATATCATTGAATTATTCAGTACTAAATATCTAGACTAACTAAATCTTATAGCAATGTTAAAAACATATGACAGAAAATCGAACTAGAAATTCAATTTTCTAAATAACAAAATTTAAACAATTTATTTAATACAAATTGTACAAAGAAATAACTTAAGTACCATTTCTAAGCAACCAACTTTTAAATCCGTGAATTTATAAAATTTGTTAACTTGAACATCACACACATGGACAGAATTCACCTAAAATGAAAAATATTTAAGAAAAACAAAAACAATAGATACAATTACAGTAATAAAATATAGAGTAGACAACAGTAAAAATAAATATGAGAATAGAAAACCAGAAAATCAATTATAGAAATAATTTTATACCAACTATTTAAAAAAAATAGTCACATATTAACGCTGAGGAAAATTTTTCTAAATTAGAATTATTGGAAGAACTAAGGGATAGAGAATTATATTGACAATAGATATACATGACAGAGATGTCAATGATTTTATGTATAAAACTTTTGATTGGACAATTTCTACTGTTTTAAAAATTTTATTAAAATCCTGATGATTTACCATGTAATTATCAAATCTTCATGAAATTTCACTAACCAATTATGTTCAATAGTAACCTACTCAGTAACGAATTTTGTTTTTCTTTTATAAAAAACATTCTTATTTGAAGATGAGTACAAATAGTTGGGGATTTGAAAATATAAGCTATAACAAGCTTTGCAGTTAAAAATTGAATTAGTTACTCTTTCCTATACATATTGTAAAACGGCCTATTTTTGCTATATCTATGCAAAATCCGATATACAGATAAATAAGAATAAAGCTATCCAACTTGAAATTTTTTTTATATATATTGTCAATGAGGAAGTTTCTTGCAAATAGAATTAAAACTATAATATGCCAGTTTTTGTGCTTTATTCAGAGAAATTAGCTTTAGTTATAAATAACATAAAATATACCCTATCTGTATTAGGATACAGATATTGTAACTGTATTATCAGTAACAGTAATCGTACAGATATCAGTTTCAGTAGCTCTATAGAATATAGATATTAAAATTTGCAACATACACAAAAACAAGAGCTCATGTTAAATCTCATAAAATTTAACCAAAAGTAGCCATCAAATATTTTACAGACAGTATTGTTTTATGTTTATACGAAGGTTAAACATTTATTTACTTCTGAAATAGTTTTACACTCAGCCACTATACAATGGTAATTTTTTGCATCAACAACCGCTTTAAGAGCATTTTTATTAGTGTCACTTTTGTCATATGCCAAATAGGTAAAATAAATAAAAAATAATGCAACCTTATTAAAGTTCACTTTTACCATGCCTAATTTTAACAACACAAAATACACATTTAACAAATAAAAAAAAAGATGGAACCATATCTAATTTTTTTCCTAAGGCTACCGCTTTAGTTACTATTCGGGGGAAATTTCACAAAATATATAACAAATCATAATGTTTAATGAAATGCGTTTTTGAGTGTTAAATACTTACTTACGTCAAATAAAACATAGAATGAAAATTTCATAATCTCATTCCAGAAAGTAAATAATATAGCGTTCCCTTGTTCAAACCTGAAACATATAAAAGTAGGAAAACATATACAACCAAAGAACTTACATTTTCAAATTATAGGAATTATTTTCAGCCTGGTTCATAGGGCTATCAAAACACTGAATCTTTATAAATAACTAGCATTATCAATTAAAGAATCCATTATAACATTTTTCAAAAGATCCTGCTTTGTATTCAGGGAATCAAAATTTCTAAAATTTATCTTCCACCAATTTCTATCAGGTTATTACCTACTATTTAAAATTTAGTAATAGCCTAATTTTCTCTCAATCAGGCTCTTCACTATTATTTCCTGCAATTTTTGTTTTCATTAAACACGCCTGTGATATGTCTATACTACAAGTGGAAGAAGATTGTAACTATTAAATGTAGAATAAATTATTAATTAAAAACCAATTTGGTAAATATCATTTAAACTTTAGACTAGGGAATGCATAACCTTTTTTAGTGAAGGGCAGTGAAGAGCCACTTGCTCAGTAGGATGAATAACGAAGGGCCACAAGCATATTTAGTCAGGTTGGCGCCAAATATGATATTTTTTATACGAACACTAGTGTTCTAATCATTCAAATTTTATATCAAAAATAATTTAGTATATTTGCTGAAAATTAAATACTTTTAATTATTAGAATTCATTCAAAAACTGATACTTATTCTAAAAAATTTTTCCCTTATTATCAATAACTGATTTATTAAAAAAATATATGCATAAATATTGGGAGGGGGGAGAAAATAAAAATTCTAACAAAAAAAAATTGTACACATAACAAAAATGAAAAAAAACTACATACATATTTTAATTAGAGAAAATTTAGAAGATTTACAAAAACCAAAAATTAAAATAAAATCATAATAGTACAAAATAAGATTCAATATTTATTTGGTATTATACTTCAGACATTATTTCTATTTCTCGAATTATAAGAGGTTTTATGAAATTTAAATAAGAAACATTTTGTCTTTCTAAAAACATCACCTAAGTTACAAAAAATTTAAAACAAAATTAATTACAAACAGTGAAAAGTTTAAAAATTTCTCCACTTTATTAAATTTTACAGGTTGCAATAACATTGTATAATAATTTGAGATTCTAAATGCTACTTACAAATGCATGACGCTAAGCTAAATGCTGAAAAACGACGAAAAATAACTTACACTTACAATGAACTATGCATAAATTAAAAGTATAAAAAAGCGAATATTTAAATGCACACTTAGAAACTCATGCGTTGTAGTAAAAGCAACAGAATCATCAAAATCACGAGGGAAAGCATCCCAATAATTGAAGAAAAAAAAAGCTAAAATTTATGACTAAATCAGTACAAATAAAGCATGTCACTAAATTATTTAAATGCATGATTTGAAATACATGATTTAAAATTTCAAACAATGTGGGAACACATCACAAAAATTGTTGGAAAAATGACAGAAAAATAACTTAGATTTACGATGAAATCGGTGGAAAAAAAGCGTGTCAAAAAATGGTTATTTAAATGTGCGATTTAAAACTTGTGTGTCATAATAATATTTTAGTAAAAATACAGGATTCTCAAAACCACAAGAAAAAGTCTAGCAGTAGCTGCCTTTAAAAAAAAAATAATTTATATTTACAATGAAATTGGCACAAATAAAGCACGTCAGAAAGTGATATATTAAATGAGCAATTTATGATTCACAAGTAGAATTAACATAACAAATGTATCAGAATTTTAAAAACCACATGGAAATTGGTAACTATAAATGGCAAAAGAAAAAAATGAATCATTACTTGGATTAGCGATGAAATTGGCAAAAATATAGCAATTCAAAAAGTTATTACTCAAATTCGAAATTCCCAGATAGCAATATCGTATTGAAAATATCAGATTGTTTAAAACCATGCGAAATTCCAATCGTTGAAAAACTATCGAAACACAACATAGATTTACAATAGAATCTGTACAAATTGACCACACCAAAAAGAGATTCAAACATTTCTCAAAAAAAAAATTTTCATCATGTGCAAAAGCTCCTGCGGGCGCACGTAAATACACTCAAATGTATTCCATCATATTTATTCTAAATAAACTGAAAACTAATTACACTGTTAATCTAACATTTATCATTGCATAAAATATTGATTATTTTATTATTATTATTATTTATGTCCTGACTTTGAACTTATTACTGACATCGGGCACTCTGAGATTATGCCAACAGATTGGAATATTAGCATTTTGTGTCCAATTCACAAGAAAGGAGATCCTATAACCTGTGCCAACTATCGTGGCATTAGTCTTCTTTGTATAACTTATAAAATTCTATCCAGAATTTTATTCTCAGGCTGTTACCATTCACTGACTCACACATAGGAAAATCAACAAAAGACCATATATTTAGTCTTCGTCACATTTTAGAGAAATCAATGGAATTTAACATTGAAACACATCTTTTTATTGATTTCAAGGCTGCTTTTTATAGTATTAATAGAAATTATCTTTTTGAAACCATGAATACTTTTAAAATACCTTCAAAACTCATTAAATTCACGAGATTTACATTGAACGATAAGAAGTGTAAGATTAAAATTCTGGGGTCTCTGTCAGAAAATCTTGACACATTTACGGGTGTTTGACAGGGAGATTTTCTCTTCTGTCTTCTTTTTAATATTGCACTTGAGAGAGTTATTCGTAATTCAAACATCAATAACAGTGGTCACATTTTTACTAGATCAGTACAACTACTTGCATATGCTGATGATGTTGATATAATTGCTTGTTCCCTTCCTACCCTGAAAGAGGCATTTCTTGCCCTTGAGGTGGCTGCAAGGCAAATGGGCTTAGTCACAAATGTAGAGAAAACAAAATATATATAATTCTCAAGAAACAGAGTCCCAGACACTTATCTTGAAATACATTCTTATAGATTTGAAACAGTAAAGAGTTTTACTTTCTTAGGATCAATTAAAGTAGGGAACCGATTATCCGGAACGATCGGGACTATTGCTATTCCGGATAACTGATTTTTCCGGTTTTCTGAATCGCTACAAAAAGCTGTTTTTTTTTATTGTTAAACCCAACAAAAAAAAAACATATTTGGAAATAATCTTAAAAAGAAGAAAAACGATGAAGTAATACACTAATAATTATTTCCAAAATGGTAAGGTAGACATCTTTCAAAAAAGAAAGAAAAATCCGAAAATCTTATGAAGAAAAAAACATTTCTTTTTCAAAAAATGGCGGGAAAATGTATCGAATTTCGTTCCGGTTTTTGGGTTTTCCGGTTTTCTGATTTCCGGATAACGGGTTCTGTACTGTATTACCATTGACAACAGAATTACTCCTGAAATAAAAAACCGACTATCTGGTAAATAGGGCTGAGAAGATTTATTAAATCTAAGTTTCTTTCTAGAAAAACAAAGTTTTTAATCAACAAAATTCTTGTCTGGCCAGTTTTGACATACTCTTCTGAAGCTTGGATAATGACAAAACTGGGGGGAAATTGTATCGCAATATTTGAGAGAAAGATTTTGCGGAGTATACTTGTGGAGTAAATGAAAACAACAACTGGAGAAGGAGATTTAACTTTGAACTGTACAAGATTTATAAACAACCTGATATTATTAAATATATAAAAATAAACAGAATGAATTAGATGGCCCAGGTGATTCGAATGAGTGATAACAATACAATAAAAAAAGATACTGCTTTTTAGACCCACTGGAAAAAGAAAGCAGGGAAGGCTGTGGTTGAGATGGGCTAACTCAGTGGAGTCTGATTTTCTTGCAATTAAAGAAAAGTATTGGAGATCAAAGATAAATCGGAAGTCATCATGGAGAAATCTTCAGAGGAAGGCATTGGCTCACACTGGGCTGTCTGGCCAACTATGATGATGATGGTTATTATTTATGTCTAGATATGCATAATGCACGAATGTAGTTTGGGGAAAATTTGTCAACATCACAGAAATTTCTTTAACATTACTCATTATTATACAATGTAAGTTCTGATTATAATGATATACTGAATTGTAGAGTAGGCTCATGAAATGTCAATGTATATGTATTTTGATTATACATTGCATGTATATAAATTGCATAATAAAAAGAAAATATATATATATATAAATAAATGGTTAAAATTTTAATATTCTACACTATAGTCAATATTAGAAAAATCAGATACAATAACAGAAAATTTGGTAAATCAATAACTAGTTTTATATCTTCAAAAACTGTCAAATTCAAAGAAAAATGTGCCAAAATGCATAACAATCAATAAAAAGTGTTGTAAAAATAAAACACTTAATAAAAAAAAATCAGTGGCTTTTCGAACAAATTTTATCAAAATTAGATATCAATGATAGGGTTGAAATTAGTTACAAGAGTGAATAAATTGCTTAAAGAAAGTGTTTTAATAGAGATTTTATGTTCCCAAAAAGTTTATCATTTTATCTTAATAAATAGGTCATTTAATATTAAATAATATCAAAAAATTTCACACATAAAATTAAGTAAATGTGAAATTTACAATGTTCTTTTAAAGTAAAAAAAAATGTAGATGATGTGACTAACATACTAAAAAAGTGCAATATAGTATATCAGTGTATAGTAAGCATATGAGCTAACAACTAACACCAAAAGGGATGAATCACAGAACATTGTCATTCAAATTAAATATCCTTTAGGAGAGATCATAAAATCTACTAGTTTAATTACTACATGAATGCGATGAAGAGATGACTGATTAAAATTAGTATTAAATTTAAGTGAGATGTATTGAAATAAAATAACCAGCCAATGTAAATTGAATGTAACTCATTCAATTAATTTTAACCTTCTAATTTAAAGACAAAAATGTTATGTCTAGTTTATAAAAAATAAGTTTTAAAATATGCAATCAGTTCAGAACAATTAAAAGAATGAAAAACTATTTTCATATTTTAACAGAAACTCAGAGCATTATCATACTTTAAAATTTCACTTGCTGCAACCAGTAGTCCATTAACATCCATCACAGTAATTGGTATCAATCTGTAATAATTCCAGGAAAATTTACAAATAGCATGAAAAAAATATTATACAATTGTAGACATCACAGTAATTGCATCAATCTGCAATAATTTCAGAAAACTTTATAAATAGCATAGTAGCAGTCTCAATTGGGTACTTGCACTTAAAGAAGATCACAGATAACCACACATACAATCTATGATGTCAGCACCAGCTAATCCTTCATAAGCAAAATGGCATGTTTAAGTTGAGCTAAGTTTCTGGCATATTTAAGTTGAGATAAGTTTCTCTACATAAGTTAGAATGCTAATTAATGTGAAGTTAATTAAATACAGCACTGTATCGCACACTGAATTTGTTGAAATATATAATTTTTTTCGTCTACATCGTTTACTTAATTTAGGATTATTTGTTTATGTATTTTGCAGTAACCATGATATATTTTTGTTTTATGTACCAGGCAGTTCTGATGCACAGTTAGTTTGTTTTTGTTCTACATGGCTTCATGCCTGTCTTGGTGTTAAGAAATATATAATGAAAGAATTAAAATCTTTGTGAAAGAATCTTAGTGTGAGAATATAGAATGTGTCACTTAAGTGAATTGATACATGACGGACATGGCTTACTTGAAATAGAATGGAAAGAATAGTTGCTAAAACTAAACTCAGTGGTGTGCCAGACCATAGAGGGCCAAGGCCTACTGTGCCCATCTCAGTTTTCTTGACCTTTTTTGGGCTCTGGGGTGCAGGAGCAGATGTTCTGGTTAGGTGGTCAGCCGAACACAAAACCCCCAGTGTTTAGTTCCCAAGCATGCTTGGTACTCATTTATCGACCCACTGAAGGGATGAAAGGCTGAGTCAACCTTGCCCGGCCCGTGGATTGAACCAGGGACCTGTGGCTCGACAGCGCGAAGCGCTACCGCTCAGCCACCGGGCGTCAAGAATAGTTACTAACGTAAGGAAATACCACATTTTAACAACCAATCAGGATCGAGATACCCACACTATGTCACTTGCAGTTATTACCTTGCTTCAGATTATATGGGATGCCCAAATATTAACATCTCTGATTGGTTAGAAACTGTCTGTGGTACAAAATAACATGTGGAATATATTGATATTTCACAAAAAGCTGTTGAA
The DNA here is from genome assembly GCF_043381705.1 of Parasteatoda tepidariorum. Classification (NCBI taxonomy): domain Eukaryota; kingdom Metazoa; phylum Arthropoda; class Arachnida; order Araneae; family Theridiidae; genus Parasteatoda; species Parasteatoda tepidariorum. Next base: position 45,257,543 of record NC_092206.1, read on the forward strand.
GACATTTGCATAGAAAAACTGGCGAAAAACCAAATTTCAATAATTTTATTGAAATTAGCAAGTCAACTATTCAATGTAGACCACCCATCGAAGTAGGCGTGATCACATCATGTCCGCAGGTCACCAATGTGAGGAAAGACCTTCAGAGACAAAGGTATAAAAGGTATATGCCACAAAGCTATAATTTTTATTCTCTTTTTATATTAGATAACTAAATTATTTACTACAATGCAAATGTTTTATATTTTCCTTTATTTAAAAAAAATTGTGTTGTAATTCTTTTATCTCCGTAGACACATTTTTTACTATCCCAGCTAATTGAGAGTCTACAGTACACCTACTATCTAAGTTAATTGAAAGTCTACAGTTCACCTGCTATCACAGTTAATTGAAAGTCTACAGTACATGTTAACCAATACAGTAATGCATCTTTTTTAGAAAATGAACAAGGATTCTTTTTTCTAAGGTGCTTTCCATCAAGTTTTCAGGAAGCGAGAATCTTCAATCATGGTGCTTTTGCTCTAGATTACAGGTATGTTAAAGTGATCAACTTATACAGGTTTTAAATAGAGATAACTTTATATTAGCACATAAAAAATTGCTGTAGCATATTACTTATAACTATTTAAAACATAGGACTATTTTTTGTTCTTTAATAATAAAATGCCTTTTAATAAATTTAAAAACATTTTTGAAGCTTAATTAATGTGTTCAACTAAAACAAAAAACAAATTTTTTTTTAAATAGACTTTAATCAATTGTTCTTCTCTCCTCTTCTGAAAAAAATAATACAGTAGGGAACCGATTATCCGGAACGATCGGGACCATTGCTATTCCGGATAACTGATTTTTCCGGTTTTCTGAATCGCTACAAAAAGCAGTTTTTTTATTGTTAAACCTAACTAAAAAAAAATAAATATTTGGAAATAATCTTAAAAAGAAAAAATGATGANGGAACGATCGGGACCATTGCTATTCCGGATAACTGATTTTTCCAGTTTTCTGAATCGCTACAAAAAGCAGTTTTTTTAATGTTAAACCCAACTAAAAAAAATAAATATTTGGAAATAATCTTAAAAAGAAGAAAAAATGATGAAGTAATACACTAATAATTGTTTCGAAAATGTTGGTAAGGTAAACATCTTTCAAAAAAGAAAGAAAAATCCTAAAATCTTAAGAGGAAAAAAAACATTTTTATTAAAAAAATTGCGGGAAAATTTATCGAATTTCGTTCCGGTTTTTTGGTTTTCCAATTTCCGGACAATGGGTTCTGTAATGTAATTGATTTAGCTTCCTTTAATTAGTAGTCCCCAGAAAAAAGTTTCAACAACATCAGAGGTCTGCAAGAAACTAAAGAAATCATTATAGAAGAGGTCAAATTTGGTAGGTATAGCTCTGATCCCTTCACTGGCAAGCGAATATTATATATATTTTTTACAGTTCAAAATTTCGGCAGAGGCACTTAAGCGATAGTACTTGGTTGAAACAGACTCTAACATGAGGATAAATACCAGAAAATCATTAAGAAACTTTCAATGAGTCACAATGTATTTAACTACACCTCACATTTCTACTTCCTACTTTGCTAATAATCAGATTCAAACAAAAGAAGGAATTTTTGTAGCGGCATTTACGGCATATTAAGCGTCAAGTTTTAGTCACTTCCAAGCAATAACTTACAAAAAAAAAACAGAAGGAGACCAATGCATAGAGTTCAGTCAGTTTTGTTCATAGCCATCCAAAAGCAAAACTCAACATAATTTCTTTTAAATTTTGAAAATTTTAAATTTGTTTAGCGCCTTAAAAGAAAGTTAAAAAGCATGTTATCTGATGAAAACAATTTCTATAATTGCATTTTTGAGATACACTTGAGCATAAATTGAACTACACAAACCTTTAAATTGGTAACTATCTTTGTTGAAATTAATTTTTTGCTCAAAAATAAAGCCAAATATACAAACATGTAGCAGTAATATAAAATATTATTATAAAAAGAAACATAATACAAAACGATTCTATGATTTGGTGAGAAGAAAAAAAAATTAAAATAAAGAGCAATACATTTGAATACAGACTTAATACAGGTTCTTAGATAATTGGTGAAATTGAATACTTCATTAAACAAAATATTCAATTAACTACATAATACAAGTAAAAAATTTATGTAAATTTGTTAAAATGTAAGTTTTATTTCACCGTTCGCGCACAAATATTTTTACTTGTTGAGTATTGAGTATTGAGTAAAGTAAAGTGCGGCGTGCTCTCTGCTTTCGCTTATAGCACTGCGTTTCAATAGGTAAGGCTTAATTTAGCCTACCAATATTTATTTGAGCTCTGAGGCTCTTCTTCAAATACAACATGCTACCACGGAATCCAACAGGGACTACTTGTTGAGTATTAAGTATTGAGTATAGTTAAGTGCTGCGAGCTCTCTGCTTATCGCTTATAGCTCTGCGTTTCAATAAATAAGTCTCATTTCAGGTTGGGGGCTGGGTAGATAGCACAAGGTTGGAGCGAACTGCTAGAATCTGTTAGTTGCTTGGAAGAATTTTAAGAGGGATTGGATTTTGGTCCGGGAGTTGAGAGACAAGTTAACCAGATCAGTGAAAGCTGGGCTCTGCAGGGATAAGGATTGATAGAGGTCTTTACGAGCATTTTGATAAAAAGAGCAGTCCAGGAGGTAGTGTTCGTTCGTGTCTATATGTCCGCAGTTGGGGCACTTAGGACTTTCTACTAACTTGCACTTATGTAGAATCGCGTTAGTTGGAAGCGTTTTCGTTCGGAGTCTGGCTATTAACACATCTAGTTTTCGGGACTTGATAAGTGGGCGGTAGCCTTGAGGTTCGTCGAGGTGCGGAAAGGGTTGGAAGTATTTGCACTCTTTCCATTCTCTGTGTTCTTTATTGAGCTCATCTCTCAAAAACATTTGACAAAGATCTTGGGGTGATGAAAGGTGCGAGATAAAATCTTGATTAAGTGCCTGTTTAGCGAGTTGGTCAGCTTGTTCGTTTTCAGTAATACCAGTATGGGATGGGACCCAGATAAATGAGAGTGACTTCGCAATTTGGCTAGATTTGGCTATTTGGTCTAGGAGAAGTAGTGAGATTCTTGGAGATTTTCTAGTGCCTTTGGAGAGGGACTGAAGTATTGAGTGGCTGTCTGTTAGCAAGGTATGATGTTCGTAGCTGGTAACACAATGTTTGAGGGCGAGGAAGATCGCCAATCCTTCTGCAGTGAAGACTGATGTTTGTGACGGAACTCGGCCAGAGACCGTATAACCTTTAGAGGAATATATACCCACGCTGGTTCTGTCCAATTGTTTTGATCCGTCTGTTGCCAGAACAATGCTGTTGGTAAGGTTTCGATAGCGAAACTCTTTAAATAAGGCTCTTATCTGAGGTGGGGCTAGATTCTTGGTTTGGAATGCAAAGTTGTCTAAATGAATGACGACGTTTGGGGGAATTGGAGTAGGGGTATGGTATTTAATGATGTCATTTTGGGAGAGGTTCTTGCTAATCATCCATTTATGCATGTATGGTATAAGCGGGGCCGATTTACCTTGTGGAAAGCTGGATAGTGGGAGATTTAGGTGATGGAAGACTGGAGAATATGAATGTAGGGAGGTGTGCCGGAAGTAGAATTTAGCTGCTATCCATTTGTGACGAGAAGCTAATTTGCTCACTCCCGCTTCTTTGAGAAGTAGTGGAATGGGTGTCCATCGGGGTAGTCCTGTTGCTACCCTAAGCGCTGCATTGTATAGGATTTCGAGGGTTCGTAAACCTGTTACACTTGAGGAGGTAAAGATGTGGCTACCGAAGTCTAAAACACTTCTGATGCATGAGTTTACGATTTGAAGAAGATGTTCTGACTGGGCTCCCCAGCGGGTGGTAGCAATACAGTGAAGAGCGGAGAGTTTCTTTAAAATTTTTTGTTTTAAAATTCTGAAGTGGTGGTGGAAGCTCAGGTTACTGGAGAAGTGAAGTCCGAGAATTCGGAGATTTTGAGTCCACGGGATAGGTTTATTAAAGATGTTGAGATTGAAGTTATCACCTGAGCGTCTTCTAGAAAAGTTGATGACGGCACTTTTTTCCGGAACGATTTCGAGGCACCAGTCCTTGCACCATTCCTGAATAAGGTGGAGTGAAAATTGCATCTTATGTCTTACTTCGTAGGTGGTTTCAGCGATTGCTATAAGGTAGATGTCGTCTCCAAAAATGAGGCAAGTTATGTCACCTGGGAGAATGCGATGCAGGTCTGACATGTAAATCATGAAGAGGAATGGGGAGAGCACAGATCCTTGCGGAACGCCTCTGTTCATAGNATTTCTAAAACTTTGAATATTTTGTCGAAGAGGGCGTCCTGGCGTTGTGTTAACGCCAAGAGTTTTGCGTCAAACACTGTAGCTACTTCTGCTACTGCTGTTTTGACTATTTCTTTGATATCCGCAATTTGTTCTGATCGGTCGGATTTCACCACTGATGCAAACGTTGGTTTATCTTTTTGTGATTTATATTGTCTGCGAGCTTCTGGAAACGTTAAGTGAGATTCGTTTTTGAAGCGCAAAAATCGAGCTTCCTCTAGTCGTGCTTGGCAATCAGGATAGTCGGAGGCGTGGTTCCCTGTGCAATTACTGCAGATCGTTGTAGGGCTGTTGCATGCGGATTTGTGATGACTTCCACTGCACTGGCTACAAATTTGGGTAGGAGCGGGGCAATTCTTTTCTAAGTGTGAGAATTTGTAACATTTGTGGCACTGTCTAGGGCGGTCATAAAATGCTATGGGTCGGATGCTATCATAGAAGAGTCTAAGATTCTTCGGCGTGTGTGTTCCGTAACAGGTTACTAAGCAGGTTTCAGAGGGGACGGTATCTCCCCTTTTTTGGAATCGTCGAATACTATATACTTGGATGTTGCTGTACTCTAATTCGGTTTTTAAATCACAAAGATTTAAGTCTAACGGTATCTCATGCAGAAGGAAGCGAGATGTAATGTTTTCTTGTATCACTTCAGGTTTGGTAGGTATATCAAATAGAGAATTCAGGTTGGTAAGTTCCAAAGCTGTAGCTAAATCTGAGGTTTGAATAAGTAGTTTGCCCTGTCTTGTATGAGTGCATAAACTAATTTTCCTTGGGTTGCTAACAGCGTTCGTTAGAATTGTTTTTAATTGCAAAGGTTTTTTGGGAAACGAGTTTACTCCTGTTGGCGAGAAAAATAGCGTGTATGAATTTAAACCATTGTCCGTTGCGTACGTCAGTTTGTCTTGGATCGTGTCGTCATATTCTAAGAGGATGTTAGTATTCGTTTTAATAAGACGACTGCTATATTCTGTAGCAGTTTCATCCATTAATTCATTCTGATCCATTATTTACATTTCCAAATTATACGGAAAATTGTAACTTACAGTTTTCCTGGAAAGAAGCAGAAGAGTCTGTCGGAGAAGGGGGCGGTTCCTTTCCCGACGAGCGAAAACTCCCAACTCGGGAGAAAACAAAATTACGAAGTTCTTATCAGTAACCGAGGTGAAGTATCCGTTACTACAAATATAAAGGACCTACTTTATCACTATTCTTTGCAGTCGATTCACATTAAAACATCCAAAGATTTTTTCACTCCACAAACAACCTCTCGTGAGTCAAACGCCGAAAAACCTAAACCTTTTACTTGTTGATTGACTGATGCTTTTTGCATCCTATTTTTGTCCACTTGAATATATACCAGAAACAAATTATACTTGACTAAGGGTAGATTTCAACTGCAACATCTACTGTTGTAAGACGAGGAAGTATTCAGTTAACTGCGACTGTTTAAATTAACTCTACCATTCAAGAAAAGCGTAAGTAATTTAAACGGTGGATATCTTAAAATATTATATATAATTTATATCGAAACTTCTATTTTGTATACAAATCTGTTCTAATTTAGGGAGTGTTGACACGAAATGTGATTAACGCACTTTCAATCATCGTGGAGAGAAAAGCATCATCAATTTAAGCTCATATTCATTCTCCATAGCAATCAGAGGTGTGTTAAATGTAAACTGTGATAACAGTCTTCAAAGACACAAAAACAGTGCATGCTAAAAATTCATGTGTGTGAATTCTGAGATGCAAACGAGACTTCATTAGTGAGGGATGATACGGAAATATCCCCATTAGCGAAATACTCTACTCGCAAAAATTCTCCCTATCACTTTCTCAATAGCATCATACTTTATTGCATATGCAGTTTTCTACAGTATACATGGTCTCTTAAAAAAGGATAAGCTAATATTATGGAGAAGCTTCCTCTACTTTTTAAAAACTGTCCCAAGGTTCTGGACATCAGGTGTGTTGAAGTAACGTAACCAACTCTCACCGCAAAAGATAGTTGTAACTTATTTGTTGAAAAATTCTTGGCTGAGATAAACTATATTAAAACGTACTTTCTTACTTATACCGAAGGTTAAATTTATAAGTCTCCATATCCATAATCTTACAACAATCAATATGGAAGCAATATAGAAAGCGCTTTAAAAAGGTTATTTCCATGCAGATCTAATTCATATATTATCTTCTTTATACGAAATAAAAATCGTTGTGAATGATAAAATATCTTCTTGCTGACAGTAAATAAAATTTATATTGTGTCTGCATAAATCTTTTTTTTTTTTAAAGATTGTGTTTTATGATTTATATAATCAATAGACTAGTCATTAAGTGTGTCTAATTTCTTTCTGGCAAAAGGAAACATTATTATTAAAGGCAATCTCATTCTATGTTGTGATATTATCAGCAAATTTTATCTGTGCAATGTATGTCATAGTTGAAGTTGCTATGATGTTCTGACAGAAAAATATTTACACATGGAAATTTAATGTTTGTAGTTTATGTGTTTATAAGTTCCCAAGTGTTGTTCATAGTTATACTTTTTTAGTGTTAAACATTTTACTTCTGTTAAGCAATTTAATACTTGAAAATAGAATTAAACTCTTTTGACCTTCTCATATTTATGGTAATGAATAAGAGCTTACTTTTCTTGTGCATGATAGAACATTGATATAAAAATTGGCAAAGTTTTTTTAAATAGATAATGTTAAACCTTTTGAGTTTGTGAAAGTGAAAAAAAAATTTTTTTTTTAACTATATTTCTGCAGTGTCTGTGTGAATAAATTACAAATGAAATCAAATTTGATAATTTCATGTTCAAAACAGTTAATATCAATATTGTTTATTCATGTTCATTTTTATAATATGTCTTCCTAATAACATTAATTTTACACTATGTCTGAAACTGCATTCATTCATAGTGTATCAAATTTCATTGGATCTAATACTTGAAGTTGTACATTGTTTCTGCAGTTTTTTTGTGATAAACATAAAGTGGAATAATTTAGTTTTGTATCTTGGCATGTTCAACAAAAGAGAAATATTATTGAAGTAGTTTACGAGTAATAGTAAATATTTACATCTCAATATATTTTAAATTAATGCTTTCACAGATGCCTCAATTAATAAATCATATGTCTGCTGTAAGATAATCATATTTCTACAGTATTTATATTTTACTTAATTAAAAATTTAGTCAAAATAAGTGACTTGATACAGCATGCTCTTTTTTGTATCATGTTATTAAAAGCCTAATTTAATTCAGAATAAGTATCATCCTGTAAGTAAAGCTTATTCTTGTTATTATAACAAAAGTTTTTCAGGAAAAAGTTTGACTAAACACTAAAATTCATACTGGTGAACAATCTTATTCTTGTGGTATATAAAATAAGGGTTTTTCACTAAAAAGTAATCTGACAAACCATAGTCGTGTTCATACTGGTGAGAAGCCTTTTTCTTGTATAGTTTTTCTCAAAGTGAGCTTCTGAATAAACACAGTTGTGTTCACACTGGGGAAAAAACCTTCTTGTAGTGTTTTTAATAAGAGTTTTTCAGAAAAAAGTCATGACTAAACATAGTCATGCTCATACTGGTGAGAAACCATACTCTTGTAGTATCTGTAAAAAAAAATTTTCACAAAAAGATAGTCTCATTCAACACAATCGCGTTCATATTACTGAGAAACCTTATTCTTGTAGTATATGTAATAAACTTATATCATTAAAAGGTAATCTGGCCAGACACAATTGTGTTCATACTAATGAGAAGCCTTATTCTTGTAGTATATGTAATAAAAGTTTTTCACTAAAAGGTCATCTCACTACGCACGGTCGTGTTCATACTGGTGAGAAGCCTTATACTTGTAGTATATGTAAGAAAAGTTTTTCACAAAGAGGTAGTCTGACTATACACAGTCTTGTTCATACTGGTGAGAAGCCTTATTCTTGTAGTATATGTAATAAAAGTTTTTCACTAAAAAGTCATCTCACTACCCACAGTCGTGTTCATACGGGTGAGAAGCCTTATTCTTGTAGTATATGTAAGAAAAGTTTTTCACGAAGAGGTAGTCTGACTATACACAGTCTTGTTCATACTGGTGAGAAGCCTTATTCTTGTAGTATATGTAATAAGAGTTTTTCACTAAAAGGTAATCTGAAAGACCACAGTCTTGTTCATACTGGTGAGAAACCTTATACTTGTAGTATATGTAATAAAAGTTTTTCACTAAAAAGTCATCTCACTACACACAGTCGTGTTCATACTGGTGAGAAGCCTTATTCTTGTAGTGTATGTAATAAGAGTTTTTCACTAAAATGTAATCTGAAAGACCACAGTCTTGTTCATACTGGTGAGAAGCCTTATACTTGTAGTATATGTGATAAGAGTTTTTCAGAAAGAGGGACTCTGAATCAACACTGTCGTGTTCATACTGGTGAGAAGCCTTATTCTTGTAGTAAATGTAATAAGAGTTTTTCAGAAAGAGGGACTCTGAATAAACACTCTCGTGTTCATACTGGTGAGAAGCCTTATTCTTGTAGCATATGTTATAAGAGTTTTTCACTAAAATGTCATCTCACTACACACAGTCATGTTCATACTGGTGAGAAGCCATATTCTTGTAGTATATGCAAAAATCGTTTTTCACAAAAAGGTGGTCTCGCTGCACATAGTCGTGTTCATACTGGTGAGAAGCCTTATTCTTGTAGTGTATGTAATAAAAGTTTTTCACTAAAAAGTCATCTCACTGTCCACAGTCGTGTTCATACTGGTGAGAAGCCTTATTCTTGTAGTATATGTAAGAAAAGTTTTTCACTAAAATGTAATCTGACAATGCACAGTCTTTTTCATACTGGCGAGAAGCCTTATTCTTGTAGTATATGTAATAAGAGTTTTTCACAGACAGGTAGTCTGACAAGACACAGTCGTATTCATACTGGTGAGAAACCGTATTCTTGTAGTATTTGTAATGAAAAATTTTCACGAAAAAGTCATCTCACTACACATGATCATGTTCATTCTGACCCATAACCTTATTCCTGTAAAATATGTTGTAAGAGTTTTTCACATAGAGTGACTCTGAATAAACAGTGTAGTATTCATTCTGGGGAGAAACTTTGTTCTTGTAGTTAATGTAATGAAAGTTTTTTTACTAAAAATTATCGGAGAAAACACTGTTGTGTTCACACTGGTGAGAAGCCTTATATATGGGTGTGTAATAAAATTTTTTCACTGAAAAGTAGTCTGATCAAACACTCGTGTTTATAGTGGTGAAAAGCCTTATTATCGTAGTATATGTAACAAGTTTTTCATTAAGAGCAGGTAGTTTGACTCAACATAGTCATCTTCATAGTAGTGAGAAACTTTACTTATGTAGTATATGTAATTAAGATTTTTCAAGAAAGAACTATCTAACTATTAACTGCCATGTTCACACTATTTAAAAGCCATATTCTTGTTTTGTTTTAAAAGTTTTCTTTTTTTCACGTAAGGTCCATCTAATTTATTGTAGTTTTATTCATATGCTGGTGACAAACCCCATTCTTTTAATATAGAGCATTCTTTGACGTATATATAAATACCCATTCTTTTAATATTTAAAAAAAGTTTTTAATTTTTCCAAAGCTGTCTTTACTGTTTGTGTTTTCACTGGTGAGATACCTTTTTGTTGTAGCAAAATGGAATAAGAGTTTTTCTCAGAAATGTCATCTGACTATATACAGTATTGTTGATACTAGTGACACACCATATTTTTGAAGCATGTGATAAAATATTTTTTTAAATAAAAAGTATCTAAATCTTTGCATTCATGTTCATATTGGTTTTAATTTAGCTTGATTACTGTGTTATATTTATTTACAACCAGTTATGTTTAACTAAAATATAAATTGTTATATATTTTCTTAGCATTAGATTCCTGAGTTCAAGTTAATGTTTTTTTTTTTTTTTTTTTCAATGAAAAAAAAAGGATTCTAGCAACTTTTAATTAAAATTATTTGTAACATCTTTTATTTAATAAATCTTTTCTAACACATGTTGTACAATTACTTTTATAAAAGTAGCTCTTGTAATTTTATTACTAAATGTTTTTTTTCTCTCTCTCTCTCTCTTTTTTTTAAAAAAAAGACAAGTGGTGAAAAACTTTTGGTATTAATATTTGTAATAAAAGTTTCACTAATTGAGAAAAAAATTTAAGTTATATTAGGTAAATAAGATTCAGAAGTTGTCTGTCTTTTATTGTTAGATAAATGTTAATAATCTGTTGAAATTTATACTTAATTTTTTCATATTAGCAAAAAGTAGTTATTTCAAGTCAATGTGTTTAGATATATAAAATAACTTGTACGTAACACTTAGGCTACATATTTCTCACAGAAAAGATCAATAATATTTAACCAATTTTAAAATCTATTGAGCACGGACCTACTGATTCAACGTCTCTCATAACATGATTACATCTAAGCTTGATTAACTTCAAAATATCTGTTAAATGCAATTTTATTCAAAACCAAAAATCCAGTCACAAAAATAAAATAAATTTAGTCAGAGATTTAATTAGTTAAAAATTTTACTTTTTTGAAAATTGATTAGTAATATTGAATTATAGTCTTCACAAAAATAAGAGTTATTCATGGAGTTTAAATGTTGTAGTGTAGCATTGAGAATTTACATTGAAGAAATTGTTTGAAAAATATTATTTTGATTTATATTTCAAAGTGTTTAATTTGGAATAAACTGAGAGTTTTAAAACATTAACATCATATTTTCTAGTTATTAAATAGTTTCTGTACCAGAGCGTGATATTGATAATTATACTTATGTGACTTAATAGAGAATGAACGTTCACTCATCTAGCATGGATTAAAGAAATATGAATTCTTACACGAACAAAAAGTTTTATGTATGTCTTCGAAGTAGGTCATGATGAACATTTTTTAAAATTAAACATACATTATGTTCAATCGTTTGAACACTTATATGTGGTATAGGAGTATAGCAAAGTTAGAAATGTCTAAAAGCCAATATATTATGTTATGGAAAAGCAACAACACTGCATTTTGTTTTTCCAAGATTTTTTTAATTTATTATTTTTCTCAATTTTGTATTTATTTTCATAATTTTTTTTATCGTTATTTTCAATTTATTATCAGAAAAATAAAGTGGTCTAAGGTCTGTTTATTATTTGTAAAAGCCAGAAGCACTGATAGTATCTTTGAGGAATGGACTATAATGTGGAAGCATATATTTATTTAATTCAGTTGGAGCTTTTTTGTTCTATTTATAATAGTATTCATTTGAAAATGGAATGCTTTGAATCATGTTAAAGGATAATTTAGAGTTTTTTTTTTCCTTCCAAAAAATTACTTCTCTTGGAGTTTATTTATGCTGAAAGAAGGACAGTTTAACTTAATGTGCAAAAACAGCTATATGATGTGCACAAAATAAATTAAAACATACTCATACGCTTATACTCATGAATATCATTCTTAAGAGTAAGAGTTTGTTAATTAAACAATTTCACATTCAAATAACATATATCTCATATTTACTTTTGGCTAATGTAAAGATTTAATTCAGTGTAAGATTTAATCTCATTAAAAGTGTCATACGATAATGCATGCATTTTATTAAAATATTAATTGTGATTTGCTTCATTGTTTTTCTTTTTTTAAATGATTAATCAAAAACACTCAACAACTAACAGCACCACATAGATAATTAAATCAATGTTATTTGCAATTTTGTTATTAAAAAATATTTCTTTTTACGCAGATAAAATGTGCTATAGGAAATGATTATTATCATGTCTAACAAAATAGATACATATTTAATAAAGTATTTCTACCTTAGAAGAAGTATCAGTAATTTTTAAAGTTAAAATATTGAATTCGCCAATTATTAGAAATATGTTACATTTCATTTTCAAGACTATGCATTAACCAATATGAAACTAAAAATAAATTCAACTCACAAAATAAGGTTTTTTTAAAAATTATTTTATAAATAAATGTTATTTCTTTCTCTGTTAATATCATCATTAAAATTGTTTATGAATATTTTTAAACACCTTAGAACTAAAATTGCATTAATTATGAAAATATATTTCATAGACATAACAAATGTTATTAGATAATTGTATGATTTTGTTTAAATCTTAATTGTTTTTTCTTTTGTTGGATCACATTGAAAAATTCCACAATTGCTATTGTTTTCGTAAATATTTTTCTAACTTATATTTTTATTTTATTATTCAAACAATAATTATATTTCCAAATAAATTTGAAACAATGAGTATAGCAAAGTGCGGCGAGTTACCTACCTTTTGTGGACCATCGTCCCCTTCTTGAGGTTGGTTGACACGCATCGCCCCTTTCTCTTTTTGCTCAAAAACCATTCATTGCTGCTTGTGAGCAACCAAACGCTAAGTTATATTTGATTTTAATTTAAATTGTAATGCAAATAAGGAGGCAATTTTATCCTGCCATTTTTATTACCGTCATTCGGGTCACTTTGTGCAGGATTTCGCAGTTTTTGGACTTCGACATGTAAAANTTCTTCTTCTTCTTCATAAGCGCAACAGCCTTTCACAGGCCAAGGCTGACTCGCAGATTTTCCTCCATCTGGCCCTGTCCGGTGCGACGGCCCGCCATCGGTTGACTCCCAATAGCTTGAGGTCCTTTTCAACGTCGTCTATCCATCTTGTAGGTGGTCGTCCCCTACGTCTCGTCCCTGAAGAGGTGGCCCAGCCACCTAATGCGTGATGCTTTAATAGTTCTCACAATGTCGGTCCCACCAACGACATTCATTTATAAAGGCAATTAAGTGCAAATAATATATTGTTCACTATATGCCATAAATTAAAGAAAACAGTAGGTTTTTGACAGTTTTTACCGGTAAAAACACGGTTTTTACCACTGTCATGTCAAAAACCTGTTTTTGACGGCAAAAACCCAACCCTGATTGAATTATAGTCTTTACAAAAATAAGAGTTATTCATGGAGTTTAAATGTTATAGTGTAGCATTGAGAATTTACATTAAAGAAATTGTTTGAAAAATATTATTTTGATTTATATTTCAAAGTGTTTAATTTGGAATGAACTGAGAGTTTTAAAACATTAACATCATATTTTCTAGTTATTAAATAGTTTCTGCATCAGAGTGTAATAGTAATAATTATACTTATGTGACGTAATAGAGAATGAACGTTCACTCATCTAGCATGGATTAAAGAAATATGAATTCTTACACAAACAAAAGGTTTATCATGAAAATCATTCTTAAGAGTAAGAGTTTGTTAATTAAACAATTTCACACTCAAATAACATATGCCTCATATTTACTTTTGGCTAATATAGGGTTCAGTGGTAAGATTTAATCTCCTTAAAAGTGCCACACAACAATGCATGTATTTTATTAAAATATTAATTGTGATTAGCTTCATTGTTTTTCTTTTTTAAAATGCTTAATGACAATTAATTAAAAAAAATACACAACACCAAACAGCACAACATAGATAATTAAATCAATGTTATTTGTAATTTTGTTGTTAAAAAATATTGTTTTTATACATTATAAAATGTGCTATGGGAAATGATTATTCTCATGTCTAACAAAATAGTTACATATTTTACCTTAGAAAAAGCATCAGTAATTTTTGAAGTTAAAATATTGAAATTGTCAATGATTTGAAATATGTTACATTTCATTTTTAAGACTATGCATTAACCTAAACCAATGAAACTAAAATTAAATTCAACTCACAAAATGGCTTTTTTTAAGTTTATTTTATAAATAAATGTTATTTATTTTTCTTTTACTATCATCATTAAATTTATTTTTGAATTTTTTTGAACACCTTAGAACTAAAATTATATTAATTATGAAAATTGTATATATTTCATATACTTAATATATCTGCATGATTCTGTTTCAAATCTTAATTGTTTTTCTTTTGTTGGATCGCCTTGAAAAATTTCCGCAATTACTATTGTTTTCGTAAATATTTTTCTAATTTACATGTTGTTCAAATTTATATATTATTCAAACAGTAATTATATTTCCAAAAATATCGATTATCGTAATGAATCCTCAATCATTTTAAATTTAGAATACTAATTTTGAAGCTATAAAATCTATTGATTAGACGAAAATAAGTTAAAAAAATCATTGTCATCTAAGTTATTTATGCTCAATTAATAATTATTATATTTTTCTAAATTCAAAATCTACAAGTTATTAAAAAATAACTTGCTTGAAAACTAGATTTTCCTTATAGAATGTAGAATAACCATTTTCCCTGTTTTTTTATAACATAAAAGAATTGGCATTAAATAGATTAGAATACCTGAGATTAAATAGTTCCAAAAAGCAACGCAAAGCAAATATAGTTAATAAAAAAGTCTGATTCTTCCAGAAAATTTCCTATTTTTACCAGTCAAAGACTCTCGCTCCTCAATTTCTTCATTTAAATAATAAGGAAATAATATTCGAGCTTAAGATTTATGCTAGCAATAGTATGATCTTTCTCAAAATACAATATAAAAATTTATTTTTTTCAAACAATGAAAGAAATTAAAATTAGGAAAGTTTCCTAAAAAAAACATGCTAGTTGCAATAAAAATTAACGTGCTATACCAGTGGTTTCCAACTGGCGGCCCGGGGGCCGCATCTAGCCCGTGAAGCCTTTTTTTGTGGCTCGCGAGCAAAAATATATTAGTTGTCATTATTTTGCGGACGATTTTCGCAAAAAATCTATATAGGTTTGAAATACTTTTCTCGTTAATAAAAACCTAATTTCTTCTTTTCTGTGAAATTTATTATACCAACGGTGCGAAAAAAAATTTCTCAGGTTTTGCATCCAAGAAAATATTTATTCAAATACAAAAATAATCGTGTAAGTTGCTCTTTTTTATTTCATTTCTTTTTTGCATTTTGTGAATATAATTTAGCATATGTATATCAGAAATTTTCTCGAATAAATTCTCCGATTTAACTTTTTGAAATCACTCATTTTGGATGAAATTATATACATTTGTAAATTTAAAATGTAAATATCTATTCTCTGGTGGTTGCAGCAGACAAACCTCAATTTTGTGTGCTTCTGTGTAAGTTATAATACCAACCTTTTTAAAGTTCTATATCTTAACAATTAGATATCTGTTGCACATTAATTGTTTAATGGGTGGACATTAAAGTTATTGTAGCCCGAATTTTTCAATACGCAATTAAATATTTTTAAAAATCTACTTCTTACTTTAATTTCTAATTCAATACTTTTGTTTTGTACTACTTGGTAAGAATCTGACAGTAATATTTAATGTTCCTTCAAACATAAAAGAGTCCTACATAAAATTTTGATGAAGTTGCGGCCCGCCATTTGATTTGTGTTTTTAATTGTGGCAAAATCATGCAAGTTGGAAACCCCTGTGCTATACCATATATTTTTCAGGTTTATTTCCTATAATCGTAACGAGATGGCAGCACCAGTAACTAGGCATTTTCGCACAATTTTGAATATTTATTGATTGCAATTGAAGACTTCAGTCTGCTTTATATACCATAGATCTTCTTGCTAATATACTTATAGTAAATTTGTTAAGGGAGAAATACAAGAAAAGAGTCACTATTGAAGGAGACTAGATAAAAAAATATTGGAACCTATTTGGATGTCAGATGAAACTTCAATTACTTTTTATAAACAATTATTTATTATACAGGGATGTGATTCTTCCTCGGATTTCGGCTTTTTTTTTTTCAGATTTTCCCCGCTAATTTACGCGGAAATTTTTTTTTGCACAAGTTAAAATATTTTATGGGAAATTAAATTTTCCGCAGAGCGAAAGTATTAAAGTCCTCATTCCTCCCTCTGAAGTTTCTCTAAAAACCATTTCCTTGGGATAAAACTGGTTGACCTTTATGCAGGGATGATATTTTTTCACTTTTGTCTCTCGAATTTCAGCCTTATTTTTATCAAAAACTCCGATTCACTAAAAGTTTCGGGTTTTTTATTTATTTATTTTTAAATAACTGTAGGTACTTGAACTCTCGTTCCTCACCTCCTCGGAAGTGTTGCTCATTTAACGTTACCCTGAGTAACAACGATGCCTAGAGCGGGATTCGAACCCGCAGCCACTGACCTTGCAGTATGAGACGCTAAACGCTCGGTCACAAGGCCATTGGAATTAAAGAATTATATTTATTTACAATTTTCAAAGTTAAACAGAAAATTCAAACTGCGTCCTAGCTGCTAACCCTTCCGCATTTTCACTCATTTTAACTATTTTCTCCGATTTTACGGACAGAAAATAGGATTTTCGCAATTCAGACGTCGCTGATTCCTGTTTTCTGGCGTAAAAGCAAAGGAAAAAAAAAAAAAAAAAAAAAGAGGTGGATTTGGGTTGAAAATATTTATTTGCTCATTCAATTAATCTTGTAAATTTTTATTTATTATGTTTAAACAAAAACAATGCAAACAAGACTTTTAGAAATCCCAAGTGCAGATTCTGCAAATATCTCGATTCTTATTCACGCTATTTTATTATCAATCATTGATTTTCATATTTACCTGATATCCAATATCGCGATTTGTATTTACGCTCTTTTAAAACCTTATCTAACGATTCGCATTCACAAGAGCTTAAGATCCAATGTGATTCGTTTTTGGGGTTGTAATATCAAAAATCGATTTTCGTATTCATACGTGCTTTAAAAATGAGACACTGGGGTTCGTATTTGCACGATTTAAAAATTATGCATCGTGATTCGTATTTACGTGATTTGTTACGTGCTGATATTGACTGCAGGGGGAAAATCATTGAAATTCTTAAATATACCCTGGATGATCTGCTTGCCCCTGCGAGTACACCTGACTAATTTTATCTGGTTTTATTTTTTAAACTTCCGGCTTTTAGGTTTTCTGGTTTTAAATATCTGCTTTTAATATTTTACCTCGGCACTTACCGTTTCCATGACTTTGTTCTCCCCTTTAACTGGCATCTTCATTATACATAGGACATTCGAAATGAAATCTTGCTCTTGGTCAACTTCAGCACCCTCTGTCTTACCTGGTGTCATCTTTGAGTGTTAAACCTTTTAGTGAAACTTTGGTTTACCTTAGAACATTTTTAATCTTAGAGGCACTTAGCCTTGAAAGGGAGACACTTGAACTTTTAGTCGACAATTTTAATTATTCTATTAATCTTGTTTTGGTCTTATTTATTTTTTAATGTGGTTTTTCATATTTTACCATTTGATGTTTTACCTGACCTTACTTTTATAGGTTTTTACCTGTATTTTTGACACTTTTATTGTCGGTTGATTTTATCCACTTTGATGTTTTGAGCACTTTTATTTTTATTCTGTTTTATTTTTATTTTATTTTTTCGATTTTGGGATTTTTCCTGTGTGTTTCAATCTTTTTAATTTTGTACTTTTACTTTTCTGTAGTTTTGTAGTGTTTAGTCCACGTGCAAACGGGTGAAACCCGTTTGCACGTGATGGATTTTTCCTACTAAAACGTACGCTCAAGAGAATCAAAAATCTTATTTTATCTTTGTTCCGAATTGTTTCATTATTAGCAAAGTTTGTAAATTCAAAGAATTAAACAACAATGTTGCTATTTCTTGATAAAAAGGTTGCATGCAAAAAAAAAAGAAAAAAAAATTATATTATCATTGATTCCTTTTTCAGCTGTAGTTTGGAATTTTTTTTCTATTATTATTATTTTGCGAATAATTATTTAGTCACAAACATTAAATCTTTCAGCATCATTCGGGACTTAAATTTCCTATCAAATAAAAATCTAAAATTTGAAAAAGTTTCTTTATTACGCATGGTAAAAGTAATCTGCAGTGTAAATGAACGAATAACCGGAACAAAAAAAATAAAAAAATAAAAGTAAAATTAATTTTTTGTATTCTTTTATGAATATAATTAGTTACATACACTAATAGAAGAAATATGCTCATCGGAAAAATGATCGGTAGATTCTCTTATTTTCACTTTTAAACCTGATCGTATTAATGACAATACGAAGTTTATAAAATCTGCCATAAATTTATCAGTTTGCCTTTAAGTTTTAAAACTCTGTTAGAAAAATTGAAACTAGAAACAGGGCAAAGGATCAGGTGAATACGCGAGTTGAAATGAAAATTTGCAGTTTGGTAAAGCTTTTCTCTCTTTCATTTTTAGCCTCAAAATACAGTTTACTAGGTTTAAACTTTACTGGATCGGTTTCAAATATCAACGGTCTGTTTATATTTACTTAGCTATTTAAGCTTTCAGGCACATAGCGGATTCAACCTATTTCTCAATGGCTTCCTGGTATAGTTCGCCTATATAAAGAACTCCCCAAGCCCTTCGTCTGGTTCAGTGGTGGTGACATGGTTACGAGGTTTAACTATTTTAAGTAGGGGTGCTAGGTCGTTATTCAAAATGGGATCGATGAGATAAGGGGATTCGGGGGAGAGAGAAATCCTCCTCTTTGAAATACGCTATTTCTTGCTCCCAAGGCAGCAGACTTGGCAGCGAGGGGAGATCTTTCGATAGATAAACTATACGGTGTCTATCATTGTTTTTTCTGGTTAGGCCAGTCTTCTTAACCGATTAAGCTTTGCGCCTTCCTTCAGAAAATAAAATAAAAAATGTTAACTCTCCCTAAGAAGACTACTAACGTTTTTGAGCACCGGCTATATACTTTATATACTTTATACTGGGCCAGGTCCATTTGTAATGCATTCGATCTAGTTTACAAGTTAAGAAATCTTCGATCGCAGCGTTTTTCTACAAGATTATATATGACCAGACATAATCAGTTCGTAACGTTGTATCAATTAAAAGATTCGTAAATCTATCTCTGCCTTTGTCTTCGTGAATCTACTACTTTTCTCTCTGCCAACAAAAAATAGAAACTTACATAAAAAAGCGTTATTTTGATTTCGATTTCATTTATTTATTTAAATTTTTCTTAGGCATTAATTAAGGTTTGCCTATTAAATGCAATTTGAAATAAAATAAAATTTGAATTTGCATAGGTTCAAGAATAAAAAGTGAAAATTCAATTCGAAAATCCAAATTGGAAACTCAAATCGAAAAAATTAAATTTACGCTCTTTTAACTTACATCCAATAATATATATATATATATANAAGAGCCATTACATTATGACCACCCTGCATGTAGGATCACCTTTAGCCCCTCAAAACTGCTAGCACCCGCCGTGGCATTAATTCCGCAAGGTGCTGATAGGTAGTCTGAGGTATCTGGTACCAAGCACTCACCAACTGGTCCTGCAATTCCCTCACATTGCGAGGGGGTAGCGTGGCAGCACGAATTTGGTTTTCCAAGTAGAACCACAAATACTCTATTGGATTAAGGTCAGATGAATTTGGGGGCCAAGACATGACTTGAAAGTCACTGGAATGTTCCTCGAACCAATCTATGACGATTCGACCCTTATGACTTGCTGCATTATCCTGTTGGTAAACACCATCCCCCGCAGGAAAATATCGTCTATATATTTCCTAAATCACTTGGTACATTAATTAGACTTACTTAACTTGGTACATTATTACATTCGTTTTTTTTTCAAATGTCTTTAAAAGTTCAGTTGTTTTTACGAAATTACCACGGGTGCTATAAATTTTTAATAGTTGTGTAAATTTACGTTGTGGGAATTGAAAGTTTCGAAATTCACTTTATCGTTTCGAGTTCTGAAAACCAAAGCATTGCCTGAAAAGTTTCATCTGTTATGTACACAGGCACTCTGACCCAAAAGTCTGAGACCTAGACGATTAAGCTTAGACCATGATGATTAAGATTATTGTTTAAATAAGTAAAGAAAAAGTATGCACGCAATTCCTTGTCTAGTTGTTAAATTAGAATTGAAAAGGCTCATTTTTCGCTGTGTCCATTTTCGAAAACATGCTTTTCGAGATGTCCTTTTCCGAAAAAACAATTTTCAAGCTTTGTCCATTTTCGTAAACACGCATTTCGAGCAATTTTCATTTTCGAAAATACATTTTTCGAGCTTTGTCCATTTTCGTAAATATGCATTTCGACTTGTGTCCAGATTTAGAAACTTTTCGACAATATATTACAAACATTTTAAAAATAATTTGTTAATAAATTTTTATATAAAATTGCTATAAGATATTATATTAATATTTATCAATTCATTGTTGTTTGTAAAATTCATTTTTAAAAAATAAAAACAGAGAAAAATATGTCATAATTAAAAATGACTATTTACAAATACTTCAAGAGGCGATTTTTTTTAAAAAATTGATTTTTCAATGACAAAAAATATATTGCATATATTTTTATATTGGAAAACTTGTAAATATTTACAATTTTCTTAATTTTTGAAATTTTGTTCCGATAGAGAAAATGGTGTAAATACTTTATGGATCTTTTAATAGTGTCTTGAAACATTATTACGAAGAATTACTAGAATAAGAAAATAAAACATCGTACATTATTTCAATATTTTAAAGATTTATCATTATTTGTTTAATTTTAAATTCCTTTTCAGTTTGGAAACCAAGAAAGGAGCATTATTTCAGGCAAATACGATAATAATATAAAAAACAAAAATAAAACTAAATAAAAATTATTCTTACAATAAAAAATAGCAATTAAATTTAATATAATATTATTATTAATAATAATATTTTCTTTGATAAGTTTTAATTTATTAAATCTACAAATAAATAAATATAATATTGTTACATTGGCGTTTATTTTAATTATTTACTCATGGTTAGACTTGCATAGCCTTATTTACTTGGCATTTGCATTAAGATTCCTTTGTACTGCATGCAACAATTGAGTGTTTAATGACTTGTTGATTGATGAAATTAGCCTCACTTCTTTTTCATATTTTCTGTAATTTACTTAACATTGGTGAAATTTAGTCAAGATTGTTACTGACTATAAAAATTATGCTTTAAATTCTGTCTGGCTTGGGATATATTTATCAGCTTTTTTAAATAAAATATAAATAAATATTATAAGAATTTTTCGAAATAGAGATCGTAAATGGTACTCATTTGAAATGTTTATTTTTGTATTTTATTTAACATTCTTGGAGCTTATCCAATTTATGACTGATGATGAAAATGCACTTCAAATGCTGTCTTGTTTGTAATATGTTTATCCAGCCATTGTAAATATATAGCATCAGAAGGTTTCGATATTGAGATCATAATATATAGCGCTATATAATATATAGTAATATGTAATATATAGAGCTTGAAATAAATTTCAAGCTTTATAAATAATGGGTTACAAAATAGAGCTTTGAAAACACGTATGAAGTTTATAATATACAACGTTTGAAATAAATTTCAAGCTTTAAACGTAATGGGTAACTAAATAGAGTTTTGAAAACACGTATGAAATTTATAATATATAACGTATATGAAGTTTATAATATATAACATTTAAAATAAATTTCAAGCTTTATACATAATGGGTTACTAAATAGAGTTTTTAAAACACGTATGAAGTTTATAATGTATAACGTTTGATTTAAATTTCGAGCTTTATACATAATGGATTACTAGATCAAGTTCAGAAAACACGTATGAAGTTTATAATACAAAACGCTTGAAATAAATTTGAAACGTTATACATATAGGTTTACTAAGCAATTTTGAGAATTTGAGAGCACATTTGAAGTATATGACTATGTAGCGTTTAAAAAAAGTTTTTTTCTCATAAATCAGCAATGTATAAAACTTTTTTTCTAGTTCAAATACTATTTTTTCCTTTGTTTTCAAACTTTAGAAATTGTTTGAGCAATAATATGAAAAACTAAACTTTTTTTTTCAAAGTTCCCCTAGAAGTAACAATCCATTTTAAAAACACCAAAATTGTAACTTCAATAAAATTATTTAAATATTATATTCATTTGAATATATATACACATTTTTTCAGAAACTCTCAACGGAAATCAATGTTTAATAGCCATTAGTTAGTCAAACTAAATTATGTTCTAATGCATAGTTAGCAAAGCTAGGTTAGTAGTTTGCTAGCACTAGTTGTAATAATAGTTTCCTAGCTGAAAGCAGAAAAGTTTAATATTATACTGGTTAGGCTTATATAAGGTCAAACAGTGTAAGACATATTTGTTTGACATTAATAAGCAGGAGATATTTGGTAAAGTAAGTAAAAGCTTTCCAACAACTCCGGAAAGGAATCTTATGGTTAGAATAATATATTAGGCCATGCCTTAGAACGCCGCCTCTTTGTTTATGCACAAAGCGTATGTACTCCATTAAATATACTTTATTGATGCATCTGAACACGCCTTTGACGAAAATGGTAAAGCATACAGCGATTTTACTGGATTCGGTTTGAAAATTCTTTAGTTAAAGAGTAAGCATCGACTTTATATTTATTTGTTTAATAAAATAAAGAGGGACACTGTTTTTCTCACTAAAGGAAGATAACTTATGTAAATATAAGTGATGATACAGTAGAATGCTGGAAATAGAAGGAAAATATTTTTTGTTATGACCAATAATCCTTTTATTTATATTTAAAATTAGAATTCAACATTTCTTGAAACAGAGAATAAGAAATATAAAATCATCTACTAATAAAAATGCTAGTTTATAAATTAAAAGACATTAAAATCTATAAAATGTTATAGCTAATTATATTTAATAAATAAATTAATTATGTAAACTAATAGCTTCATAAACTCATAATATTATATTAATCTATACTTATTCTATGCAATTGCATTTATTAATGATTTATTTATTAATTGATAAATTAAATGACATTCAAACAGTCTATAACAAAATTTTATTTACAGTCCTGGGTCAAATTATTAGACGCACTATAAGATTCTAAGTAAAATCTTAATTATCAGGTGGTACTATACAACTCTATTGTTTTCACGCGACTGAAACCGGTTTGCACTTGTTTACGTTCGTGTATTAAGTTTTAAAATTAGACGATATGTAATATAAATTCGACGTTTGGATAAATTAGACGATATATTATATAAATATAGAATATTTATTATAACAGGAATTATATTAGTATATTATAATAATTAGACCAAATTATTAGACGCACTGTAGGTTTTTAATAATTACAATCTTTGCACGAGTTAATATGCAATGCTTTTAACATGCATGCAATGAGTTTTTATTCAGGGGATCTTTTATATGCTTCCTGTTTGTAATTATTTTTAACGTATTGCATTGCAATGTAAACCAATTGATACACGAACGTAAACAAGTGCAAACCGGTTTCGGCAGCGTAAAAACAATAATAGTATAGCCTATAATAAACTGTATAGTATAGCCTCATAATTAAGATTCTACATAGCATCTTTTAGTGCGTTTAATAATTTGGCCATGGACTTCATTTTTTAAACGTGTGTGAAAATATTTAGGGGCAACAAATGAAGATAATAACACATAAGTTTGAATGGTTTGTGACGTGAGTACACAATTGATCATTAACACTTAAATTTTATAACAGTTTTAGCATACAAAATTTCTTACAACTAATTCTAATAAAGTGGCCACTTCATCATTAATTCCACCCAGGAATTAAAAATGCATATAAAAATAGGAAAAAAAACAATATATTGATTTACTTTTAGGCTCGTTATGCAATAGTTTGCATCTTCTCTTTAAAATCGCATTAATCTTTTTCTTAACCTTTCATTAAATACCCATTTAAAGCGCTTAAAACCGCTTTATGCATGCTTTTATTGGTGTTGCGTCAAAAGTTAAAAAGATATTAGAATAGAAGTCAGAGCTTTGAACCACAAAACAGATATATTGATTTAAAAAATATAAATAAAAAACATTTCGTAAACCTCTGCAGATATTTAATGCGTATTTAAAATAAATTTATATGTAAATTAAATGAAATTAGGAATTGGAGCTTCTTCGTGATGATCTTAAAGTTAATTTACAAAAAAATTATTATGTAACAAAACTTATTAGAAATTGTTGTAAAAAATAGATACAAAACGAACCTTCAGAAATTCCAAACGGTGAGCTAATAAAATATGAGGTTTATCAGAATATATTTCCTTAAGATATCATAATTTATTTCTCATATATTAACATGATGTTTAACATATTCGATATAAAAGTAAATTGCAGAATTAAAAAAATTTCAAGTGATCAAAACAATTTTTACTCCCAATAGCAGATAGAATTGTTAAAAGAAAAATAAAGAAGTTTCATATGTGTGTTGATGTCATACATTGCGTTTGATTAAATTAAAAATTAAGACTGAACCTAGTAAGTTAATTATTGCTTAACTAATTAAGTCTTTCAGGAGCTCGAGATTAAATTTCCTCACAGAATTGTAATTTTGACTCAGGATTAGAAAATAAATTCACATTCGAATTATTAGGAACTAGCTAAGGACATGTTTTTTTGTACTGGATAAAAAACTAAATAATAAATAAAATAATAAATAAAATAATAAATAAACATTATTAATTAACGCAGCGAAATCAAGCATAAAACTGGAAGGCAGTTAACGAAACAATAGATAAAACTAATATTATTCCAAATTTGTATTTGCTCATTATTGTGTTATTATTCTTGTTTGCTCATTATTAAGAAAAACACGTTTTTGGAAGTTCATCCTATTAGAATAAAGTAACTGTATTCAGCATCATTTTTTTTTTAAATAATAGTCGTAAAACAATCGACTCAATTTTGAGTTTGCGACTACCGATGTTCAACTCTGTTGCCTTGAAACTTTGAACCCAATCCAAAAGACAAGGGAACTCCTCGATCAAGTATTGGGAGAAATTTGTTTTTGTGTAGGACTTTTCGATGGAACTAACCCTCATTTGCGTTGCTAGGACAAGAAAATAAACTACGCAGTGGGTGAAATAAGAGAGATATCACAACATTCGGACTGTTAAATTGCACAGTGGGGGTTAATAAATCCTCTATCCTCTGAGCCACCACGTTTCTCATCAGTATCATTTGGCACGATACCATTGAACAAAATCAAATCATAATGCTAAAAATTTACCATATTTAAGAAACTATTTCCAGTACTTTTCTTTTCAGCGGGACAACAAAACTTCAGCCGTCTCCTTTGTAACCGTCAATATAAATTTTATTTTCTTAACTTTTTAAAATTTTTTTATTGAATTATTTAAGACTATTTTGAAAAGTATATCAGGGCAAATCAGCTTAGTTTTAAATTATGTGCTTCCTGTCAGTTGATTACAGAGGAATTTCAATACGTATGCAATTTGTTTCACCGCAGAAAAAAAGTTAAATAACTTTTTTATCTGAATAAATTAAACAGGTTGACAAAAATTACAACACGATTTTGACACAACCGATTAAAATATACGAAGAAATAGAATAAAGGTAATTTCTTATATTCTTCTGTTGGTCATATCCTAGCAATTCTTTTTAGCACTAGAAAGACAGACGAGGGCCAACTTGACCGCTTTCGTTTTTGTCGCTCTGTAATTCAAAAAATAACTTACTGAAAGTGTTGAGTACTTCTTACTTAATAATTTGATCAAATTTAAGTGCTTATTTAATTTTCTGTGTTAGCCTTATAGAAACGTATCTATAGAACCTTATGCTTAAAATAATGGGAGGGACCTCTGAGGTGTCTTTGTAGGTATCCCATAACCCCAGATAGTTTTGTGTATAAGGTACCGTTTTGTTGCTTTATGTCCCCCTTGTCTAGAAACATCTATATTCCTGTGGTATAAATAAGGTATCCTAATTTCATTAAAAAACAAAAGTATTTCAACATATGTAGGGGAGAGGGGGCACATGTGAACATGGCTTGCTTTACCAATATGATTTGAAATAAAAAATCTTGAAAAATTTTCAATTGATGGCAGTACTAGTCCTACCTCTCTGCCAAACTTTTAGAACAATGAGCCATTTTGTTGTTCCATTCTGACAATTTCTTTGTATCAGCTGGTGTTGTATATATTATAATCACTCGCTTCTTCAAGTGAAAACATAGTATAAATAAACTAATAAGCTAAAATTAACTATTGCAGACCATTATATGAACATTCAGGTAAGTTTATGACAATTATTATTTTCTTTATTAATTAAAAATTCTTTATTTTTCAAGTTAGGTTTAAGAGAGATGATGGGGCACTTGTGAACAAAATATCTGGGGCAGATGTGAACAGTTCACATGTGCCCCTACATTGAATTAAGATTATTATCCTCATGATATTATAAGTTTAAAAAATATGTATGAATTTAAAATTATTATTATTTAATTTTCCGTAATTAATTTATTAATTGTTAATTTTTTCTTTAAAAAGTGTTTTTTTTATTAAATGGTTGGTCAACAATTTTGTGTCATATAATGATTACAAGAAATAAAGTGAAATGAAAAGAAATGAATGGGAGTAAAATGAAGAAAAAAAAGCATGAAAGTGTATCAGAGAGGAAAGAAAAAGGCCCATTACAACTCCTGAGGAACATGAAGTTGCAAAGAACCCAACAGCGGAAAAATTATTTTCTTATTGACAGTACTGTTGTACAATTTAAATTCACATAGTAAGCCACAACCCCTTTAGTATAATGTGTATCTATATCTGTTATATTAAAGATTTTTTTCTTTTAAATATGATGATTACTTTGTGTTTTTAATCTTGCTCATATGTGCCCCATGCATGTTCACATGTCCCCCTCATAGGGGCACATGTGAACAATTGGAGTCATTTTTCTAAAATATGATAAAGTAAAGAAATATTTTATTGAAAAAGCTCAAAAAATTCCATAAGACAAAGAAAAGACTATTTAAGCATACAAACTTCTTTACTGTGAGAAATTGATGATATTTTTTAAAAAATGAAGAAATAAAAAAAAAATTTCACAGGTGCCCCCTCTCCCCTATAATTATTATTTATAGAGAAAAAGAAAACTCATTTATCCAAAAAACTATAAAAATAGTTAAAAAGCCAATTTTCTGCTTAATGAAATATTTTCATTTACCAAATTGAAAAAAACGCCATAGAATTTAGATGATCATGTATATAATAAGTTTTTATTCAATTAATTATGATTATATTTCGAATTTATGGATGTCTAATTGATCTACAGACAAACAATCTTAGAAGATCCAAATATAACCTTTCAGTTCATCCAGATATAAAGCAATCCTTGCTGCTATGTACTCGTGAATGAGAGTATCGTAGTCTGATTGGTCAGGTTTATAAATTGGAGAGTGCAGAATACTAGAAATTCTTCATGCGTTGAACGGAGGAAAATATTACGGTGTCAACGACGGTACTCGAACTGATCTGTCTGTCACAAGATTGATACTCAATTGCACGGATTGCTACCCGGCTGCACTGAACTGAGTGGCTGCATCAGGTGGGCCTAACTGTGAGATAAAATTCTGGTTATTTAACTGCAAATGCAAGTAAAAGTAGTTAAGGCATTCGACTTAATATAATAAATATTAATATAATAGATTTGCATGACGACACTGCTAACGTTATATAAATCAACAAAGCTGATGTTGTTGTTTCTAATTGCACTTGTCAATTCCAACAGGACTTCTTGGTCAAACCAAGCAAATTTAAGTCAGAGATGATCTGGGATATTTTAATTTGTAGCTTTATGGTAAATTTTCAAAAGTTTTTATAGTGTTATAATTTTTGAAATACTCTTGAATAAATTGTCTTAACTTTTCATATTTTTAATTTTAATTCAGAGCATGATTTTAGGTATTATTTCTGAAAGAACTTTATAGGTAAGAAAATTTGATGAGAGAAATTGCAAAATAAATTGCATTTAACTTATTAAAAATATGGTTTTTGAAATAGGTAAATTGTTACAGAGTTATTCATATCTATCTCTTTGCTTATAATGCATCGGATTTTCATAATCAACGAATGTTTGTCTTTGTTACCGGTGTATAATTCGACCTCCTGATTCTCGTAAAAGTTTAGAGGTTAGAAAAGTCTGAAAGAGGTTGAAAGAAGTTTAAAGAGATCGAACTTATACAACGATATACATATTTAGGCATGGAAGAAACAAAAATGCCAGTAAATGTCTATCTATGTAGAAGACGGCATGAAGTGAATACAAAACCTGTTTGATTGCCGCATGAAACAGGGAGGAGTTAAAAGAACGATTATACGAAAAATCTCTAAAGTTTGATTCAAAACTGATTTTAATGTTTATATGTCCCGTCTTTATCGCTAGTATTTTAACATAGTTTCAAATCATTATTTTTTGTTTTTTCCTTGCTTAAATATTAATTTTTAACAAGGCATTGGTTTTGTGTGTAAACTTTTTTCATCTTATTTTAACAAGGCATTGGTCATGAATATATGAAACATCCTGTATTCAATGATTTGGTTAAAAATAATAGTGGCACTAATACAAATTAATTGCAATAAAAAATTGATGCCTAATGCGAGCGTATTTTAAATATTGAACATGAAGCAGCTTTATACAGATAAAAAAATAATTCTAGACATTTTTATTTATATTTTTAAAAGTTATAGATACATTAAGATAGACAAAGATAATCTAAAGTGTCACTTCTGTTTATAGTGTATCAAGAATAAAATATTTTAAGAAATATCTACAAGCTGAAACTTATTAATAATTTTAAACTCAACTACTTGTAAAATATATTCAGATCATATTTTCAGATCGAATAAATATTCAAAAAAGAGAACTTTAAAAGTAATTTGATATCAATACTGATTAAGAGTCTTAAAAATTCATACTACATAAAATAAAAATGTTTCTTACACAAAATAAAAAGTAATTAATCATAACACAGATTTTTTTTCTTTAAAAAAATTTTTTTTTAGCGTGGAAAAACGTAATGACTTTTTTGTAACTTAGATAAAAAGTTTGTTTATTAATTCATTTTTTTGTTATTGTTGTAAAAAGAGTTTTTGTATATAATAATACATATTTTATTCCCTTTGCTCACTTTTCATTAAAATATAGAAATATTATTTTTTTCGTTTTAAATGCATAAATTAACGAGAATAATATTTTTTCATTCAGAATTTGTATGACTTTCACGAACACTATACATTAAATATTCCATGAATGTTAATGCATTTTATGCTGTATGTATAATAATAAAGGAAAAGCAAAACAATCTTTTCTTTAATAGTTTGCTGTTCACGTCTACCTAGCTGATTTTATGATAATAATGACTTCAGACGAGCAATAAATTTTTTATCACCAAATAAATCCATGGCAATCAATTTGGCATTCAATTTGGGCATTCAAATTTCGCAGAATAACACCACAGGGGTAAAACATAATTTGAATATTTTTATTACAATCGAGATCAAAATAAGATTTTAAGTTTTAATCAAAGCAAATTTAAAGCTAAGGTTCGACTAAGTACTTAGCTATTACATATAACTGCTTTAATTATAAGGCATTATCAACATACCAGAAGGGACCATCACTAAAGCAGTGTTGTTTCTGTTAAATTTGTTTATACCTTTTATACAAACAATGATTGAACCTAACTACTAAGCTTAAACAATACTTCTGGTTCTGAATTTTTAAAACCTATTTATCGAAAAGGAGTTATTTTAAAACATATGATATAATTTAACACGTCTTATTTACGTTTTATTAAAATTATTTATGTTTTTTAATTTAGCTTTGAAAATTACCAAGATAATTTATTACCTATGCTAATCATGTTTTCATAAGTTAAAGATGGTATTCTTTACTTCTCATGAATCTATTATAATAATTTTTTTTCTAGTCTCTATTATAATAATTTTTTTTAAAAATTAATGTAGCTGAAGTAACTAATACATAACTTAATAAGCCAAAGAAATTAATAAAGTAATTAATATATGTCATAATTTAAAAAAATTAATATAGTTAATTTTCCTTTTATTTCGAAATGATTATTGCATTTTATGGAATCATTTTAGTGGCACAATACCTTTATTTCAATAATGTAATCAGTTCGCATATCAAAATTGTTAGTGATACTAATAAACATATTTATTGCATCGTTCACACAATTTTGCCCCAAAAAAGGACATCCCAAGAATACAATAAAACCACAGCTCTTTGTAACATCAATAGGGATGTTTTTCAGGTTTCATTTCGTATGCAAGTTTGTAGTAACTGCAATTGGGCAGGTGTTAGAGAAGTGCACTTGAGCCAGTGCAAACTTATGTGAACAAAAAGAAGACATTTTGAAAAACCTTCTAAGCTAAGACACAGAATGAACGGTAATTTTAACACCGAATGAAAAGTAATTTACTAAGATTTTATTACACGAATGGGGGCATCTTACAAACCTATTTCTAAAGTTGAACGATTTCGTCCTAAGATCAAGTTCATTCAATTACTTGGGAGACTCGTTCTAATGTTATTTTTAATAACAGCCATATAAACAGCGAAATATTTACGAATAAAACATGAGAACAGAAAATTATAGGGCCAATTGGATGTTATGTGTACGAAATTGAGACATTAATTTCTACAAGTAATAGTGATTTAAACAAAAACAATTTAGCATGTTATACGTTCGTGTAATTAAATCTATTATATTAAAATGTTATTAGAAGTGAAATTACTAGGAGATATTTCTTTGCCTATAAGAATAAAATATCAATATTTCATTGAAATTTTTTTATTTAACTTCCGCATAACTAGCAGATAGCTTTATATATATATATATANAGGGTTTTAAAGTGCCGTTCTTACTGCACTGCTAAAGTGATTTGTTATTCTGTGCATTGATTGGTAACTAGCAATATAAGTGTCTAAACTAGCAATATAAGTGTCTTAAATAAGTGTCTTAAACTAATATAACTAATATACGTATACTGAAACTCAAAAGAATTTAATATAATTTTCCCTTTATCTTAGCAATTTTCTCGCAGGTGAAAAAGTACATTCGCGTCTTTTACCTATTAGTATGCACCGATTAGTGATAAGCAGCATCGGGCTTAGCTACCTTTTTCAAAAGTCAGGTTGTAGCCTTATGACGTTAACAAAGCCCACAAAACGTAAAAATACGTAGAATCGAGGGGCAAAAAGCGCGAGTATGAGCAGTTATTTCAAACGTTACGTACGGGATGATAAATGAAACTGTGAAATCTCACTATTATCTCATTTAAGTTATAAATACCAAAATAATGCATCGTCTTATTCTTCTGTAGCTACTGAAACACTTTTCTTTAATGTCGAAATTTAACATGTATTTTAAAGCAAACGATAGTTTTTTAAGGTAAGTAGGAATGCTGGAATGTTTTGTGAAATTAAATTCCGGTAAAGAGCAAGTGTGTATACAAACGTTTACAGTCAAGTTCAGCTTTACGTATTAGGTATTTCAATATTTATTATTGCGTACTTATGTCTGAAATTGTCTTTACTAAGACAATATTTATATTACTAAATTAACAAGCATTCACCTATATGTCATATTTATAAGTATTTCTTTATTTGTATTGTAAAAGAAAGAATAAATATATTTTTTTAATCCTTTTATCTAGAACGATTAAGTCTAATTTAAATGACCATAACTATGTAGTAAGATATTCGTAAAATACTTAGTAATAATTTATTGTTTGAATGCAGTCTTCACTCGAACTAATAAAACATATTTCATTAGTTGTGTTTAGTGGGTGTGCTCCTGTTTGTGCTAACTTTGAAAGTGCTTGCTAATTTAAATATTTAACCGGTTCCGTGACAATGATTTTGAGGATATTTGGGACGGAATCACAACATAAAGCTCTCTCTAACTGTAAGATCTCGCAATAACTGTCATCTAACCAAGTCTCTTTTAAGGCAATATTGAGATGTTAGGGAAAGTATTGATTAAGTCAATATTTTGCTGAATAATAATGATTTGCAAAATCACAGCAACTAAATTCTGATGTATTTCCGATTATTACTCTAACTGCTTTTTATATTATAAATCTAAATACCTAAAAGTTTAATTTTTTTGGTAAACACATGATTTAGTGTGATAGAGTTTTTGTGTAGTAAAGCTCCAAGAGTTTGTAACTATGTATTAAAAAATATGAACGAACATAAGTACAGAAATTCGTTTGATTTTCGTAAATTTTATGATGTAAAGCCTTATTTTTCTTTAATTTAGTTAAACAGAAACAGTACTTAAAATTGTAACGAAAACCACAAATGCAAAACGCCATTAATTTTTTTTAAATAGAATTTGATCTCCAGTGCCGACGAACTGTGCAGGCGTCAGGAGCTGGACTTTGATCAAAAAGGTTCTGGGTTGGAATCCCGGGAAAGGCATGGATGTTCTTTCATTCTCTGTACTATCTATCCTTACTGTGGGAGCAACGTTGGCCCACCTGACACGGTGCATCTGAAAGAGGGGCCAACAAATTTGCCCTTCATATGCCTGTATTGATATAACTTTGAATTATATAGACTCTATGGACAGCAACAGATAGTGCAGGTCATCCGAAGCAATAGTTTAAGATGACTTGGCCATATCTGGAGAGGTCCAGAAAATAATGCAGTCCGAATCGCCACCTTTAAAAATCCTTCGGGATCTCGGGCTANAAAAATTTAACAAAAAATTTAAAAAATGCTTTAAAATTTTAAAGAAGATGCCCTATAAATCTCAAAAAATGCTCTAAAGGTCAAAGAATGTCCAAAAATGCAAATGTCATCAAAATCCGGGCCTTAGTAGTAAGATATTGGTTAAATACTTAGGAATAATTTATTGTTTGAATGTAGTCTTCACTCGAACCAATAAAACATATTTCATTAGTAGTGTTTAGTGGGTGTGTTCCTGTTTGTGCTAACTTTGAAAGTGCTTGCAAATTTAAATGTTTAACCGGTTCAGTGACATTGACTTTGAGGATATTTGGGACGGAATCACAACTTAAAGCTCTCTCTAACTGTAAGATCTTGCAATAACTACCATTTAACCAAGTCCCTTTTGTTAGAGAAAGTATTGATAAGTCAATATTTTGCCGAATAATAATGATTTGCAAAATTACTGCAATTAAATTCTGATGCATTTCCGATTATTATTGCTTTTTATATTATAAACCTAAATATCTAAAAGTTTAATTTTTTTGGTTAACGCATGATTCAGTGTGATGGATTTTATATGTAATAAGGCTTCAAGAGTTTGTAACTATGTATTAAAAAAATATGAACGAACATGAGTACCAAAATTCGTTTTATTTTCGTAAATGTTATGATGCAAAGCCTTATTATTCGTTAATTTCGTTAAACAGAAACAGTACTTAAAATTGTAACGAAAACCACAAATGCAAAACGCCATTATTTTTTTTTTTATAGAATTTGATCTCCAGTGCCGACGAACTGTGCAGGCGTCAGGTAGCTGGACTTGGATCAAAAAGGTTCTGGGTTCGAATCCCGGGAAAGGCATGGATGTTCTTTCATTCTCTGTACTATCTGTTCTTATTGTGGGAGCAATGTTGGTCACCTGATATGGTGCCTCTGAAAGAGTGGCCAACAAATTTGTCCTTCATATACCTGTATTGATACAACTTTGAATTATATAGACTCTATGGACAGCCACAGATAGTGCAGATCATCCGAAGCAATAGATTAAGATGGCTTGGCCATATCTGGAGAGGTCCGGAAAATAATGCAGTCAGAATCGCCACCTTTAAAAATCCTTCGGGATCTCGGGCTAGAGGAAGACCTCCAATTAGATGGCTGGATGACACTGCTAAAGATCTTAAAGTATTAAAGATAAACAACTAGGAAAAAGTCGTCATGGACAGGAGGCGTTGGAGTCTACGTGTGGTTGAGGCAGTCAAGGCCTGGCTGTCATGCTGAAGAAGAAAAAAGAAGAAGAAGATGACGAAAGGTCATTTCCCAGGTGGGCATCGGACAAAAAATTGATCTCCAGTTTGATTTTCTGGCTCGCTACTCTATATTATCGAGAACAAAACTTTCATAAAAAAAGTAGCAAATTTCTTGAAACTATGTGACGAAATCCAAAATTAAAGAAAAATGGAATGGCACTAGAAAAACCTTGAATCCTGGAACCACTATTCCTCTAATTTTGAAATTTTAAGAACAATGGATAGGATAGTGTCTCAGAAGAAAAACACAGGTTGATATTTGTGTCCTGTGCTTAAAGATTCAAGAAACAGAGATTTTCGCAGCAAACTGGGTTTCTCTTTTCTCAGGCTCACATTTTTTCTTTATATCGAGGCAAATACTTTTCAGTACTTTTTTTTAAAATTCTTAACTAATAATTAATATAATGATGTTTTCTGAATAAAAATCTAGAACTACTTTCGATAATATCAATCGCATTATCTTTAATTGATACTGGTATACATTGGTGAAATACAATTTCAAATAAACTGAAAATAAAATTGCTGAGATTTTTATTCGGAACACTTTAATAGCTGTTTTTTTTCCCCTCACATATTAGCTTTAATCTTGTCAATTAAAGAAATATTTCAATTAACGTTTTATTACCAAGTTAAAAGATAAGGAAAAATAATGGAACTAAAACAAAAGCAGATCATTTGCTTTATTATCCCTTGACACTTCTAAGACGATATATTGCCTAAGTCACGCCGAATTCTTCATTCTCTGTTATCTAAGTAAATGAAATAACACACCAATCAGATTCTCAAAGGGTTTCTTTGTTTGATTTAGCAGTAGCAGAACAAACACAGGAAGAAATAGTCGATAAACTAATTTTGAACACATCAATGTAGTAAAATGAAAGAGAGTGGGTAATATATTGTTGATGATGTAAAATTGTTAAAACCGAATGTTTGCAATTTCTGAGATTATTTTCTCAAATATTTATTCTGTTGCCTTTATTTTTATTTATAATGAATATACTGTACACTCAATTTTTTTTCCAAATCTTATAAGCAAAATGGAGTGTTAAAGTTGAGACAAGTTTCTCCACATAAGTTAGAATGTTAATTAATTGGAAGTTAATTAAATACATCACAGTATCGCACATCAAATGTGTTGAAATAAAATTCTTTCTCGTCTACATTTTTTACTTAAGTTAAATTTATTATTTAATTATGCATTTTATAGTAACTACGATATACTTTTGTTTTGCGTGCTTGGCAACTTCGATGCATAATTAGTTTGTTTTCTACCGCGTTTCATGCCTGTCTTTATGTTAAGTAAGAAATATACAGGGAAAGAATAGAAATTCCTGTGAAAGAATCTTTGTGTAAGGTATAGAATGCGTTACTTAACAGAATTGATACTTGACGAGTCTAGCTTACTCGGAATAGAATGGAAAAAACAGTTGCGAACGTAAACAAATAAAATGTTTCTCAACCAATTAGTATCGAGATACCGACACTACGTCACTTGCATGTATCCCATTTCAAAATCGAATAACTATATTATCATATGATCCACTTTAGCATCGATTTCATAAAAATCAATGTGAGATGATAGAAAAAGATGACAGATTGTCAACTTTTTTGAGATCTTTTTGTCTTAGTTTATTTAATTATTTTGTGCTTTTGGGAAAAAAATACTAAACAAAATCAAAAAATTAGAATCAAATCAAAATAAAATTTCATATAAAATTGAAGGATTCAATTAATACTCAGAATACTACATTTTAACCCTTTGACGCAGAATTTTTATTAGATCTATTTTCCTACTTTTTTCATTATTTTGCACTAATTTACGTCAAAATAAGGGAAAAACAGGGGGAAATATTAAATATAGCATTTTAATAATTTATGGTTTTGCAATACAGAATGAAACACTGGTGTTTCTGCTATATATATATATATGTGGTGCCGATTCTGTAGTGCCAGTTCCTATCTGTAGTGCCAGTTCCAATCTATAGTACCAGTNATAATAACATAACATGCGCTGCATTAAATCCCGGAATTTTTATTAAATCTCCTCGCTAATGGTTCAAAGGTTCCTTTATATATATATATATCAATAATTGTCATCCCGTGTTTAAATAATGTAATCAGATACCAGTAAATCCGATACCAATGCATTTTTTTGCAATACTTTAGGGCAAAAAAAATGCATCAGAAGTTCTATACTTATCCCTATTTGCGTTGAAAAACATTACAAGAAAACGTGTTAAGGTATTAAATTGCATTATCATTATTTATTAGAAATTAAATGCTGATTATTTTTATTGGTTAATGAACTGCGTTATGTGAAAGTATGAATTTTGAAAAACTATGTGAAATAACTACAAATAGTGAAATCATTTTACTGTTTGAATCATGTAAACAGAATAAATAAAAATCTGTGTCATAACGAGTTGTGAACTAAGTATTTCTCAATCTTTTTTTTCCAGGAAATTTATATGTCATAATGAAACCATTAAATCTGCTTATAAAATTTCAAACACGTAATTTTGAAGCAGTTTTGATTGTAAATAGAGCACTATTAAATGAAAATATACTTTCCAATATATCTAATACACGTTATTAATGCGTATAACATGCATTTCAATGTATGTTATATGGCATTTAGATGCGAATGATATTATCACACTTGAAGCTTTAAGCTCTGAAATGGATCACATAACAGATAATTGCTATTCTAGGCTTTAAACTATATTGTAGCATTATATTATTTGAACGTTTATTTTAATCTAAATTTGTTCGTATTTAGACTAAAAGTATACGGTTAAAACAAACGATTGCAACTTAAAATAACCCTTTAATAAAGAGATTTATTTATTTAAGAAGTAGAAGTAGGGTTATTTTGATAAAAATTTGTAATTTCGTAATAAAACAGAATAGCAATTTGAGTATCTCTTAGATATATCACTTTGAATAGCTCCAAATTTAATAATTCAATGTATGAACAATGCTTACGGCCTAAATTCTTGTACATTTGCAATTGATAATTTGTCATTCCTCTATTTCATAGATTCTCAACCTTTTTAACGTTGCCGCCCCCTTAAGGAGTAAAAAGCATTTCAACGCCCCCCTTCGTGAAAATCTAGTTATTTAGAGCATGGGGACGGAAGGTGTGCTGAATTGTAAGAAGCAACATCTTTAAGCAATTTTTTTACGCTTTAAATTTGTTTTTTTGTTTTTTTTAAATAATGTGTACATTAACTCGATAATTTTCTCATAGCAGGTAAACGCAGTCTATTTGTTATGATTAAAATAAATACGTTTAAGGAAAAAAAATACAACAAAGAAACCTATGCTTAAAAAATGATTTATTCTTAATTAGATAAATAAAAAAAACACCCAAAATGTTTTTTTAACAGTGAAAAGAAGCATCAACTAAACATTCAAGTAACTATGTTGGTGGGATGATTGTATTTAATGGTTCAGAACCAATTTCTTAACAGTCGGTTCAATACTTTTAGATGAAGACGCAAATACACTCGCTGCACAATTTCGAGTCGATTTCTCCTTTTTGTGACAAGATCTGTAACAGCACTGAATCCACGTTCGACAAGTTAGGAGGAAGGAATGGCAATTAAAAATTTTTTAATAGTAGTCTTCAGTCCAGGATAGAGAGAATTTCAACGTCTTCTGCCGTCTCAACATTTCGTCGCTGCACTGTATCGTTGCTTATGGGATATTTTTTTATCACAGTGGATGCAGGTAGATGGTGTAAAACTATTTCTAAACCGGCAGTATCAACTCTGCTCCAATGGTATGAGCTTTCCCAGATTTAGCAATAAATTTTGATATCTTATAAGAAGCTATCAAACCATCGTCGCATTTTCGTGATGAGGTTGCTAGTAACCCTGAGACCGAAGATGCCTTCAGAAACATGGAAAAAGATGTTCATGAAAAATGACAAATCTTTATTTTGTTTGTCAGGATGCGTTTTTTTTCAAATGCTCCTGCTAACGGTTAGATTTCATTACCTCATTAAATAAAACTTAACACAAAGTAAACATATGGGTACAAAGTAAGCACATGGGTAGTTGAGAGTTCAACAATGATTGAACAAATCCCAACTTCAAGAACGTGGCACTGTATTGATGACGCTTCTTTTTGTTAACCGACATTGCTGGTGGCAGCAAAATACAAAGCATAAAAGAAAATTAACTATTTCTCATAATTAATAAATAATTTATGATAAAAACTAATTCGCGCACGTACCTGGCCAAATAAACTATGAGATCTAATCGAAACTAGAGAGAAAACTGTAAGGAAGCTGACGAAAATTATCATAAGAAATATGTGTCAAATCAAAAATTCATACTGAAAGCGCATGCACTTCAATTTCCACCAAATGACTTGAATGAGTCAGAGGCAAGAACTACTGACTCATGCGCTAAACAGTGTTGACTCGGATCGGAGAATAGGAGTTGTATAAGTTTGTTTTATTGATGGTACAAATGGTGTATCGGATAATCTTTATTTATTATATTAATTTAATCTTTTTTTTCTTTAATATTAATTTTATTTATTAAATAAATCTTAATTTAATAGCTTTTTTTGTTTTAAAATTGAATTATAATGACAAAACATGCTCATCGCCCCCCTACCGCCCAAAACATATCCAACACCCCCTACCGCCCAAAACAAGTTCACCGCCCCTCAACATACTCCCAACGACCCCNCTTTGTTTAAATAATGTAATCAGATATCAGTAAATCGGATACCAATGCATTTTTTTTGTACTACTTTGGTGGAAAAAAAAATGCATCAGAAGTTTTATACTCATCTCTATTTGCGTTGAAAAACATTACAAGAAAACGAGTTAAGGTATTAAATTGCATTATTATTATTTATTAGAAATTAAATTCTGATTATTTTTATTGGTTAATGAACTGCGTTATGTGAAAGTATAAATTTTGAAAAACTATATGAAATAACTACAAATAGGGAAATCATTTTACTGTTTAAATCATGTAAACAGAATAAATTAAAATCTATGCCATAACGAGTTGTGAACTAAGTATTTTTCAATCTTTTTTTCCAGGAAATTTATATGTTGCAATGAAACCATTAAATCTGCTTATAAAATTTCAAACACATAATTTTGAAGCAGTTCTGATTGTAAATAGAGTGCTATTAAATGAAAATATACTTTCCAATATATGTAATGCACGTTATTAATGTGTATAACATGCATTTCAATGTATGTTATATGGCATTTAGATGTGAATGATATTATCACACTTGAAGCTTTAAGCTCTGAAATGGATCACATAACAGATAATTGCTATTCCAGGCTTTAAACTATATTGTAGCATTATATTATTTGCACGTATATTTTAATCTAAATTTGTAAGCATTTAGACTAAAATTATATAGTTAAAATAAACGATTGCAACTTAAAATAAGCCTTTAATGAACAGATTTATTTATTTAAGAAGTAGAAGTAGGGTATTTCGGTAAAAATGTGTAATTTCGTAATAAAACAAAATAGCAGTTTAAGTATCTCTTAGATATATCACTTTGAATTGCTCCAAATTTAATAATTCAATCTATGAACAATGCTTATGGCCTAAATTGTTATACATTTGCAAACGATAATTTGTCATTCTTCTATTTCTAATCGAACGAATTCCCTAAAAGTTTACTAATTATGTTCTTCCAGTTTTTTATTGTTGGAAAATAACTAGGACGGAATTTTCTAAAGAAGAAGCAGTTAATAAAAGAAATAAGTTTTATTCGAAAGAAATCTTTTTACAAACAAAAGCAAAGGAAAAGAAACATTTACAATAATTTAAATTTATTCATCAAATGTGTTAAAAGTATCGATTTTTTAAAATATCAATATACAAAAAAGACTTTTGTAAAGTTGTACAATCAAATTATTGAATTATTGACTTTCTCTACATTTAAATATTTCATTTTTAATACCAAAACCACTTAAAGAAACTGCGAATAAAATCTATATTGTTATCCCTTTAATGGTTTTCTCGCTTGAGTAAATGTTAAAATTATTTTATTCTTAATATTTTTCTCTAATTTGAATAAGTCACAAAACGTTTTTTTCGATAATCGATAGTGAAATTTTTCCTCCGCAGAGTTATTACTGATAGGCAAACTTTTTATGATATTTTTATTTGCATATTTTTTGTAAATTTAATTCGTGTAAAAATGAAATATATTCCAAAACTAGAATTAGTTAACAAGCTATTAAAATTGATATGAAATTAATCAAAGTGTCTAAAGAAAATAATAAATTGAGCAGTTTCGGAGAATTCGTAAGTTTAAATATTGTTCATTAACGGCTTGTTCTTGTGTTGAGATGAATATTTAAATACTACTTAAAAATTATTCCAGTAAAACAAAATGAAAATAAAAAAGAAAACTAACTCATAACTCATATCTTATGAAAAGTTAGAAACTACATTAAAAGTGATAAAATTATAATAAAATTTATAAATCCGTATTCATCAATAAAATAATTTCATGAGAAATCGTTACGTTTCAAAGCTTTAATTAGCTTTCTCTTGTAGCTAAGTTATAACATTTTAAGCATAATGTCAAGCATTTTTCTTACAGTTGGTTCACTTCATTGAATATCGTTCCACTATTTTTTTTTGTTTTCCATATTTTTGAATTATTATTTTCTCCACGTGGTAACAAAGATATTCTTTATTTAAGTATTCTGTAATTTGGTTTATTTATTTTATTTGCAGTGTTAAACATTCTTTAACAAGCTTAATACATTGCGTCTATGTCTAAATAGCTTGAGTTCGAATTAAAAGTTTATTTTTGTTATCCCATTATATTGTTATCTATACACATATTACCTAAGTTTTTTCTGTTTCTAAAAAAGATATTTTGGAGTTAAAACAGCGTTAATCGTCATTTAAATTATTGCATTCGTATAAATTAGAAAAAAAAACAGTATCCTGGCGTGTTCAGGTCTTACACTGAATCTTACCATAAATCTAAACTTTGAAAATAAATATGGTAAAAGAACACATTTGGCACTTTATTTTACTAATAAATGTTTT
Source organism: Parasteatoda tepidariorum (assembly GCF_043381705.1). Lineage (NCBI taxonomy): Eukaryota > Metazoa > Arthropoda > Arachnida > Araneae > Theridiidae > Parasteatoda > Parasteatoda tepidariorum. Next base: position 45,298,786 of record NC_092206.1, read on the forward strand.
GAGCAGTATATGTACATCTAATTTATCTTTTTGTTGCCTTATCACCAATTAACCTAAGCCACATTTTGAATTCTTATGTCTGGCTTTAGTTACCTAATACACTATGCTGTATTATAATTTTTTTATTTTTAGGTGTTTTGGAAAACATTTAGACAGGTACGTATAGTCAATAACTGTAGCCCCAGATTTTACATAAATTACAATCTCTAAGCAAAAAGGCTGTCAGATGCCCATTGCAAAAAAAGCTGGGTGACTGCATAATTTAGGGCTATACTTTTTGAAAGAATTTTGCAGCAAACATTGCCAAGAGTATAGATCAATTTCTTCAGAATCTTCGCAAGTAAATTCATTGTAATAAGTAAAATACTTTACTTTGAACTTCGCAGATACAGAGGAAATGAAACCTTTCTATTTCATGCTACTGATTCTACTAAAATTCATCTTCGAGTAGTTTTTTAACCTCCATTCTGTGGTTGTGCCAATAAAAACTAAAGCTATCGTAACAGCCAAGAGTAAAAAAAGAACACTCGACGTTAATACAACTCAAGTAAATTTTACGAATAACATACAAAATAAAATAATCGTAGCTAACCTTAATTATTTGCATATCGGAATTCGAGCACCAGAAGCTATGTAATAATTTAACTAGTTAAATATTTAATTCGTAATTTAAGGCAATAAATTTAAAATTTAGTTTAATAGATGTTTTTAGATTTTAGAGAATTCTTTAATAATGTTATTTTTTTAAAAATTATTTTATTTCCTTAGAAAGTTTGCCTTATTAACTGTTTTTCATAAACGTCAATTAAATCATATTAATACAATTGTCATTAATTATAAACTGTCATTTTTCAAACTATAAAAACGGGCTATAAAATAAAAATGTGAAATTTCAAAAATCTTTTTTCTAAAATAATTTTAACTCTATATATAAAAACAAAATCCATTTTTTTTTCAGTTTACAGAAGCATAAATGTTACCATTTAAATTCTGCTCATAGCTATTTTTGTTGTCGTTGATTTCTTGTTCTTTCACATACATCGCCGGAATGCAAAGAACACATTTAAAGTAAATACAATTCAAAACTACGACCTGAGCATCAAATAGCCGCAAGCCAAACAGATAGTGCTGTCCTAATGAAATAAATTGCTTTTGTCAGTTAATTAAATAAAATCAGTGCATAAATGAATAAAATGAATATTTTTTTTCAATGTTTAGAATGCATTTAACTGTAACTAGTTACAGTCTTTCAATTCATTTAACGTTCTGAAAAATCAAGCGTTTTGACATTTTCCGAAACGAAGCTTGAATTTAATAGGCCTTTTGAATAGGATAGCATCTAGGAATGCAATTTACAAAAATCACTTTCGCATGAATCGCTTTGAGGAGACTAACCATGCGTGAAGTGCAAAGGGAACAACATTACAATTCTTTGCCTGGACCTCCGAGGAAACTAATTTACATATTACATAACCTGATTTTTCATGTCCGATTAAATTACGGAGGCTTACTAGGAAGGTTTAGCCATGGAAATATTTCACCGAGGATGGGGATTGTCTGTGCTTTCAGAGTAATATATTTAAATTCAAAATAATGAGATAATTATAGTTTGAAATGATGTGCTACTGATAATGATTGAATCTATGTTAGAGAGGAAATAATTGTAGTGAAGTAATTTTATGTTCTTTTACGTAATCAAATTACTGTAATTAAATTTTATGCGAAGATAACAGGCTAATGCGTTTTAGAATTTATGGCTATTATTTCGCACAATTTTTAATAAAAAATTATAAAATAAATTTGCTGAAAGGTGATCATAAAATATCTAAATTGAGATACCTGTAATAATAAATTCTGTTACAAATTACGGTAAAAAAAAAGTTGGTACCCTGAGTGCAGTATCCGTAAAAATCCATTTTCATTTTGAATTTAATATCGCAATTTTTACAGCGATATTTATGTAATTACAGTGATTCAGTGATTTTATTATAAATAGTTGTAAAAATTACCGTATGTCAAAATTTTCGTTCCGCAATGATTTATTGTAAAAATAAAATATACGGTAAAAAGTACCTGTACTCAGAGTGCCAGTATTTGTTACCGTAATTTGATCTAAAATTTCTTACAGTCTTGCTAAAATAGATTATAATAATTTAATTCTAGTTTATCAAAATTTTTATCGATGTTTTTGTTGGAAATAGTAAAAAAAAAGGAAATTGCATTATGCTTTTGATGAAAAGACAAATGCAGAGTGATTTGAAGTATAAGCTTGAATTGAATTTTGAATCTAAATATACTGGGTCTTGCAAAAAAAAATCCTTCATATGATTGATATCGAGTTATGCAAAAATATATGTTGTCAAGTTATGCAATTAAACTCATCTATTTTTTTATAAATGGCATTAAATCATAAATCCTGCTCAAAATTAATAAAATTTATCATTCATTTAAAATATACTAGGATGAATAATTTTACATGCCATGTTTATACAATGAAGTTGAATAATGTAAAAATATACGCTGTCAAGTTATGCGATTGAAATTGTTAAATTTTCTATAATTTGGTTTAAATCACTTACATCCTGTTAAAAACTAATAAAAAATAAACATTGACTCAAAATATAAAGACTTTTGTTTATAGGTTTTAAATATGGAATTTTTCAGTTTTGAATAAAACACAAAATATATTTTAATTAAAATAAAGGATGATTTTACGAGCTTTATTCTTTACTATCTTTTTGCTTAACTTTATATACTTTAATATTCGTGGTATTCTATAAAAGTTTAAACATTCTTAGTAAGTTGTTTGAATTTCTTGCAGAGTTAGTAAGGATTTAAAACTGAATAAAATTCTTATTTGAAGAATCCTCATAAGCTTTGTGTGTGTGTTTGAGGTTTATGTTTGTGTAAAGTTGAAAGCCAGGATAAATTTTTCGTGTAGTTTTGAAAAGAAGTTTCAAGTTAGAGTTGTAAAACGTAACATTTTTCTGAAGTTAAAGGTATTTGCTTTTTGGAGTAGACGTTGATTTATTGTATTTTCCGATACAATTCAGGAATAAATTCTGGGGTATTTATGCAGAGCATTTTTTTTGAATGGAAATACAAAGATTTATCTTTAAAATAAAGTAGACAGATTTTTGTAGTTACAAGAGGTATATATATATTTTTAAAAAAACATATAACTCTTTACTTTAAGAAATAAAAATGGCACAAGAACAATACAGGTACTAAATTGAAACTATTTTAAGGTTGCATAATATTTTATAAAATTGTTTTTATTTTTCTTGTTATTCAAAAATTAATTTGGCTTAATCTTACTCAAATTTTATGATTAGTGGAATTTAAATTTAAGTTTATTTTGTTATTTTATGAAATAAGAAACATTTTTCTTGTACCTGCCATAAAAATATTTTGGTTACCATAATATAACCTACTATTGGGCTGCGCCCCCTGCTCGCTAACGCTCGCCAACCCCCGAAAATTGCTACGCAATCTTATATGGTTTGCTTCGCAAACCAAGCTCGCTTTTCTCTCTACTAACTTAGGTACATTGCAAATACACAAAATTCTAAGAATTCAAAACAATCATTCAAATCCATATAACAACTTTTTTTTTAAAAAAAAAATTACATCTTTTTAGTAAATACTAAGTCATTAAAATAAATTTGAATTCAAATAAATGACATGTAATTCATTAAACCCATTAGAAATGTGCTATAGTATAAAATCGTAAAGCGTAACAGCACGACTGAGACTCATTTTTCAATTAATAACTAATAACAATAATAAAACAAATAAATTCGTGATATAAATCAAAAATCGTCGAATAAATTTGCAATATATAAATTCGTGAAAAAAAAGCGTTTTCGACAAAATACTAAAATGGAGATTTATCGACAAAGACTACTCACTTCTGCCTAACTTAAGGTTATTTCAGTTTCCGTTTTTAAAAGCGCTATACGTTGAGCCACCTCAACTAGATTTGGCATCTGACAATTTTAGCGGCAGTCATTGATCGATTTTCTAACGTTGCCATTCGGGGAGTTGTAATGAGGCTTTTTTTTGTTGACGTGTNGATAATTATTAGTTAATGAACTGAATATAGTTTGAACAGGAGAAACTATTCCTCAATGTCTTATGCATCAACAACTGAGTGAGTTTTGTGGGTGTTTCGTGATAATCGCCCTCAATATACATTTTAAAATGTTTTTCATAAGAAATATACACTATAAGAATAACAAACTAATAAAGTCAAACCACGCCGTAATGAATCTGAAATATAAAGAAGACTCTGTTAGAGGGGAATTTTTTTTAATAGTCAGTCTTGAGAATTAAAACTCCTACAAAACCTTGATTTTTGTCTCCAAAGCAATCGAAGTCCAAAAATTTAGTATAAAACTTCATAAACCCCATTGGTTCATAAGTCACGAATTATAAACTGTGTGACAGTATAAAATTCAAAAAATTCAATATGACACACAATCAAAGAAGAAGATACACTGTGAGAAATGAATAATATTACAGAAATAGCTGCTAAGGAATGAGATTTAAAATTAACGTGTTGATGCTACCAGTAGATCAGTTAAAAAAAAAGGTAGGTATTGATTTATATTTTATAGTTATTTAGAGAAAAGTTTAACTTCAGTTAAGTATTTTATTAAGAAAGAAATATTTTTACATTTTAAAATTCTCCAAACTTAGCGATGAAAAACACCATTTGGCAAAATCACTAGAAAATTATGTAAGCAAAATGCCGCAGTCTGTTTACTTTGCCGTGAGTATAATCATACAATCGTTGCTTTCCCTGAAAATTCCTTCTATGAAGGAGAAACACTTTTACAGAGGCAATAAGAAATATCAGATGAAAAGTTAAGAAATTTTTTATTCAGAATTTTTTTAGTTGGATTTCTGTGCTTATTGTACACTAAAACATTGGATAAATGTAATAAATTTTTTTTTCGAATATAAAGGGGGAAAGAATGTCCAAAAAGAATCAAGATAAGAGATTAAGAAAACTTTGCTGAAATTTGTTCGTTATTTATTATTCTTACTTTAAAATACTCATAAAAACTCAACTTATAGACTACGCTTTTGACATAATATTAATATTTAGACATTTAACTTTAAACATCGAAAATTATTTAGCAAAAAAAAGGCAAACAGTTACAATTAGCTATTACAAATATTGTTAAGTATCATAAGACAGAATTTAATAACAAATGATAATACCCTAGAATAAATACCCCAAAGTGTGATTTACTAAGGAAAGAAAGCGGGAAAAAAAAACTCTTATGGGTATTTAAAAGATAACTTTTTTTTTAACCCCAATAATGCCGGGCTTATTTTAATAAATCTTGCTCAATAGTACATAATGAAATATGTATAAAGTCAATTATCATTTTGAGCATTCTTTTAAAAAGTACGACAACTACTTAGAAAATTGCTTGAAACCTTTAAAATTTTTAAGATATTCAAATCGGAATTTTTTATTAGTTGCCAAATACGATTCACTGCAGTATTAAGAAGTTTTTTTTTCTAATTTTAATATATAAATATTTAATAT
>NC_092206.1:45305543-45323196 GCF_043381705.1 Parasteatoda tepidariorum
ATTTAAAATTTGCCTTTATCCTTTAGTGATAAGAACTAATTTAATTTACAGTAAAAGTTTTTACATTTACAATAAAGGTAAGAATTTAAAATTTGCCTTTATCCTTTAGTGATAAGAACTAATTTAATTTACAGTAAAAGTTTTTACATTTACAATAAAGGTAAGAATTTAAAATTTGCCTTTATCCTTTAGTGATAAGAACTAATTTAATTTACAGTAAAAGTTTTTACATTTACAATAAATGTAAGAATTTAAAATTTGCCTTTATCCTTTAGTGATAAAAACTAATTTAATTTACAGCAAAAGTTTTTATATTTACATTAAAGGTAAGCATTTAAAATTTGCTTTTATCCTTTAGCGATAAGAACTAATTTAATTTACAGCAAAAGTTTTTACATTTACAATAAAGGTAAGAATTTAAAATTTGCATTTATGCTTTAGTGATAAGAACTAAATAAAGGCAAAACATATTATGGTCGATAAGAAAGGCGCTATCTCAATTTAATAAACGAAATAAGCCTTTTTATAAATTTAATTTGGCTTTCTTTTTATTAATTCTTTCATGATACAAAAAAGTATTTTTGCTAACCCTAAAACATCATCCCAGCATGCAACTGATATAATCTCAAACGTTCATAGTTTTTAATGTTTATTTTTTTAAAAGTACAATGAATATAAAATTCTAGTTTTTTTTCTTGTTTCCTTCTATATATACATATATTTATTTCAAAATTCTATTATTATTTAAAATAATTTTCGGAACATTAATTTCAATGTGTGTTGATTTTAAATACAGTTAAATGTTATATATACAGTTATGTCAAGTTTATGACAGTTATTTAAACCAAGTCCATAAGACGATGATTTTTTGATCCATTATTGGCTTATATAATTCAAATTTAATATAGTACAAAGGAAATCAGTTGAAATTATTGATTTCTTAATTCAATTTTTTATATTTTTGACAAAAATATGTAGATGCGCTTTAGCCACTTAAATATTTTGAAAAAATTCCGAAGCGTAAAAATCTTACAAATTTTGATATTTTCTTTTTATTACTTGAAACAATAATAAATTTAATTCCAGTTTTTTTAAAAAAAGTTATAACCTGTATTAAGACGATGTATAAGACTTGTTTCAGTTTATTTTCTTAATTTATTTTCAAGTGATGCTATAGTTAAAAATAAAAAAAAACTTCTCTCCATGATCCTTTTTTATGTTATTTTCACCATTTTTAAAGCGGTATAGTTTAAACATATTAAATATGATCCCATAAAACTTAAAATAAATATATTTAATTTTTATTCTTACTTTGGAGCACTTATAAAAAGCTTAATTTCGCTTCAATGTTTTTTAAATGAGTTATGAAAAATTAAAATTATGATTTTTAACAGGATTAATTTTTTATTTTCTAAACACTATGAGAAAAAAAAATGTAAAATAAAAAAATATGAACATTTTTAATCAAAATGTATTCTTGAAAAATAGCATTTTTATTTTTTACAAAAATAAGAAACATAATTTTATTTTAATATTAAAGTTTTGTTTTACTGTTTCAAAATGTTAGGTTGAAAAATATAACTCAGATAATTCAACATAGCTTTTTAAATCTCTAATTTTCTAATTCATAATTTTTCTTTGTATAGTTCTGAATTTCTTATTTTGAATATTTCAGATCTTTCTATATTGCAATAACATTTAGAAACTAAAAAATTTTTCCAAGAGTGAAAAAATAACTCCATACTACTGTTATTTTTTCAAATTTAGTAATGCTTTGTAAATACGTTTTGATTAGGAAAGTATTAATCATAGGATTCTACTTTTTAACAGATTGCGTGAAGAGTTTAGTTAGTTTATGAAATCGAGAATTAAATACCAGTATTGCACTCTTGAAATGGATTCTTAAATTTTTTTTTGATGATTATGATTTTCATTTGTTTTGATCATTATTTGGAATAGATGTGATTAGTTTCATTCCATTAACGAAATTTACCAAATAATTGTTAGAATAATAACATGTGATTTTGATTACTGGAAATAATTAGCCATTAGCTTATATTGATCTCTTCATGTATTTATAAACTTTATCAACTTAATATAATTATATTCTAAAAACATTTAACTTACATTTGAAAAAGTGATTACATATTAAACTATCAAAAGTGCAAAACAGACTAATATTTAAGTTTGTAAAGCAAACAATATTGAATAATTTATTTTTATTTGAACACTCTAATGCTTTTATTTTTAATTGATAATCAAGGATCAGTAAATGTGGCTTCTTCTTGGTGTTCTTCTTGGCTTTAAGGAAATTTATATTAAAAGAGAAAATATTTTATATAAACCTTTATTACTCTAAAATAAATTGCGAGGAGGTTTTTAAAAATTTATAAGGTTAGGAGATTTAGAAAATAGGTACAAAATAAATATTTATATATAAAATTAATCAGAAACTTAAATCAGTTGAGTAGTTTCTTTTTTTTGAAAAAAAACTCTATGTTTATTTAAAAGAGAAACAGAGAAAAAGAAATATTGCAAAAGAAGTTTAGAATATCCTTATTTACATTTCAGTGGTTTAGAGATTAAATGTAAAACGGATTGTAGAAAGGCCTTAAAGGAAATATTTTATTTGCATTTTTACCTGTATTTGCTTAAAATAACAAAATGAATATAAATAAATTCCAAACTTAACATTTGAATTCAATTAAGTTTTATTATGAACTCAAAACTTTATTTGAAAGTAATTGATTATAAACAGTTTATTTACATATATTTTGTTGAAACTTCCATTTTTTAAACCGTTTGAAACCTGCTAGGTTTAGATATGCATTGAAAAACAGTATTTTTAATAAGAATTGTATTATTTGGAAGCAAATTGTAGGTAATTTATGCTTCATGAATAATAATATGAAAATAACGTACTGCATATTTAGCATAATTGAGTTTAAAAAGCTTTTTACTGAAGCGATAACAAAACATTTATAATTAATTTATATTTAAATTTGATTAAAATTTATTACGTTGGTTAGAAATATTTATGGATCTACAATCTACATAATGCGACTAATTGAAATGCTAAACACAATTTTTGCTTTAGAAATGGTTTTTATAATCTTTTTAATAATTTATTTACTCTCTCAGTCTCAGTGTGATCAATACTTATTCATAAAATTCATGTTTTCCCCTCTCATTCATGTTAACTTTCACCGAATCAAGCTGCCCATTCAATGTGGTGGGTTTAATTTTCGCTTTGGCCATGTGTTTCAACATACAACGTGAACGGGGTGAAGCAACACCTCCTTGAAAAGAAGATGCCTCCGCATTGGTTACCATAAACTAGAAATCCGATCTTTAGTAGTCTGAGTGTAGTGACATAGTTCGTATTTTTACCTCACTACGCAGTTTTGTAGCTCGTACGTACTAGCATATTTAGTATTTTTCCTCACTGCTTAGTTTATGTTCGCTAGATCGGACTACTAAGTTTATTCGAACGTAGGTTACACGGCTTACCATAAATGAGAAATCCGGTTCTTTAGTAGTCCTCGCGAAGTGACATATTTCATATTTCCCCCATTACGCAGTTTAGTAGCTCGTACGAAGTAACATATTTTGTATTTATCCCCGCTGCTCAGTTTATGTTCATTAGATCGGACTACTAAATTTATTCGAACGTAGGTTACACTTGTTACCATAAACGAGAAATCCGATTCTTTAGTAGTCAGCACGTAGTGACATATTTCGTACTTTTCCTCACTACGCAGTTTAGCATGTCGTACATAGTGACTTATTTAGAAATTCCCTTACTCCGCAGTTTATGTTTGTGACATTGAACTACTAAATTTATTGGTGCAGAGGTCTTCCTTCTTCTAAGAGGTGTTGGGTGAGTCTCTTAATTGTTTCGGTTTGAATGTTTATGTTCGTCTCATAAGTAAGGTAATCTCCGATGGAATTAAAGAGATTCAACCAGTTCAATCGGTTCGTAACTAGCTTTGCTTTGTGTATGTTTGAGGAAAAAAAAACCCTTTTTGACCGCTCCAGAACCAGTTTTTGTTTATATTCCAGGGCCAGTTTTATTTATATTATATTATTAATATATTATGTGTTCTTTTATGAGGAAAATATTGACGTTTTGGCATAAAGGTCAATCAACAGTTAACTGAGCTGCGTCATAAATGAAAATTTAACTAGTGATCAGTCATAAAAGTTCACTTATGGTTAGGTAGTCAAAGAGATAGGGTTATGGAATGTGATTTCTCCCCCTCCCCCTGTCCACCGTTTTAAAAATTAGTAGAGCAATGATTTTGCATTCTTCAGCATTATCTCCGAATCATCATTAAGGATGTATCAGACCATCATCCAAAGCTTTAGCAACCAAACCAGCCCCCATAAAAACTAAACTCAGCGGCGAGTCAACCCCTTGAGGGCCAAGGCCTACTGTGCCAATCTCAGTTTTCCTTACCTTGGGTTCTGGGGTGCAGGCGCAGATGTTCCGCTTAGGTGCTCAGCTAACCACGGAATTTCTAGTGTTTAGTCACCAAACATGCTTGGTACTCATTTTATCGACCCACTGAAGGAATGAAAGGTTGAATCAACCTTGCCCGGTTCAAGGATCAGACCCACGAAATCTCGAGGCGCTACCACTCAGCTACCGGGTGTCACATGCCCAGTCTAGCCCAGTTTTTATTTTCTAGTTGCAGAACATTTGAACCCTAAATAAAAGATCTTGGATCTCAAATAATGCAACTATATCCCTTTTTTGCCTTAAAGACCTACAAATTTTTATAACTCCTTCTTCATTAAATCTGACCATTTCGGATTTCATAAAGAAAACTTCGTGATTATCATTTTCGTAATAAAAAACGAGGCCTGCTTTAGACTTCTTACGCCTGCTTTAGATAGCCTACTTACAGAATTAAACGATAAAATGAGACTGGTTGATGCAGATGCCTTTTTTTTCAATAAAGTTTTCTTATGACTGAGAGCATCTAATTTATTTCATTTATTAAAGCTACATTTATTAAAACATTAGAGCTACATTTATTAAAACATTACAATCAGAAAATGACCGAAAGCCTGTCGGTCTCACAAAGAAAATATAATAATGAAGTACAAAAGTTGAGCACCCGGGAAGGGGTGGAGGACGCCATGTCCGGCTCACCAAAAGTGGGGGTAAATATTACTTGTAAGAGATTTTTGATCTTAAAAGTACTATTGCCCTTTGGTTGGAGGGACACTTCCTTGTATGTGCCACATGGTTGACGTTAAGCTTTAGGCTGTATTTTCTATTTGCAATGTCGCAATTAATGCACTTGCTTTTAGTCTTACAGTTACTCATTCTGTGGCCCTCGTTACCGCAGTTGGCACAGGTTTCATTATTATTGCAGTCTTTAGCCATATGTCCGAAACGGTTACATTTATAGCATCTCAGAGGCCTTAAATATTCTCTTATTTTGTATAGTCTTGTATAATAAATAATATTTTTGTATAGTCTTTAGTCTTGGCTTTTGCATGATGCGCTTGAAAACACTAGGATCGACTTCGATTACCCAGTGTTTTCCTTTCCTGCTTTTAATGGAAAAGCACACTTCAAATTTTCCCGTCTTCATCTCGCTATTTTGCTCATCTATTTTAGTTTGAAGCTTTTCTTTGCTTATATCCTCCTGAATGTCAAAAAGTATGACTCTTGGGGACTTTTTGAGTGGTATAGTACAATTGTACTCTTTTTCAAGGTTCGATTTTTCAATTTCATCTTTAATCTTTCTCGCATCCGTTTTGGTTACTGTTCTGACTACAATGCTTCCGTCTTTTAGTTTTTTAATGCCTTTTATTCCGACTTGAAGTTCAGCTGGGTCTACGTTTTGCTTTAATGCTCTTTCCGTCTCCTCTGTTGTGTGAGGTTTAATCGGACGTACGACTACTACGTGTTCTCGGACTACACGTTGGGTCTCCGTTTGAATATTTCCACTAGCTATCTCAGCATAGGTTTTCTTTGGTCTTTTAGTATTTTTGCTAATTATTTGCTTTAAAGTGCTTTGAGCTTCATGCTGGAGACCCCTTGTGTATGCCAAGACTTCCCCTTGACTATTAAATAATTCAGCGTAGCCAAAGACAATTTTATTAAGCGCTAGGATTTTTGTTACGTCAAGCTTCTTGTTATAATTTCCATTTGTGAACTCTTGGTATGCAGTATTTAACTCTTTTATCTTTATTGACCATTGCCTCTGTGAAAGATCGAAAGACTCCTCAAAATCCTCAGGGAGGGAGTCCCCTTCCTCGCTGTCACTCATGAACTCTGACTTAGAGTTCAAAGTGGTTTGCTTAAAGTTTTGCAGTTAAGTTCGAGAGTCAGCTCTTCTTACTGACTCCGTCTCACAGAGTAGACGCTGTATATGGAAGAGCTCCCAAAAAATAAGACTGACTTCGTACTCAGTCTGAGCACAAGCCAGGTGAGCTGTCTTCGGTCTACCGTCCCCTCTGTCTGCGTTAGCCACCGAAAGGTGTTACTCCCTCGTACCGCGAAGAGGTGCAGAACAGGTGCTGTAAAGCTGATTTAGATGGTAATTGGTAGACCTCTTTAACAATTCGACGCAGGGAATAGACTCTTGGCCGTTGTTCCGCTGCGAGTATTCGTTCTCGAAATACTTATGTTAGCTCGTTCGAATTCTAAGGGACACGAGGGACACAAACGTGCCACATTAGGAAACGTGCCACATTGTTTGGACTACTAAACGTTCCGATTTTTCTGTCGTGGTAGCCCAATCATCCATAATAAAAAGAACAAAGAGATATTGCCGCAAAACCATCTAGTCCTCTTCAACTAAATAATGTTAATAGCTGATAAAGAAAAATACCTTGAACTTATCTTAACTATCCAACCGTACGGTAATAGTACGATGTATTTTACCAGAATGTTTTTCTCGATGTGGTTGTTAAAGTTGTGTTGGCAAAAGTTTTTTGTTGTTTGAAAATATCCGCTGTTAGAGGACGTAAATTGTCGGAAGGTCTTTATTATTCGAACAAGTTCCAATAATTTATAGGAACACCTTAATTGTTACATCTTTTTTTGTCAGAAATCGTTGTTGTTAAAAATCTCTGTTCTTAGAAGTTTTTTATTTTTACTTTCTGAGTTCCTGGTTGTCAAAAATTCTTTGTCAAACCTTGCTCGGGGTTAGAAGTTCTTTGCTGTCGAGTTTTAGAACTCCACGGGGAAAAGTTTAAACAAATTTTCTCTCAAACGATATTTCGATTAACTAAAATTTATTTTTTATAGCTATATTTATATAAGTCTGTGAGGGAAGACTTGACTTCCCCGTCATTAGCCGTATAGTTGATAGTGGTATATATAAATGTTCATTTAGGCCAATATTCAATGAATAAAAACAATAACGTTTCCAGGAAATAATGTACAAATCGTTGAATGTAAATTTAGATTTTATTAAGCATAATTTAAGATTTCGAGTGGCCACATTTTCATCCTAAATAAGAAATCCCTTAATGGGATGAAATAATAATACTCTCTATTGAGAGATCATAAAGCCAGAACAACATTTCTGACGGTTAGAAAATTGAGACTGGGAGGCCCCCAAAGGGGTCCCAGCCTCACCAATTTAGAAATTAAAAGTGAATATATTTATTCTCAACGGACAGAGAAAGTGTATGGGTAGGAGATCCAAAATTTGGCGATTTATCATAATATATCATAGCCAAAAACAAAGCCAACTAGCATATCCACATGGGTTTAAAAGAACACCTTGGCGATCACGAGTCGCCAACAAATTTATGTGAATTATTATAACCATGCAACCGAAACATTTAGCCGTTGGAAAATTAGAATAAAAAGTTATAAATAGATTTTTGTTTTCGATTAGAGGCGACAGTGAATTTATATGTCTGCATAATAATGAAATAAAAAGAAAGTATCCGTTACATTGATCTGGAAGAGAAGAAATAAATATTTTATGTTCGCTTAAAAAGATTAAGTTTTTGATTTATTTTAAAAGTAATTCTTCCATTAATAAAAATAAGGTTAAGTAATGAAGGATATTTTAAAAAGATAGGAAATAAATATGTAATGCCAAATTCTGGCATCACAAAGTCATTTAATTTATTCCTTTTTTGTCACTTCATGATATTTAAAATGCATTTTCTGTTACAATTGAAATGCAACACTTGGAAAATTATTTCCAAAAAATGAAATACGGATTTATTGATGCATTATAATTAATCTTTTTAAGAAAGCCTTACTGAAACCACAATTTAAATTAACAAAATTTAGTATTTCATTTAATTTAAATTTTCATTGTCTCCGTAATCTGAGAATTTAAAAACGAAATATTCTTTGAAGTCATTAGATAGTTCTCTTCTCATTAAAGCTGCATTAATCATTTTGTAGAATAGCTGTCAAGCACCACTCAAATTGATTTAAGTCAAATATGCAGAAGAAGATTCACGCATTGAAAATAAAGGATGAATAATAATTAGGAAGTTGAATAGTTTTGCTACGCGTCAACTATTAACTTCGAGTAATTGTTTATTATATTTTTATTTTTAAAAGATAACAGAAAGATTACAGAACTTTTAAGTTGTTCTCATATATCTATAATAAATTAACTATTCATTATTTCTATAATTTAATTTAATGCTAAAATGAATTTCAATAAATTTGCCACATTACATATATAGTAATTTATTAATGTTTACAAAATGTGTCCTTGGAAATAACAACAAAGATTTAAAAAATATTGTATTTTGCTTAAGATTGTTATTTAAAAATATAAAATCTATAAAATAATAAAGTTTTCATATTACAAGCGTCTTTAAAAGTTATTATTTAACACAGTAATACTTAACAGTTACAAAATAATAAAAATAATTATTAGGTATAGCGAAGATTATATTTAATTATTCTTTTTATTTTTTAACATAAATTTTTAAATTTTATTCTTTAACATAAATTTTTAATTTTCATTTTTTAACGCAAATTTTTTAACAAAATTAAGTAATGCATACTGTAAACTAAAGTTTCAATGACATTAATTAAATTGATTCTCATAAATAATATTTAAAAAAGTAATTTTTCTCTTAATAGGTAGATACGCAATTTATGTTTACCGAATAATTAACTTAATGTTTATTTTTTCGTGTATTAACTATTATAAAAAATCTCTTCAAAAATATTCAAAGTCTTTAAAAAGTAAAGATTGGATATGCATATTTAAGGTCTCGATAAAAAAATATTTTAGAAATAAATCCGTCTTAAGAATCATCTACTGAAGTTGTAACGAAAGTTATATTTTATTTTATGGCTGTCTTTGAACAGCCAACCGAGTTTTTAGCTTACGACTACCAGTGTTCTATTCGGTAGTTTTGTAATTTTGAACCCGATCCAGAAGACAATTGAACTACTGGATCCAGCACTAGAAGAAACTAGTCTTCGTGGAGGACTTTTTGATGGATCTAACCTCATTTGAGTTACATGAAGAAGAAATCCACACCACGGAACCCTTTTACGGTTAGCCTAATGGTATGGTTATTCCAACCCATGAACCATAACTGAGGATATTTTATATTGCTTCCAATTACGTCGCAAAATTCTCTTGACAATAGGTTTCATGTCATGCAATGGCCAGCCCTTTTCCTTAAACTTAGTTTATGAGAAAACGTGTAGGGTATCTAGGGTTGTATATGCTGATGGCTGATAATTTCATTTATTGACCTATTGTCTTATTATTAAATTATTATTAAATTATTATTGATTAATTGAAACTTATTATCGTACTTTTTAAACTTGCTCATACGATGCAATGTTTCAACTTGAATGATAACATGGTTTAATTTTACAACTTAATAACACTGCACCGCATTTTCGTTCAAGATACCGATATTATGACTCTACATTAAACCGATTTTTCTAATAACGTAGTACTTACCTATTTAACTAAAAATATATCAATTTCAATATATTTAATATATGTAAGTATTGACATAAACATCACAAGATATTCTTATTTAGTTTAAAAAATATTTTACTTATTTAAAAATATTCCTTACATACATTTAATATGGGAGGAGACTAAATATTTCTTAAGTAATAAAAATAAGAATAGCACATTTTTAGTAGACATGAAAACAGCACAGAGAATTCACATTTTACTTCAGGATGTCCTATTTTACGAGTTTCTCTGAAAGAATAAATTCAGATACTTCGATTTAAAGTTGAACTAGATTCTTCTTAAAACGAAAACAAAACAAATGCTATGTAAGAACAACTTTTGTTTTCAATAGGGCTAAATATAATTAATATAATTATAATTAAAACAAATTTAAATTAAATGCAATTTTTAATAATCATAATAAGCAAATTTACTTACAGAAATACATACTTTTTATCTAAACTGGAAAGTTGAAAATTATGTACAAACTCAATACCTAAAATTTTGTACATAAAGAATTCAATCCCCTTCACCCTCATTAGTTAATGTAATTATTTTTTTAAAGAAAAACACCTTAATTATAACTATGTAAAGTAGTTCTGCACACAAAAAAATATGTTACTTTATTTCCTTAAATTAAGCACCAATACTTTATTCTTCAAAAAGGAGAAAAAAAATACCCAGAGGCAATGGCATTTATCAGTTTAAATCCCTGCGGATATTTTTATCCAATTCGATAAGTTGCGTAGGCTGAAAAGATACTGAATTAGCTTTGATTTAGAGTTAAGCAGGGATGCTCTTAAAAGTGAGAATGAAATTAAACAGATCTTACTTAGTTAAGAAATTTTTCTTTGTTTGAGTCAACAGGGATCAGAACAACAATTGTGGGGATTTCTACGAAGCTTGTTCAATAAATTCATTTGAAATACGTCGTTGAAATTTATTGACGTAGAAGCAATCACGCAAGTTGATGTCCTCTTGAGGAAACTAGAAGGAACTTTGAAGAAGTTATTTATTTGTGTTTATTTTTAAGGCACGCAGTTAATGAAGCAATATAGTGAAATAAGGAAACAAATAACGTATAGTTTTATTTGATAAAAATATATTAAAAATAGTTAATAAATAAATTAAGCATGCTTATTTCAGTTACTTTTATTATAAGGTTTATAAATGCGTTGAAGAGAATGACAAGCTTCGTAAAGCTTGTCATTTTCATCATTCTTGCTTTATTTCAAAAACAAATTTCTTTAAAATTTCACATGGAAAAAATATTCTGGAAAAACTACAGTACTTGTATGGTAATAAAATTTCTGATAAAAAAAACCCCTTCAATTCTGGTAATAAAACCGAAATATACGACATTTAAGTCATTCATTTCATAATTTTCCGTTTGTATGCAGCTCATATGCAATACATCCGTTCGTATAAAGAGCATTTACGGTAAATGCTTTACAGGAAATTCTGATTTACAAAATTTTAACTATTATTATCACACCATGTAATAAGAATATATCATTGAAAAGTAAATTTAAGCGAATAAAGGATTTTTATGCCATATTCTATCATGTTAAAATTACCAAATTTTACCACATAAACTGCCAACCAGCATGGAAAACCATGCCTTAGTGTTGTTATTTTAGTAGTGTTTAAGTCCTTGCCAAAGCACTTCCCTAAAAATTACTGTTCCTTTTGGTGCTAACTTAGGGTGGTGTTCCTTTCACCATGTTATGGTAGAGTAAAAAAACGTGAATAAAAATACAAATGAGAGTACTTTTTTTTGCTTTAGTCTACATTACAGAAAGTATACCCTATCCTTTTTAGGTACTCTGGACGTTTTGATCATATTTTTTTTCTCATTAAAAAATTAGAGAAACGATTTACTTGAAACTTCATTTGTATTTTTTAAACTAATATTTAAAATTTACGTTGGAAAATATAGTGTGTAAGAGAATTTTTCCTAATTATATAAATTTTATAGTGGTATCATTGCTCTAATTTTCCATTTTATTCATTGTTAAAAAATTTTTCTATTCGAAACATTGTAGGGCGATTTTTAAAATTGAAACATTTTTGAAACTGAAAATTTTTAAAAAGTAAAACTAAAATTGATCATTGCTGATGATTAGCATTGATTCTTTCATAAGTCTTGCACATGTTTTGAGAGTCAGCATCAAGATTAAATCAATATTTAGTCTTGCAGGATCTTATAAGTCATCATAACACTAAACAATACATTAAAAGGTAAGGGAGTGGGCAATGCTACCTACCGGAATTTCTTTTAATAACATGTGTAAACTTTTTATGCTTAGGACATCATGGTTCAAATATGGTTCGCATATTTAATGACAAGTAGTTAATAAAGCTTCACTAATCAACTTGAAAAAGTTAGTAACAGATAGGCCTATCTAAAAAAAAAACAACATAATCTTTCAAAAATCTTCAAAAGAAATCATCTCAAGATTGTTTCTAAAATGATTATTTCTGCATACTGAATTATGAAAGCAAAGTTAAAAAATTGTTGTATATTTTTATCAATTGAGATAACTACTTCTATCTACTGTTAAAAGTTGTTGTTGTTGTTGTTGCTAATTCCCATCTGGTCTGACTAGATCAATAAATCCGTTGACATTTAGGAAGCCCGAAATTAAAAGGGAAGAGGAATGGATGTCGTTCCAGTCCAGCTTTAACAGTTCAAGATGTGCTCAGGTGATGCCTGGTTTTGTTGGCATTTAAGGCAAAGAGGAAGGATCTTTCGACTAGCAGAAAATGTGAGACTTTTGAGGTGTCCACTGGCCAGTCGGGATAAGCAAGGGTTGGTCTGCCTGTCACCAGGAAGAGATAGAGAGAGTCCTGGTCTTTTTACTTTATACCAGCAGTGAGTAGGTGGAAGCAGCCATTTTTGTTTGTTCTGGGCCTTTTGCCTTGCGAAAAGCTCAAGTTATGTAAGCTCTGAGATGGAGGGGACTGGATGGTCTAGTCCAGGGATGGCGAACCAATGGCACGCGACACAATATTATGGGCACTCCACCGATCACAATTATTGTTGCACTAAGAATTGTTATTACACAAATGTTATTACGCTACGAAGCATGCGTAACAATTAAATTAAAATTCACAAAAACAAACAAAATAATAAACAATTAATAAAAAAATTAAATATTAATACTAAAAAAACAATTAATAACAGTAAAAAACAAGCTAACAATAAATAACTAGCAAAAAAAATCAACAGTCCTGCTTAAACTAACATCTTACAACCTAATATAAGTTATTGGTCATCTAATCTGCAACAACAAAAGTCACACTGATGTTACTTTAAGTTGAATTACGCATATAACTGAGACATTGGAAATTTTTTTTTTTTTCAATGTAAATAAAGAGTTTTAAGTTGATAGTATTTAGTAATATTATTTTCTCAATAATCACGAAGTCAAAATTATTTGACGGCACGTCTATGACTTTATTAAGCAATTTTTCAGAGAAAATGGCACGTTGGTGTATAAAGGTTCGCCACCCCTGGTCTAGTCCCTTCTTTGCAAGAGTGTCAACCAACTCGTTTCCGTGCTGTTAAAAGCATTATCATCGATTGTATGATTTTAAGAAATGATTTTCTTTGATAACTGACCGGATAATAACACGGGAGTAAGTATGGGAAATATTTATTGGAAAACCCGAAACAATTAATTTGTACCAGGAAAAACTCAAAGATACTTTCTAGATTTATTATGAAAGTATTTTTGAAAATGCATAAGTGCTTAAAGTTACATATTTTGGAAATAGGTAAAATATAAAAAAAATTGACTTTGTGACTTTGGAAAGCATTATTTTCTACCTTGTTTTTAGTTTAAAATTTATGTAAAATAAAACATTTTAAAAATTCTTATAATATTATGCACTTATTAAATTATAACTCTTAATCATCTGCAGTTTTGGAAATCACCAATACTTAAGCTACCAGGCTATTAAATTTTTAATAGGAATTTTTTTTCATGCATAAAAAAATGCTTAAATTTTGAAATTCTCTTATTATTATTCCCAGACATAAAACATAGTTTATTTTTTTAGCACTAGCCTTAACTCAAGAAGGTAGACCAAAATATCTCTCTCTGTNTAGTCATACACTCAAAATTGGATCGGTTGTTCAACGACAGTTATAAAATTACTAGTGAAATATTTTATAAGCTACCATTTGTTTTCAATAATAATTGCAATACTTGAAGGTTGGTTCAAAAGACTTGAAAGTTGGATAAGGTAAAATTTTGGGTATAAGGAATTGAAAATTAATTCACAGTAAATATTCATTTATGAGTTACATTTTTTTTAACAAAAATAATTGCAATATTTCAGAGTGTGTCCGTACAAATCACAAAAGTAAAGGAAATTAAGAAAACAGAACTTTAAATTAACAATTTATGCAACGGATATTTTCCTTTAATTTAATTACGTATTCATGCATAATTTTCATCTATTCTAAATATATCCTTTGCAACATTGTTTTTCCTAAAAATATATATGCTAATATTTAATAATTTAAGTCAACCAACAGCTTCAAGAAAAACAAAGTTTCTGTTCATTTTAAACCACGAAAAAAATTCTTTTAAGTAATTCATTCCGCACAAAGACTAATTCACTTAGCATTTCTTAAAAAAAGTTCTTTTTCCATCAACCAGAACCAATTTTCTGATAAAACATCGTATATCTAGAAATACCTATTACTTTTTTCCCACTCATTCAAGCAGGATTTTTTTTTTCAATCACATTCCGCATCATTAAGTTCGTACATTTCCTCCTTTTTAAAGTTTTAGTTGAAGCATTTTCTATCTTATTTCTTTGTATCAAATAGAAAAAAAACCTTTTTGCTCTCATGTCAATTTAGAAATAAAAGTTGAGATGCTTTTCACTGGACTTAACTAAAACCTGAATAAAAGAGGTTTCAAATGAATAAGTTCCAGATATTTCTGAAATAATTAATACTTATATTATCATAAAAAATAAAAATATTAATTTAATAAGCACTGTTTGGATTTAGGGGAGACTGGTAAAAAGTTATTCTAAATGAAAAAAATGAAAAACTAGTCACTGTGCAGTAATAAGCATCCAGAATATACAAAGTGATTCGTCTCCACCGTATTCAGTGCAATATTTATAGTCCTCATCAAAAATTATTAATTTAATGAGCACTGTTTGGATTTAAGTAACACTGAAAAACAGTTTTTTTTTTGGTTGTATGCCTGTTTTAGGCAGTGGGGGGTGCGATTGTTCGTGTTTTTCAGTGGCGCCATCCATGGCCAGTGATTCGACTTCTGCCACGCCATTCACATAACCACAACCCGTTTATAGGGCGGGTCACATTCACACACAAAGAAGAAAGGACATAGAACACCCAGAGAGAGAAAGAAACATTCATGCCTTGCCCGGGATTCGAATCCATGGTCTTTCTGATGCAAGGACAGTTCCCTACCCCCTACACAGGCCGGTCGGCTGAGAAACAGTTATTCTAAATGAAAAGAAAAAAAAACAATTTCAATGT
The DNA here is from genome assembly GCF_043381705.1 of Parasteatoda tepidariorum. Lineage (NCBI taxonomy): Eukaryota > Metazoa > Arthropoda > Arachnida > Araneae > Theridiidae > Parasteatoda > Parasteatoda tepidariorum. Next base: position 45,321,006 of record NC_092206.1, read on the forward strand.
GCAGTAATTCTGTAAATATGCAGTAATAACTATCCAAAATATGCAAAGTGATTCGCATCCACCATTTTCAGTACAATATTTATAACCTTCATCAAAAATATTAATTTAATAAGCACCGTTTGGATTTAGGTAAAAGTGGCAAAAAAATATTTTAAATGAAAAAATAAAAAATTAGTCATGCAGTAATAGCCATCCAGAACACACAAAGTGATTCATCTCCCTCGTATTCAGTATAAAATTTATTATCCTCATGAAGAATAATGTTAAAATATTATTAAATTGCGCAAAAAAAAACGCGCAAATTACAAATTACAGTGGGAAAATTAAAGAAGAGAACAACTTGATTAATTTTTGATATAATGATCGAATTTTTATGTTACTAAAACTCTATCTTAATTTTTTAAGGGCATAACCTTAAATATGCCGATTAATTGCAGCAGAAGACATTTTAAAATATGAAATCAGACACGAGAATGTACTTAATCGGAGAAGATGTAATTTTTAATGCGGATTTAGAATTTTGATTGTAATTAGGAGATGCTATTCCCAATAATTTGGAAAAGGAAGTGGTCAAAAGTTTGAATACTTGTATCATATTTCGCTATATCGTGAGAACCTAGCAAATCAGAAATTTTTTGAATACGATCACATGAATCCTTCATCCAAAAACAATTACATGCAAAAAGTAGTTTTAAATAATTATTTATTATTTTTTATTACTTTATTTTATGATAACAGGAAAAACTTTTGAATGGTTAAGTGAACGAATTTTGACATTATTTTATTTATTTTAACCAGTAAGAAACTGAATTTTAAACACTCATTATTTTTTATTCTATTAACTATGTCCTGTCTTCCAGTGGTCTAACAGTTTTTGACGTTTTCAGTCCTGCCTTTCTATTTTGTGATTATATAAATTTCGATTGTATTTTCGTTTTTTCCTCTTTTAAATATTATTTTAGACCAATTATAAGTATAAATGTTTGGCATGGAATTTCAAAATGTATTTTGAGTGGTCATTAGTAAACACCCCGTATAATATTTTAAAATAAATTTTAAATTAAGCTAATTTCGAAAATAAATCAATACAAAGTGTTACCCATGGAGGAAAAACATTTTACGCAAAAATTTATATTTATGGAAATATATAAAATTAAAAATGGAAGATATTTAATATTCTAGTTAAATTCGTTAACTAGACAAGAAAAAAATGATTTTCGCAGTTTTAAATTTAATTCGCTGTGTGGAAAAAGAAAATGTATTAATTTGTGATAATGAGACTGTCTTACGAAACCTTTTACTAATCAAGTGACTTTTAATGAAAATTGCTTTGAAAAAAAATTACAACCATAAATGTCGTTGCGTTAAAAAACTTCAAGAGACGAGTATGAATTTATTTAATGGTATTACAATTGAATAAATTTTAAATTGAACTAATTAACTGTGGAAAGGTATATTTTTTTATAAAATTAGAAAAAATTCCTTTCAGCAATAATAATAAAACTAATAAATTCTGCACATAGATTCATGTAACTTAAAATAATTTTCAAATGTCTGATTCTTCTCAAAAACTGTTTTTGAATAAAAACAGTTCTACTAAACAGAGAAAAGGCACAATGGTCACTTAAATGAAGGTTTAACTTCCCATTTATTGTTTAAATTCCTAATTTCCAAACTTAGGTTATCTGCAAACTGCTTAGATAATTATCACTTTACCAATTAAGCACTCGATAAAAGGGAAAACAAGATATTACCAAAAACAACAGCATTATCTCTGTACGTTTAAATGAACATCTTGCTATTAGTTTATTCTTTGCTATTTGAAAAAAAAATCAACTGACTACAATAAAAAAATCAACAAATTAGTTAATATAATCAATACTCAATTACTTTAAAAAATATAATACAAAAAAATAGCGCGTGGACTCCCTCCGCGCGGAAGAAGTAAGACTTCGTAACCTGCGACGTTAATTGTAGAAGAATCAGCAGTCGTAGAAGGATCACTAGTTCTATTCAACGACTCTTTTTCCTGCTCCGCTCGCTTCCGTGCTCTGTAATAACGGTAATATTGTGCATTTTTCCCTCGTGGACCTCTTGAACCAGTGGAAGTGCTTGTGGTTGCCTCATCGTCTCGCCATGGAAAATGTATTTGTATTAATAATGTATGTGAATGCGTCATAATGTAATTTCA
>NC_092206.1:45324378-45342742 GCF_043381705.1 Parasteatoda tepidariorum
TAAACATAAGATTATTTATTTTCAGCTGTTACAATCGCCCCTTTACTTATTGTTACAATCGTCCCCAAGACGCCATTTCAGCTTCATTTGTTAAAAACAATGCTAGTTAATTAACAAAACTAATCTTTTTCTTTTTGAAAATGTTAATTAAGGTGTCCACTTACATATTCGGTTAATAATTTTTATTTGCTTAAACAAAATTACTTTGTTACAATATAATATTCTGATACCAAAAAAAGTACTTACGTAGCTTGAAAATATCTTTTGTGATGTAACTCTTTCATAAGTACATAAAAATGGTTGCCAGCTGAGGTGTACATGTAGATTTATTAAATACACCTTGCGCGCCACCTAGGAACCAAATCTAGAACTCGACACTCGAAATTTTGCTCTGTTGCAATCATACCCTGTTACAATTGACCCCACTCTCCCCTACAGTAATGACTTACGAACTATAGTAGTATGTAAGAATGCTAATGTAAGAACATATGTAAGAATGCTAATTCCAACAAGGAAAGTATCCGAAGTATTATTCGTCATTGGGGTGAGATTTTGTCAAGCATAAAATTTATTTTGTGTAATTCGCACCAATTTAAAATTATAAATTATTAAAATATTTCCTTTTTTTTTACCTCTAATATGTTATTAAGTCCTATACATTCTGCATTATCAAGTCCTATACATTCTGAAGAGCACTGTTGGCTAAAATAGGATTAATTTAAGAATTTTTTCAAGAATCGTAAACTTAAATTTTTCCATTTTAAAAGGGTAAAACTGAAGGATTAAATTAAAAAAAGTTAAAAATTTGAATAAAAGTTCTCTTTCGTATCTCAAATCAGAATTTAACAAGTATTCTCTTTTAAGATGATAATTCGTTTTTAAATTAGAATTCTAACAAGGTGTCTTAAGGAACTTGTTATTAATTTAAGTATTTCTTTTATTATGAAGTATTTCTTCTATTAAGCTTCTTCTATTTTAAATTTATAAGCGTGCAGTTATGAATTTACTGCAAAAACTTAAAAATTATTTAATCTAAAGTTAATTTTCAATGCCATCATTAATTTCATAACTGTATAAACATAAACGTACAGTTATGTCATCATAAAGTTAATTTTCAATGTTTCATGACTAACGCAACTAAATTGAAAGAGATTAAAAAGGCTGTAAATTACCAAAAAACTAACTTTTTTTTATAAAAGAAAAGCTAAAAAATAGGATTTATTTACGAGGATTCATTACCTTCCTTTTAAGTTTAATTTAGACTGCATTAATTATGGGGAAATTTAACTTTATTTTGGACTTCTTTCGTGAATAAGTGTTTAGTAGACCTCAAACTAAATATTCATGCTTTTGACATAGATGAAGAATATATGTATAAGTAACTTGAAATTCAAAGTTTAAAATTATTATCTGTATATAAAGAAAAAAAATATAGAAATACAGTTAGTTCTTTTGGATAATTTGTAACAGAAGTAGGCCAAAAAATAGCTTGTAAAGTTTTAAACAGCAAGAAATTTTTTTTTCCAACTCAAATATTTCATCAACATATATAATGCATTAAACAATAATAGAAGGAATAATTATTTTTTATCATTTGCTACAAAAAAGTGAAAGGAAAAAATTTTAAATATTTAAATGCGGAAAAATAATTATTGATTATTTATGAGCGGGGTATGAAACTATGATGAAATTTTCCGTGTTTTTTTCAAGTGAGTTCTTTTATTTTATTTTTCACGGATAGACAGATAAAAATGGGGACTAAGCAAACAAAAGAGTCAGAAATAATGATGAATAATTACAATGAAAATGTATGGATTTAGCACAGCAGAGTAAAAGAGCCAAGCTGGGTTTTTTATTTTTATTTTCAACTGCTCACATTTTCTAATTATTTTCAGAATATAAATTTAGGTCATATCCGTGTTCTTTTTTATAAAACAATTTACAATTACTTTCATTATTATGAATAGAATCTGTATTTGTAAGCATCATTTTCTCTTAAAATATTAAACAGAGTATTAATGCGAGCTATACTACTCTTGCGAAATGTTACGTACACTGTAAAAAATAAGTACTAAAATAGTAAATGTTATCTTAAACTCAATGTAAAAAATAAGTACTAAAATAGTAAATCCTAGTATATGTTCCGAGCAAAAACTTCCTCAAAGTGATGAAATAACTATCATCACTTCAACGAGGAAACAAATTTCCTCAAAATTAAAGAAATATTTCACCATTCTACTTTTTCCCAATAAAAAAACATTGTAGCAAGAATTTGATTAAAGTGATAAAATAACTATCGTACTGCTACGAAGAAATTGATTTCGTCATAATTAAAGAAATATTTCATCATTCTATTTTTTCCACAAAAAAAAAGAAATATTGTAGCAAAAATTTCCTCAAAGTGATGAAATAGTTGTCGTCACTTCCAAAAGGAAATGAATTTCTCCAAAATTAAAGAAATATTTCATTATTCAATTTTTTTTCAATTAAAAAACAAGCATTGCTGAAAATTTTTTCTCAAAGTGATAAAATAACTATCGTTACTTCTACGAGGAGACGAATTTCCTCAAAATTCGAGAATATTTCGTCAATAAGAAATATTTCGAAATATTTCGTTAATCCATTTTTTTCCAAAAAAAAACATTGTAGCAAACATTTCCTCAAAGCAAAGAAATAATCGTCATATTGTCACTTCTACGAGGAAACGAACTTCGTCAAAATTAGAGAAATATTTCGTCATTCTATTTTTTTTCAATAAAAAAAAACATTATAGCAAAAGTTTTCTCAAAGTGATGAAAGAAGTACTGCAACTTCTTCGAATAAATTAATTTCGTCAAAAGTAAAGAAATATTTCGTCATTTTATTTTCTTCAAATAAATAAATGATAAAGAAAAAAACAACACCTAATCTAACTAATTTTTTCCAAAAAATAAAAAACTGACAAATCAATTTACCGTGGTCACCGAACAAATGGTTCAATGTCACCCAAATAACACAAGAAGAGCAAAGAGATAAATTACACTCTAGCCCTGAGCGGGATTCGAACACGGTATCTTTCTGGTACGAGATCAATTCCTTGACCACCATCAGTCGGCTTGCTTCCTCATTTTATTTTCGAACACGTAATCTTCATTCTAGTCTCGTCTTTCTAGTTAAGAATCTCCCAAAATGCACTGCGATGAGGTTCCGAATTGGAAAAAGCATTTTCGTCATACTTTCGAGATTTCGCGTTTTGTTACGAATCACGTGGTTTCGTGTCTAAATGATTCTTAAAATTAACGTAGTACAGATAAGGGTTTGCTGAATCAATAGAAGTGAGAGTTTTATTTCTGAGAGTTTATCATATTATTTATTCAATACTTAAATATCAAGTTTACCATACCGCGAGTTTAGATAATGAAATTTGAAATATTTGAAAATCATGTTTTATGCGCTAATATGTACCAATTTTTAAAGATGTTTCGGTCCCGCAGTGGACTGATCGTTAAGACACGGTTCCCAGCAGATCACCGAAGTCAAGCATCACTGACTGCGGTCAGTGTGCGGGTGGGTGACCCACTTGGATCAGTCTGCGTAGGGACCGAGGGTGTGCGGTATTGGTCCTCGTTAAACTGTGCTACCGTAAAGTGCTCGAGTTCGCGCGCAGGTCGTTGGGCTACTGAAGCGGGGGTGCCATCCCCTCCGCAGGGGATCAAAATTGTGATGGCATGTCTTCGGATCATCCTCAGGGATGTTTCCCAGACCATCGCCAATAGCCCATTGTGCAGCTCTAGTGCGACGTAAATGAACTACAACAACAATAAAGATGTTTCGATGTTAGAAGCTTAAAACTAAATAGAAATTTTGGGAAATTATGTTGATATAACCCATAGTTTTAAAATTCGAAAACGAAAAGAACTATGTTAGTTTTTGTGTGAAAAGAGTTAATTTATTTGCAAATATTTCGTCGGAATATTTAGTGGTTTACAAATACAAGTTGAAATTTTAAAGATCGAAAAAAGAAAGAAAATGATATCAGAAATGAACGGATAATTTCTTAGAGAATTATCAAGATAATCATTCTGTAATAATATAAATAAAGGATTAAAAATAAAAATTTGAAAAAAAATGAATTTCTTATCAAAATAATCATGAATCTAAAGAATTCAAAAAGAGATAAAATGTCAATTTTTTCAAAAAATTAAACCATATTTATATTTTAAGAACTGAAAATACAAACGGATAAAGTTTCAAAATTATTTGAATTGAAACGAAAATGATACGGTATAAAAAAAATAGCTGTTTTTTCTTTTCTTTCCTTTACTCGTAAAGATTAAACAATTAGCTTTAATTAAATGCTTGTTTGTGAAGAACTTTTCTTTAGGAAGATAAATCATATTTATTTATATTTTTTCTTATGTGTTTTGTTTTGTAACGGAGATAAGATTTAATTGGTGGTAAATACTAATTGAATCAATGAAAGTGTTTGTGTTTTGATTTAAATACAAATGCTTAAAGCAATATCCGTTTTAATGAAACTGAGTCCATTGCGAACAATTACGTACGTACGTTTTAATGAACATAATATCCAATCTTTCTTACAAGAAATATTTAGATATTTATGGAATTCAATAATTGTCTGTTAATTGTTATTTCCGATCACCCTGGGCGATAGTTCCAGAAAAGATAACTTTCAGCATAAAATAGCATATTACACAATTGCGATAAATTTTTATATAAAAAATTATTTTCGTAATGATACTATGCTACTCTCTAAAACAAATGTTTCTCTATCAAATCGCATTCAAGCAAAAAGTTGATTAAGTTTTTTTTAAAGAATATGAATTTTACGTAAATGAATAAAGAATATAATGAATATCACAAAATGAAAATGGAGCCAGTTTTTTTTTAAGAAAAGGAAACAAAATTGCTTTTTTTAGCAAAATAAGTGATGGAATGATGAAAAGAAATGAAATTTCACGAGGAAAAGAAATCTTGAAGGTAAAAAAAATATAAATAATTTTATATTTTGATTTACCAATAAAAAATTATTGCAAAAGAAGGTTATTATTGGAAAAATAAAAGATTCTTTTATATGTAAAGTGCTATAAGCGTGACGCATAATTGAAAAAAATCAAATACAATGTTGAAATCTAAAATCGGAGGAGATTCCGTAAGCCAATATGGTTTAAAAAAGTAACAAAGCCTTTAAATTTCCAATTCGTCGATGTTGGTGGCAAAATCATTTTCAATATAAAACAAATGGATTTCTCCGTTGATAATTTTATTTATGAAAAATTTTGACTCACATACTTAATCTTTGTCTTTAAAGTTCATCATTGAAGAGAAAGAAATTTTATAGCGAGATAAGTTGAAAACATTTTTTATGAACTTTACCATTACAAGTCATTATATATAAATTTTAAACTTTTCTTAAATTTTGAAACTTTAATTTGAACCCAATTTTGATGAAATAAACAAGGTAAGATTTTTCTGTGTCGTAAATTTCCTCAAAATTTAGCGCATCCGAGGGCATTGTATCAAAAATTCTACTTTTAATAAGAGATTAAATGCTCACATAAATCCAAAGTTTTCATAAACGAAAGATAAATGACGAAAAAATTGTATAAAAATATTGCTAATCACTTTCCATATTCTATAATATGCAGTCCGTAGAATTATTAGAATGGAATTGTAATGTGTGTACGTACAAAATTTTAATGATATAATATTATGTCCGATAAATTATGCATTTTTAATGAAGAACCTATGTATTTTTAAATTCTATAGAAGAGAGGAGTAAGTGAATCGAAAGTTATTTTTTTTATTCAAAAAATTATTGAAATAATAGTTAAAATTTTTATCTATTAGATAAAACGTTTAGTTAATGTAATGTTGAAAAGTGTTATTTTTGTTTTTGCAAAATAGTTAAAAACTTCTAAGTTACAATTAATCACTTTTTGTTTTGAGTAGTAAATTGTTCTATTTTCATATTATATCAGTTTTTTAAACTCCTATTCAGTGTTGATATATAATTACTTTAAAAGGTTTTACTTTTATTATCAATTATCTCCAAAAGTATATTCTGAATAAAATTTGTCGGAAGTTTAGTTTAAAATAATCAACAATGCTTCGTGTTTCTTGCATGCAGCTCTTAATCTATCTTAATATTGAGCTTATTAAAATTTAGTAGAATAAAAACTAAAACTCTGTATGAAATTTAAATAACTGGTAGCATAAAAATAAAACTTTAACATTTTAATAGTTCATGTTTTTGGCATCCATTTTTTACTGTCTATTCTTATTCATGCTGTTGTTATCTTTACCGCTTTAGTTTTTGTACTTACAAGTGGTGTATTGTATTAGATACACGAGAAATGGTTTAAGTGAATTCTCAAACTTATTCATTGAATTGATGACAAAATGAAAGCCAATTATCCTTTTCTGATATTTTATGTTACATTTATAGTGTTTAAAAGTGAGATTTTATCAAGTATGTTGAACATGTCGACTATGAGCTTTTAAATTTTTTTTATTTAATGTTGATGCCTTAATTTACAGTTAACACTAATGGTAACTCTCAAATGATAATGGTGATACGACTCAAACTTCAAGTATTTCTTCTTTCGAAAATCTAAATTTATGTTTCACTTTATATTATAATTAATAGTGAGAAAATTTATGTTAATTTTAAGATTGACTGTTAGAGGACGAGTTCGTTCTGCCTGTTAGTTTTGAGTTCGCTTGTCCCTTATAAAACAAAAATCGAAAAGTCTTAATTTAAAAATTTCTTCTTTTTTTTCTATTTAAAAAAAATTCAATGGCAATTAAGTTCTAAGAACTCTTTTTGTGGGATGAGATTCATTTAATACTTCTCACAAAAAAAAGTTTGAAAGAAGCATATACCAATGGTGAGTCTTCTATTAATTCGTGGACAAAGTGTTAAATGGAAAAGGTACTTAGTGTCTTTTTCCATCATTCTTTAACACTAATAATTTTTTCTCTTATTCCGCATCATTACGCTGATTCGTTTTCTCTTTGGAGAAGTGATGAAAGTACTACTAGTCTTAATTTTGTACTTCTAGGTATTCTTACTTGTGTATTTTAGATTATTTTAACTTTCGTAATATTTTATATAGCTTTCATAAGATTAAAATTATTTAATCATGAGAGCTGTGAATGTTATTATCAAATCTGAAACAAAAGCATAAACTTCACATATTCAAATTGTGATTCTTTTAATACTTTTTTTTTGCTGAGAGCACGGTAAATGCAGAAAGTAGTGACAAATGTTTTATGTTTTTTTTTAATTTTATAAATTTCAACTTCGTCTTATGTTAATTAGGTATGAATACTTTATTGATCTTATTTTACTAGCTTTAATTAATTCTAAATTGTGGCTGTCCTTGTATTCATTATGGTGTTCTTGAAGTTTATGAAATTTTTAAAAACTGTCATAAGGTTTTGTTCTAAATGTTCTAATTGTTAAAAAAAAGAAGAAAAAAAAAGAATTACAAAACAATGAAAAAAGAGAAAAGGAAAAAAATTAATAAAAAAAATTAATAAAAATGCGGAAAAAAATATTTAATCCTTTCTTCAGCTCGCACGATAATATCCTCAAATATTAGTGCTTTCTAATATTGTATCAATGCATCCAAAGCAAAATATATCAATACAATAGTGTGAGGAGGCCATATTGATACAATACTAGAAAGCACTCCTTTTTGTGGATATAATCGTGTGAGCTGATGAAATGATTATATCTTTTTTTACTGGATTTTTATTTATTATTTTCTTCGGATTTTCATTATTTTTATCTTTTCCTCTGTTTTCATTGTTCTGTTACTTTTTTCCATGTTTTCTAAACGTTTAAAACTCATTTTATGAGTTCTATTTACTTGCAGCTTATGCGCAGAAAATAAACTTATTGTTTTTCTTAATTTTTTTCGTTTTTTTTTCTTTTTGTCCAGATTGACAGATTACAAAATATGAAAACAGAAGTGTAAATAAAGTGATCTTTCATGGAACACTTTTACTGCAATACTAAAGCGCGTTTAATTTGTTAGTTACCTTGGGTTAGCAAGAAAATGGATGTGCGCAAGGTAATCATATTATACCGGATAATTTAAAGTTTATAATTGATTAGGGTGATATTTAATTTTCTTCGTTTTTTTCTCATTTTTTTTATCCTTTTTGACTTTATTGGGATATATATACCAGTGGTGGAATTAATACTTATAATATCAACAAATCTTTATATTTGTGATTTAATTTTATCTTCCTACTTACTTTCATTTTAATCTATTATAAAAAGACAGCATCTGTCGCATTTCTATTCCTTTAGAAAGATTTAAGTATGAATTTTTGAAAAAATGCTTTCTCTGATGAAATGATTTTACAGAAAAAGAATGCAAAGTATTTCTTTTTCAACATAACTTTAATATTAAAGCTTTAATACCAGTCTGAGGAATTGAACGACCACTTAATTTAAAACACTTGAAGTATTTAACTTGTAAGAATTTTTGGACAGAGACAGAAAAATACTCATTTTCTCATATGCAACATATTTGGCTTTTTTAAAATGATGAGGAAGACGTGTCCCACTTTTTTAATTTAGAAATAAAAAGACATTTCTTTTTAAAAATTCTGTGTAAGTTCAGGTGCAAATTTTTTTTTCAATCATAAACTCATAAGAAAACGTTTCTCTTTTTTTTGCCCTTTCTATGCAATTTATTAATAAAAAAGTTCTTTCTTCTCTTTTTTATAAGTTTTAAAAGAGAAAGACATTTCTGTTCGCAACATTTGATTTAATTTTTAAGATATTCTAAAAGTATCATTTTATTTTTTTAGTCATTTTATTTCGATCTACTCTGAAATCAAGCATGTCTTCCATTTATAAGACAGAAATGATATCATTAAACAAATTTAATAATTGTTTTATGAAACTTGATTTTTAAAAAAAATTAATTTGAGGTGTAATTGAAGGAGGTTTTTTTTTCTATTATTTTAATTACTTCTTAAATGAAAGCTGTAAATGTTTTTATAAGAAAGCAAAAATTTCACTCATTTTGTTTTCAAAATCTCTAGGTTCCTAACTTTAAAGAATTATATGCTTAATCTTTTTTAGTTTTCAACAAAAAAGTCATGTCAGAGAAAATTTTTATTTAATTCATTTACTTTTTATTATTTATTTGGAAATTTTTTTTAATGTTTTTTTTTTATTTTTAACTTATAACATTATTTTATCAATTGTAACAAAATCTTAATACTGCGTTAATAATTAACGTTTTAACAGCGTTTATTATACTCTTACTCTTATACTGTGTTTATGATACTTTATTTCATTTACTTTTAATTATATATTTGGAAATTTTATTTGATTTATTCAATTTTTTTTTAAAATTTATCATATAATTTTTAACAATTGCAACAAAACTTTGTTGTTACGTTTATTATACTCAACGTATAATAATCGCTACGCCTATTTTTTTCTGATTTCTACCTGGTCAGAACTTCAAGTAATTTCCAATTGGACTAAACATTGCGAGCGACTCAAAGTTTTTTCAATTTTTTACCTGGTCAAATGGTCAAGTAATTTTAGATTGGAGATTGGATCATACATTAAATTAGTTCCCCTTTCTATAATTTCAAAGAATATCCATGCACTGTTTTACTGTGCATATTATATACGTCGAAAATTTATATAATTAATGACCAAATTACTTAGACCCTTGAAGCTTTCTAACCGCACTACAGACAAATTTCAGATAATATTTCATTATTTTAATTTATTTTTTACATTTATCGTAGTTTGAAATGTATTCGGTGCATATATTAAAATGTGCTATTTATAATTGTAACTAAAGAGACAGAGGCTATTAAACCAAACTAAGTTTTTTTTCAAAAAGAAGAAAAAACAAGCTTAAAATGTTTTACTAATGCCAGCAAAAGATTCACGTGCTAGTAAGAATAGTTGATATACACTCATGTCCATAAATTAAGGATAATGAAGTTCAGGCACAGAAAGAGACAGAAACCAAGCAAATTTGACTTATTTGTAAGGTCTATGTATTAAACAAAAGGTAAAAAGAAAAAAAGATGCTATATGTTTGACATAATTAATAAAAATTGCGATTTTTACTCCCTGGAACAAATTTCAAAAAGAACCTATTTACGAAAAACAGTATAACATGGTTAGTATGATGGTTAATACGGAGTATGTCTCCCGGACGATGCCATACGGGCCGTACAACGCCTAGGCATGCTGAGTATCAAATTATCAATCTGATCTTGGGGAATATTACACCACTCATCAAGCAATGCCCTCCGAAAGTCCGGTAGACAGGTGGGAGGGGGTAGACGGGCTGCAATTCGTCGGCCAAGCATATCCCACTCATGCTCTATTGGATTCAAGTCCGGTGAATATGCTGGCGAATCCATACGGGTGATATCCTCCGATTGAAGGCATTCGTCTACAATGTTTGCACGGTGAGGACTGGCGTTGTCGTCCATAAACAGAAATTCAGCACCCATGGCACCCCGAAACAAACGTAGAAACAAACGTACATGTTGTTCCAGAATGACATCCCTATGGATGTGGCCTGTCATCATTACACTCTGAACATGCAGGCCAGTTCTGGAACCAAGAATAATTCCTCCTCAAACGAGTCATCCTGCACCACCGTAACGGTGTCGTTCAATGGTGTTGTCTTGGTGGTAACGGGTACCTGGCTCTCTCCATATGAAAGTCCGGCGAGACTGCAAACTAAACCTGGACTCGTCGATAAACATCACACAAGACCACTGTTGCGGTGTCCACAATGCATGTTCTCTACTCCAGGCTAATCGCAGGCGACAGTGAGTTGCAGTAAGTGGAACACATCTGACAGGCCTACGAGCATATAGACCAATGTGCCCTAAGCGTCTGTACACGATCTGCCTTGAAAATGTCGTACTGGTAGCTGAAGAGAGCTGACGAGACAGGTCTGATGCTGTACTCCGTCTGTTTCTTTTGGCAGTAACTGCCAAATACCGGTCTTCATTCGGCGTTGTAACTCGGGGACGAACTGTGCTGTAACGTCTACTTACATTACCATCATCTTGGAATCGTTGCTAAAGCCTGGAGATGACACTCTGGATGATTCCAAGTTCCTCGGATACTTCCAACTGGGTACGTCCACATTCCAGTCGTCCGATGATTCTGCCAAGTAAAAAAGCATCCAAATGCTTCCTTTGCTCCATTGCTCTGAAAAGCTTTTAAAGCCTTTGTGAACAATTTTACATCTTTGTCACCATTCCTTATATACCCCTCTCTTACACTCTCGTCATTGTGACGTACTACCAGCGTCATCTAGTGGTTTCCTGTAATTTGCATATTTTTCTTCAGGATGTGCGTGATAATTCTACAGGTGAAATTTTAATTTTAGAGTTTGATTTCCGTGTGATTCTGAATTATCCTTAATTTATGGACATGAGTGTAAAAATGTCTTTCTATCTTTGGGTGTATGTATACTATATAGACTCCTAAACCAGATAACCGAAATCAATGAAACTTGGCATACAGTTGGTTTGAAGCACGAGAAAAGTCACAGACAATATTCGAATATTCTACGAAGAATCGTTTGAGCGGGACGCACGAAAAACGAAATAGAGTTTTCTGATTGGTTAAAAATTAGCCATTATTTCAAATTTTACTGTGGACGATTCAATTTTTCACATAATATAAAGATAACATCAGTGATATTTTCTAGCTTATTCTATTTGATCAAAAAAAAATCTTTATTCTATGTATTTACAGTTTTAAATATTTTGTATTCGCTATGTCAGATAAATTCAATTTATTCAAATAACATAACAACATTACATGGCAGCGCGTGTGGTCTACAAATATTCGGTGAAATTTATACTTTTAAAAATGTCTGACACCACACGCTTTTTTATTAATATTTCATTTAAAACGTGCTTCTAAAAATTATTTATTGAAATTAAACGGCGATTAAATAGAAAATATAGATATTTAAAGGTAAAATTAACGAGAATGTGATACTAATTTGCTTATGAGAAACGTATAAAATCTCCATATTATTATTGACGCCAATTATGCTTAATGCATTTAGGTAACATATGCATATTGAAATAAAAGAAATAAGCTATGTACTACAAAGCAAAAGTAATGGAGCAATGATATTTATTTGTCTCAGAGAACCGTAAGAAATCCTCATTCTATTATTAACGTCAATGATACTTAATTAATGTTGGTAATATGGTAATCGGTATTTAAAAAAAACTCTGTACTAAAAAGCAAAAATAATGGAGGAAAAATATTTATTCTTTTAGGGAAGCCGTGAAAATTCGTCATATTGTGATTGACACTACTGCCGTGTTAATATTGATAATATGTATTAATTAAAGTAAAATAAGGTATGTGCTGAAAAGCAAAGTTAAAGGAGAAAAGTTTAATATGAAATTCGCTTAGGAAAACCGTTGAAAATCGCCTTTCTCTTATGACGCTTAACCATTGTGTACTACGAACGGTAATATGTCGCACCGAATATTCTAGGTATAAAAAATATTATCTTGATATATTTTGAGATTATTAAAACAGCACCAATATTGAGCAATTTTAATACTGATGCTTTGGAAATAAATGTTTTGCGGCCCCTCGAAAGGGATATGAACTCGCGAAAATTACTTGATAATGATAAGTTTTGACTATTATGAGTTAGCCGCGAGCAATAGCGTCATGCCAATTGATGCTAAATTCATTTTATCTTTATTCTAATGGAATGAACAGCAAAAAACGAGGTATTCTTGCTTCAATTGCGTAAATCCACCGAAAAAGGCAACAAATAATATTGAATAAAAAAATTGAAATAATTTTAGCTATTTCAATTGAAAAACTTAGTGGAAAAACTAGGTCAGTCACATTTTCAGATGGAAAAAAATATACATCCGAATTATTTTATTACCAATTTATTAGAAGGACTAACAACTCTTTGCCTTATTTAATTTACCACTGCCTAATTTGAAATAAGAATCACGCAAGCATACTAAAAACTGATGTGGATTAGTTATGCTAAGACAAAAGTGAAGGCAGAAACAGCTCTGTTATATTAAACATCATATAGTTGCAAACCATTTTTTTTTCGTTATTTTATCCGATTCATTATTTTCCCTAAAAATTTCAGGTTTGATCATGATTTTGTAGTGTTTTTCACTACTGATTTATTGATTCTTGACTTTTTTTTCTCACCTAGTGCGAAGAACGGGTATTCAACTAGTCAATCATAAAAATATGATGATAATAGTAGCTATCAGTTCAATGATTCTGTTTCTGAATGTGACGTATAACGGATGCCCCCATCACGAAAAGTTACTCTTTGTTGATTTCTTTTAACTACGGAGGAGAAAAACTTATTTAATCGAAAAGGTAATTAAAGAAAAAAAAAAGATTATTATCTCAAAAATAAATATTTTTCATGGTACTCAATAATGCTCCTCTTTTAGACCCATAAAACTTACTTTGATCGCTCAGAGCATCTCATGGGTAAAAAAGTTCCGGTGAAATTACCGTACTGTATGGTAATGACATTTCTGATTAAAAAAAACTACGCATTTAATCTATATTTTTTTTAATGTCGGGCACTTGGGATGTATTGTCCCATTGGCCTCATATGCCAGGACTGCTACTCTCTGGCGGTGGATGGCGGTGGAGCAGCGTCGCCCACGTCACACAACCACAAACCCGTGCATTTAATATAATCATTGGATAATTTTTTCGTTCATATGGTAACGGTTAACAGATAATTCTGGCTTTCAAAATTATAGCTCTTATTAACACACATTTAGTAAACAATATGGAATTGAAAGATAAATTTAGTCAAATAAATGAGTTTTATGCCATGTTCTAAGGTATCATGATAAAATTATCAAATTTTACCCCAATTATCACATTTTACTACATATTATGAAACCGCATTTTATTGTTAATGTTACTAAAATCACTCCGAGATTTATGGTGTTCCCGTAAAGTCAGAAACACAGTGAATGTTACCATATTTTAGTAGTTTTAACCGTACTTTTTTCCATCAGTGTAACGGTAGATAGAATTTTATTTATACATTTATCTTCATACATTTTTCCTTATAAATTTTTCTTTATGCATATTTTATACGTTTTTCTTTATACAAGTTGTAGATATAGACATTTAAAATAATTTGTTAGTTATTATATTTACTGAAATATATTTTTCTATCATTGAACATTTTTACAGTGAAAATTAACGCTTTGAATTATATTTTTTGACATTGGATTATTAATTTTTTTTCATTCATTAGCTTACGTGAATTTATTTTTTGTACATATCATTACTATTACAGTAGCAATAAAGGAAACGAAGTGAGGGAGTTAATTTAGGCATTTGCCCTCTCTCACCAAGGCCGGTACCCCCGGAAGACGTCGGCTTCGGTAGTCATATTTTTATTTTTATTTCCTTCGTTTCCTTTATTGATACATTTATTCTTTCTTTCTTTGAAATTTCTCCTGCATTTAAGCGCGTTTTTTTGCAAAAAAGTTTTGTCAATTTAGAATAGGCATTCGTCTACAATGTTTGCNCCCCCTGAAGACGTCGGCTTCGGTAGTCATATTTTTATTTCCTTCGTTTCCTTTATTGCTACATTTATTCTTTCTTTTTTTGAAATTCCTCCTGCCTTTAAGCGCGTTTTTTTCAAAAAAGTTTTGTAAATTTAGAATTTAAAAGTTTTTGCATTCTTTTAGTATTACTATTACAGCTTATTTTGATGCTTTTCCCCAAAAATCGACTGTTTGAATTAGTCAATAACATAAAACTAATCGAAAATATTTTTAGAACTCTCTATATTTTTTAGACAAACACAAGAAAGTAATCACTGTTATTCGAATCTCTGTTTGTTTTATGCATATTTCACATTTCAAAATTTGAAACCTTTCCTTGTGACAACAAATAAGAAAAATTAAATGATACAAGCATCTTACTCTAGTTTAAACAACTATAAAAATGCATTTTTTTCCAGAACAATATTCAATGTTATTAATAATTTTTAAGAAACCAACATGGTTTTAATTGAAATATATTCTATAATGTATCTTATGACAAGAAAAAAAATTCCTCAGTACAAATATTACATTATTAACGATAAATAATTTTTGCAGGCATTTGTTATCGAAAGATGTTAAGATATATACATAATAATCGCAAATCCCATTAAATTTAATGGCTTTTCTAGGAATGTGATGCTGCCAAACGATGAAAATAAAAACGTACGATCGGGAGTTTATGACGCTTTAATAGCCACGATAGATTTATGGGTGGAACATTGGGTTTTAATCTCACTGTAAATATGTTTTAGGCAGACCTCTTTATGATGACCATTTATTGCCGCTTAAAGATGCATGAAAATATGCAATATTAGTTTCTCTGACTTCAAGAATTTGCGTGCAATAAGCATGATAATGGAATTTATGTTTATAGTGTTTTTTAGAAATTAAGTATTTAGTGTCACTGAATTCGGTATATTGTTTAACAGAGGTTAACTGAATTTTTTCATGTATGTAACATTGTTTTGTTTGGTTTTGAAATTTATTTTAGAGCAGTTTTATTGAATAGGTAGCTTTTTAAATAATGCAGAAATGGTGTTTTTCATTAGTTTAGTAATTTTTTTCTCTGTAAAAATTTTGAAGTATCAGTAAGCAGATTGTTTACTTTTACTATATAAGTTACAGATTCTAGTTAGTTAGTCATGGATTGTGAAAAACGATTGTGTTAGTTTTTAAAATGTGTGAAAACTAACAGCCTTTAACGGATTTACTAGTTTTTTTCTAAAATTTTGAAACAGCTTTTCGCCTTTTTCGGGTATTGTTTCAAAGTGACCCCTATATGTATTTTGTACTTCTGTATTATATACTTTTGAAATATAAACAAATATCATTATATTTAATGTTTTTTATTTATAAAAACACAGGGAAAAAACTCAACTCGCATGAATGAACATTAATAAGAGATATTTTTAATAAATATGCTCATTTTAATGAAAAATATATTCTTTTTATTTTGATCTTAGATAAAACAACATTTCTTAAAGGAAATTATAACTATATTACAAACTAATAGCTATTTATCTGCATAGAAAAGCCAAATCTATTTTTTAGAATGATAAAATAATTAGATCCTTACCTCATTCGTAAAAATTAAGAAATGAATCTTTTGCATAAACAATATCTTAGCATAAGCATATTCTACTATTGTCTTTCCAATAGTAGAATATGCCAGTTATATTTCGAAATTACACAATTTTATTTCTAAAATAAATTTTTTTATCATATTAATATAATATTTTTTGAAAAAAATTTCATAAATCTACTAATTTTTCCCTAATAACTCAATACTAAATTTTTTCTGCCTTTTATATAGGGAGTGTAATAAGTTGACAGAATACAAATGTACAGTGTGCAAAACTAAATAAATATACCATCCTGAATAACTTTTGGTCTAATGATTGAATCTTCTTGGTTTATGATTCAATCGTAATGATTTGAAGCGTCTCAAATATGCAAATTACATGATAAAGGTCTCAAATACGCTATGTATTTAGTGCAGACGATATATTAAAGTGCAAAATAAGATACAAAAACATACTTTCTCTGAATAAATGTCCTTTTTTTTCAGTCAGTGCAATCGGTTGAATAGTTTTTGAGAAATCTAATCTTAAATATAAAATTTTTTAAAAGTTGAACTACTTGACCGATTTTTCTTTTCAATTTGGAATTTTGCCATGTAAAGTTACGTTTTTTACCTTGTATTCATTTTCCATGGTTACTTTGTCCATTAATTTACTTACAATTCAAAATTATTTTGACTATTATTGAATTAAATGGTAAAAAAATTCGTAAATACTTACTTAAAGTTATGTTTTGCCTGAAATTATCTTCAGATAAAGGGATTTTACGATTGTGTGCAAAAAGTTTTCAATTCCTTTAAAAGCTTCTCGTGATATAGCGACATACACAAAAAGTAAAAATAAAGTTGAGAGATCCAAACTTTGGTCCTTTATCCTGATAAACCATAGTTCCAGTAGGGGACCATATTTTCCAGATTCCGGACATCCCCTATATTTTGTGGTTCATAAATCTGAATCACTGGTAAAAATGGTATGTTTATTCAGGTAAATTCCGATTTCGGAATTAAAAATATATCGTCTGCACTAATTAATTATCATATTTGGTGTTACCCCCTTGAACCATTAAGATTGAATCCTAGAACGTGAAGATCCGATTGTAAGATCTGAAGTTATTCAGGTGGTCCGTTTTTTGTTTCGCCCTCTGCACACGGAGAAATAATTTGGTAAAAAAAAGCAACAGCATAACGTTGCTGATAAAAAATGATATGTACGGTATTCAAATCATTCATTTGTTAATTTTTCCTTTCATATGGTAAAGGTTTGCCTAACGAAAATTTTGATTTTCAAAATTTTAGTTCTTATTACCATACATGTAGTAAAAAATAGAAAACCGAAAAGTAAGTTTAACCGAATAAATGTCTAAGCTATGCTTTGAGGCATCATGATAAAACTCCCAAATTTTATCTCAAATTATAAAACCATATTTTATTGTTAATTTTACCAAAATCATTTACATATCAGGTAGGTAAAAATTACCGAACTTTTTGGTGTTCCAATAGATCCAGAATCTCAGTAAATTTTATTATATCCTGGTAGCATTTACCATATTTTTTTAGCAGTGTAGATTTTCAAAAATGGTTCGACTTGAAGTTGTGTTATGTTTAAGAAACGAAAACTACTATTTATTTATTTGGATATAATGATACAATGTGTGATAAAGTTATATTAGATTGTTTTGAAAAATGTTTTCAATCAAAATATATTTTTCTATCATTGAACATTTTTACAGTGAAAATTAACGCTTTGAATTATATTTTTTGACATTGGATTATTAATTTTTTTTCATTCATTAGCTTACGTGAATTTATTTTTTGTACATATCATTACTATTACAGTAGCAATAAAGGAAACGAAGTGAGGGAGTTAATTTAGGCATTTGCTCTCTCTCTCAATAGAAAAGGTTTTGTTTTATGGCTACCGAGGCCGGTACCCCCTGAAGACGTCGGCTTCGGTCGTCATATTTTTATTTTATTTTATTTCCATTAATTTTTTATTGCTTCAATTATTCTTTCTTTTCAAAATTCTACTGCTTTTAAACGCGTTCCTTTCAAAGATGGCTTTATTAATTTAGCATTTAATATTTTGTATTCTTTTACTACCGTGCTTCAAGCTCATCTTCCAAAAGCCCTGGAAAAAAACCATTTAATATTAAAAAAAAAAAAAAAACAATT
>NC_092206.1:45344699-45359167 GCF_043381705.1 Parasteatoda tepidariorum
AGTTATCTCAAAGTGCATTGATATTATTTTTAATGAATTTTTTAGCAAACAAATGAGCTTCGTTTCCCAATTAGGTGACCCAGGTTCTTAAAGCGGTGCCTGGTTCATACTAATTCTCTTTCCGGCTCTCACCGACTACAAGGCTGACGTAAAATATCCGCAGCGGTAGATAGTTTATGGATTAGAATCCCATTGCTATCGGGATAACAGTGGAATACGTTCGTGGTTTCTCTCTCCGTGTAATGCAAATGCGGGTTAGTTCCATCAAAAAGTTTTTCACGAAGTCTAATTTGTTCCAATGCCTTTTCTTCTGGGCTGAGTTCAAAATTACAAGGCTACGGAGTTGAACATTGATATTCTTGAACTCAGAATTGGGTTAGCTGTTTAACACTGGCTATAAAAATTAGAAGCTAACAAGTAAATATATTTATATTATAGTAATTACTTTAATCTTTACTAAAATCATTTTTTTCATTCCTCTTCTAAATGCATTGAATTAAAGTTTGAAAGATCTTATTTCATGCACAAGCATGTCAAAGTGCTCTATTATAGTTCGTTTATGCAGAAAATTTTCTCAATCTATGCACATAGAAGCATATTGGATACTTGAAAGTGACGTCACGCGTGAGTCAGTCAATCAGGTTCGACACACATGCAGCCAATGGCTTGCAAGAGTCTAATTAAATCTGATCCGAAAATTGATTCAGCGTGGTAATAAACTTAAACCATAAAGTTGCAATGTTAACATACAGAACAGCTTAATTAGACACACTCATGTGATTAGTTGTAAGTACCCAATAATAAGCAAAATACTGATAAAAAATAAGAAACAAAAACTACTATTTATTTATTTGAATATAATGTTACAATGTATGATAAAGTTATATTAGATTATTTTGAAGAACGTTTTCAATCAAGCATTTCTTTTACCATAAAAAGGAACCGGCTTTTTTAATATCAAGAAAATATTTTTGTTTGTTAAATAAATTTGATTTATATTGAGTATTTTTTGAAAAGTAATATNTTTCATGCACAAGCCTGTAATTTATTTTAAGTACTGAATTTATTATGTTGTTGCTATATGGTGGCTTGAAACTAAAATATTCGAATAGAAATGACTTGAATAAAAATGCATTGAATTTTCCTCTTTAAATGCATTATTTATATTACATATTTATCACGAAACAATACAAAAAAATTGCTATTTCGAAAGAGTTGAATAGTTTCTTTGTTCTTTGATTTTGTGCGTAAAATTTTATAAATATAAATTAGCTTTTAACCAAACCAAATGCACGAAGTAAGATTCTATTTTATTGAAACATTTCTTTATTTTACGTTTAAGAGTTTTCTCTAAGAAATATGGAAATTATTGATAAAAAAACAAGAAGACATAGAAATTATTAGTTGAAGTCAGCATTTTATCAAGTCATATTTCAAAAGCACTTTTTTCATTATTGTCACCTATGAGTTTCTGTGGTTTATTAAAATAACTAAAAATATGAATTTTCTTTTGGAAAAAAAATGTTTGCGGAAATCTCGAAGCATGAAAATCCTTAAAACCGATAAAGTTTTTCATACTTTATGTTACATAGTTCGAAGAAAAAATAAAATTTTTCTAGTATTCTTAAGTTCTTTATTATTAGCCTTTGGTATTAAATTAGAGAAGGCAAAGGTTTTAAAAATATAAAATTATGGTCATAAAAGCCCTAATTTTTTTTAAGAAAATATACTTTTCGAAAAATATCATACTATTTAAGAATTCAAGTCGATTCTAGATAAACATTTTGTCTTTCCATAATTCTTTTTGATCCTTTCATTTTGCATCAAATAGTTTTTTTAATTATTATATTTGCTTTTAAAAAAATATATAGTTCAGTAAAATAAAACTTATTTAATAAATTAAAAAGATTTTATTTTATGTTTTAAATAAAAAATAAAGGATAATTAATAAAAAAAAAATCTTACGCATGCAAAAAATTAAGAAAACATACGCCTGGCTGGTATTATTTTGTGCAAAATAATTAAGTCAGTAATTCTATACGTTAGGTAAAGGTATAAGATTTTTAAGTTTTTTTTTTCATTCTTAAGCTCTTGAAGTAAGGTTGAAAAAAAGCCTATATTTTTCTAAATGAGATGATTTTATATGAAAGTGCTCCATAGAATTGATTCTAAATAGGTATTTCTCAAGCGCAATAGTGCAATATTTGGAAAAAAATTTATTAAATTGAGTTTTTAAAAAAAGTTTTTTTAAACTATTTCAAAAATTTAGCTTATTAAAATGTCCTGAAATCCACAATTTAAATCAATATGTGTTTGACACTTTTATTCCTGTATCTCAAAATTAGTAATTGGCTGTATTTCAAAATTATTAATATTTAGATTTTATAAACCAACACTTCGTTATGAAGCCTTTTTTGATTTTTACAAAGCTACAAAAACGTTAGCAAAAGCTATATTAAGAACGCTTATTTATTTATATTTTTAAGTCACACTACAGAGTAATTTACAAATTCCGTTCTTCAATATTTTATTTATTTAGTTAATGCATGCAAGTTTTAATATATTTAATGTTTAAAAATATGGAATTTATTATTTTTATCTCAAAATTAGCTGACACTATCTTTTATTCAAAACTAATAAATTATTTCCGTTTAAGAAAGGCCAATTAGCCATAAATTTTAAAGAAAGTGTAAGTTTTTAAATTGAATATTGTATGCAGTAATGGGTCACTAAATAACGTTTCTCCTCATAAGGGACACGTCACAAGCCTTAAAATTTACTTTATGTTCAGAAATTTAACTTAAGCGCACAATAAATTCCTACACAGTTTTATGTCTAACGAAGTCTGATAAGCGTTTATTTTTTGATGTCTAGATATTATTTATTTGTTTATGTGTTATGCTATATTTTTATTTAACTAAATCAACAAAGAACTCTTGTAATAAAAAATAATAATAAAAAATCATACTGAAAACACAGTGGAAATGTGGCCTTGGAACTAGACATTTAGCTTCAAACTATGTTATGTATATTTATGGAGTAATGGGATGTAATATAGCAGAAACTTTTATGAATATATTAGGCTATTTAACATAAAACTTAAGAGCGAATTACAGTCAAAATATTTATTGCTAATGCCCCCTATTTAATGATATTTAAGTTAAAAAGTTTCCAGATATAAGTTTTACTATTAACAATTATCAAATTTAGTTCTACTTTTAGTATTGGTTTTTATAGCCATTTTAAATCACAATTTTATCCACACATTTCTGTTTTAGGTAGATACGAAGAAAATGTTTTTTCACAACCTTAATGAGCTTTACTCGATCTTAAATTTAAAACTTTGCACCACGCTTTGCAGAAATTTTCTAAATTCTAAATTACTTTCTTTTGATAATTATCTCAAAGTGCATTGATATTATTTTGAATGACATTTTTTAACAAACAAGCGAGCCTCGCCTCCCAGTTAGGTGACCCAGGTTCTTAACCCCTTCCTTCTCGCTCCCGTGAAAATGATGGGGTGAGATTTCGCCAGCTATTTCTCGCTCCCGTGATATTAACGGGCTGGAGTGTTCAGTAGTAACGCGCCACTAAAAATAAATCTAATTAATTTCTTTTTCCCGGAAAAAATTGTATTTCTCCTTTTACACACCTGATCGCAGTACCAGGATATTTTTAAGGTAATTGTAGATAAATGTAGTTTAGTTTAACTAGTTGCAGCACTAACCAAATACGTAATACAAATACAAAAGCCGAACAAATAGGCACTTTTATGACCGTTTTCTTGAAAATTATCCGATCGCTAAGGGGTTAAAGCGGTGGCTAGTTGATATGATTCTGCTTCTGGCTCTCACCGACTACAAGGCTCACGTAAAATATCCTCAGTGGTAGATAGATTATGGATTAGAATCTCCTTGCTATTGGGATAACATTGGGAGACTTTCGTGGTTTTTCTCTCCATGAAACGCAAATACGGGTTAGTTCCCTCCAAAAGGTTTCCATGAAGTCTAATTTGCTCTAATGCCTTTTCTTCAGGGTTGAGTTCAAAATTACAAGACTACAGAGTTGAACATTAATATTCGTGAACTCAGAATTGGGTTAGCTGTTTAACACTGTTAATAAAAATAAAAAGCTAATAAGTAAATAAAAGCTAATATTTAAGTAATTACTTCAATTTTTACTAAAATCATTTGTTTATAAGGAATTACTTTTTCTAAATGTATTGAATTAAAGTTTGAAAAATCTTATTTCATGCACAAGCATGTCAAAGTGCTCTATTATAGTTCGTTTATTCAGAAAATTTTCTCAAAAATCTATACACATACAAGCATATTGGATACTTGCGAGTGACGTTACGCATGGGTCAGTCAATCACGTTCGACACACATGCAGCCATTAGCTTGCAAGCATCTAATTAAATCTGAACCGAAAATTGATTCAGCGTGGTAATAAACCTAAGCTATAAAGTTGCAATGTTAACATGCACAACAATGTAATTAGACGCAACCATGTGATTAGTTGCAAATACTCAATTATATGCAAAATACTGATAAAAAATACTTAAATAAGTGAAAACATTCTACACATCATGCATAATATACATCAATACGCTTATACACAATAAACATCAATACGTTTATACACAATACATATCAATAATTGATAAGCCTACAATTTATTTCTTATGAAAATTTAATCAGAAGTCATTGATGATTTCGGATATCAATAAATTCATTGCCTTTTTTCGAAACCTCTTAAAGTGACAAGAACATATAATAAAAAATATATAATTAAAAATATATAACTATAAAATATATAATTTACAATAAAAAATTATAATAATTTCAGTTTGAATTTTTTCTCAAACTTCAAACTGCTTGCAATAAAACTGAAAAGAAGTTCTTCTAGCATATAAAATATTTTTTTTTAAATTTTGTAACTGTAAAATAAATATAATTTTACGACTGGGCAAACATTCACCCTAGTAGTAAAACAATCTTGACCAACTGATAATCAGTTGAATACGAACGAAAACGTGGCACTACTACAGAGAAGACCTATTTTTTTATACATAAATTAAAATTATATTTAAATATGCATTACTTATAAGATTGATAATCAAAATAATGTGAAAAACCAATTTCTGTCTATAAAACTAAAAATCTTATTTTATTTAATAGAAGGTGTATAAACTTTTGATTGATGAAGGAAGAAATTTAGAAAATTACTCAGACTGTTTTATCATTCTTAAAATATCTAAGATTAAAGAAATACGAAGATTATCATCAATAAAAGCAAATCTCAAAATAAGTTACTGATTCTTCGGTCAAGAAGTAATTTAAAATAGCTCATCAAATTCTCATTAATCACAATACTAAAAGTAATGAAATATCCGAAAAAACTAATTCATTATACTTTTATGACAGTCAATTTCCCAAAACCATGTTTAAAGAAGCTTTGTGTTTAAAAAAAGGCTCATGCGACTTTATTTTAATAAAAGTATTTCTTTCATTTATATTCTATGTTGGTAAAAATGGAGGTTTTTGTGTTTGATTTTTCTACAAGGATTTCTATGGTAGTACGCGGAGAGTAAAAAATATGCTATAACATGAACGAAAATGTGATTCAATTTAACACGTTACGAAAGTTGCAGAAATTTTTTAGGTATAATGTCTCACAGTGTTAATATTAGGGGAGAGTGGGGTCAATTGTAACAGGGTACGATTGTAACAGAGCAAAAATTTCGAGTGTCGGGTTCTAGATTTGGTTCCTAGGTGGCGCACAAGGTGTATTAATTAAATCTACATGTACACCCCTGCTGGCAACCATTTTTATGTACTTTTGAAAGAGTTACATCACAAAAGATATTTTCAAGCTACGTAAGTACTTTTTTTGGTATTAGATTATTATATTGTAACAAAGTAATTTTGTTTAAACAAATTAAAATTATTAACCGAATATGTAAGTGGACACCTTAATTAACATTTCAATAAAACAGAATTAGTTTCGTTAATTAACTAGCAATGTTTTTAATAAATAAAACTGAAATGGTGTCTTGGGGACGATTGTAACAGCTGAAAATAAGTAATCTCACGTTTACAAGCCATTACTTAACTCTTTAAGAACCAACAATAGTTTCCTATATCATTTATATTATGTTGCATGTGCATTATTTTATTTGTCACCTTTCACAGCATAAATTAAAATTTTTAACCACTTAAAGTCAAAGGTTTAATCCTTTAGGTCTCTGCTCATTATTATTTTTACTCCTAAAATATCACTACTATTTTGATCAATAAAAAAATATATTGAAGCAAAATTTATATGTATAATTAACTATGTTTTAGTTGAATTTATGAACTGTTACAATTGACCCCGTAAGTGGGGACAATTGTAACAAGTGCACGACTGTCAAAAATTGTTAATAACTAATATAATAACATTTAAAATAAGGTATTTATTTTTTTTTCTAGTAGAGGATAGTCTACTTTACTCGTCTGTCAATTAATACTAATAATATATTGGATTTTTTGTTAATTAAAAATAGTTAAGTAAAAAATTTTGCAATTGACCCCACTCTCCCCCACAGTTTAATGTTGAACCAATTTTTCAGAGAGTGCATGAGTTTTTTTGTTTTAAAAATATTTTTACTCCTCCACTAAAACAAATTACGGATCAAATTACGAAAACAAGTACCGGAGTGCCAGTATTCAGAGTGCCTGTACTTTTCACCGTAAATTCCATTTTCACCAGAACATGTTTCGGAACAAAAAATTTGATATACACTGTTAGAAATTTCTCGGAAAAAATAGTTAAATAAAAATTTATATAATTGCTATTTTTCAAACAAAACAGTCAAATAACCGTAAATAAGGTTGTATTCAAATTGTTAAGAGTGAGAAAAACCGTTTATTAAATGCTTTCACTTAATACGGTTAACAACCAGAATTTTATCGCACCAACTGGACACACCCAATGAAGCCACTTAGTTCTTGCAGATGGGTACTTATTATAACCGAGAGGGCTAATCTGTCAGTCTCATGACTGAGAAAACATGGTTCGAGTATCAGCGTTGACACCACGATATTTCTTTAACACCCTTCAACACTTGATGAAGAGTTTCTAGTAGACAGCACTCCCCAATTTGTAACCCTGCGCTATTAGAATACGATATTATCATTCACGCATAGATCGCAACATCATAAATCTGCGAAACTATCCATGTCTCCTATGCTATTTTCTATTTTATGGTTTTCAAACCTTGCTAGCTGTAAGTGGTTAAAACCGTATAGTTTTGTTTTCATGGTTTTTCACGATTCTAGTTGTAGACGGTTCGAAAACTGCAAAGGTAAGAAATGTTCTTTACCGTAAACTTTACGGTTAATCAGATGGACAGACTGCTGCCTGTAATTTTACCATAATTCTAGAATGATTTTAATGTGGTTCAAACTATCAATATTATGTTCACCAATATTGTCAATAATGTATTCAAATTATATAGATATCAATGCTATATAGATATCAATATTATACTATCAATATTGCTTCTATCAATTTTTCTGAGAGTGCATGAGTTATTTGCTAATTTTTTTTTACGGATGCAGTATAAGATATAGTGGATCAAATAACGGTAACAAGTACGGCTCTCAAGAGTGTCCTCTTTTTACAGATCTTTATCGCAAATTTCCTTTCACCGGAACATGTTACGGAACAAAGAGTCTAATATATCATAGTTTTTGCAGTAATAATTACAGTATAAAGTCGATGAATGACTCCATTTAATTAAATAATACTGTAAAATTTTGCCGTAAAATAGAGTTTATCGATGACGTACTAAGAACTATTCTTATATATTTTAGTTTTACTACATTTACATCGTTTGAAACCTCTTCAATAATTTTTAAATTTTTTAACCATAGTACTACTCAAATGATTTGTTCGGAGATACATAGAGACGAAAGAAATGCTGTAGATTAAATGCATTATATATACAAAGAGACTTTCTCTGAAATATGTTGTTTTGAGGATTTTGTATCAACTAATAAGAGGGATTTCTGGATTACAGTGGTTACTAAGGATTAATCTTATTGATCATAGAAACCCATTGTATTGTAGTCAAAAGGGAAGTAAGCCTGCTTTAAGTTGCAGAAATTCTGGTATACGCTATTTTTTCTTAATCTTGTGCATTTGAAATTTTTCATTGAGCAACTCATCCATGTATGTCCAGAGCGTTTTCTGCTTGAAATACAAAGAGAATTTATTCTCACTAATAGTTATTAATAAGTGTAATGATAATTTTATGTTATATCACCCTGTTAGAATTGTCTTTCTAAAATTACGGTATAATAACCGGCAGCAGTCTGTCCATTCAATTAACTGTAGAGTTTACGGTGAAGAACATTTTTAACCTTTACGGCTTTGAAACCGTTTACAGCAAGAATAGTTAAAAAGCCATGAACCAAAAATTATACGGTTTTGTAACCAGTTACAAGTAGAATAGATTCAAAACCGCATAAAGAGAAATTTAACTGGGCAATGAAACTATGCTTCTCGTTAGGTATTACACATAGGAGTTAGGTTGTGGTTTAGTTGTGTTTTATCAAATGAACCGTGAAATGTGGTTAGAATAGTTTTTGTGATTGTTTGCCAATGTTAAGAGATGGGAAATACTAGGCTTCTTTCTGAAAGCCGATGCAAAGTGATGGCATTTATGTATGAGTGAGACTAACGTGTTCTAGAAGTCAAGGGATACAAATTGAGAAACATGGAACACAGGAAACTTTTCATGTGTTGAAAGTAAGGGATGAAATGTTGTGCAGTCAAAGCTGGGATACGAATCATCGCTCTGTCGGTCATGACATCCTCTCGTCTATAATAGTCCTCTCGTCTATAATTGGTGCCAAACTGCAAGGAGATAAATAGTTTCATTAGGTGGGCAAAGTTTGTACGATAAAATTCTGGTTATTGAACCTTATTAGGAGAAAGTAGTTAAAAACGGTTTTTCTTTCAGTTAACAGTTTGAATATCATCTTATTTATAGTTATTAGACAATTTTGTTCGGATATGGTGAAATAACAATTAAATAAATTGTTAGTTAACCATTTTTTTCGAGAAATTTTCTAATGGTGGAACCAAAGAATATTTCCTCAACAAAGTGTATTTTATTTAAATTTTAATATTTGCAGGGGAACAAATACTATACGTTGAAATTATTAGTTGAAACGTAAAATAAAAAGTAATAAAGCATTAGTTATACGTGTATTGAATAAATTATAAATCCGTAGTATAAAAGAACGATTTACGTTTTATATTTTTGCTTCTAAATTCAACAATGATTGATTTTGAAAAAAAAATGCAAGGAAACGAATTTCGTCAGTAAAAAAATATTTCATCATTCTATTTTTTCTAAGAAGAAAAACCCCGTATTGCCTAATGTATCTAACATTTCTAGCAAGCACTTTATCCTGGGAACCTTATAGGTGGATCAATGTCACCCAAATAACACAAGAAGGATATATAGAACAGAGAAATTAATTACATCCATGCCCGAAGCGAGATTCGAACCCGGGATCACCTAGGAACGAGGAAAACTCGGACCTCTTCTTTGACCACCATATTGTCCGGTCAGTTTAATTCCCCACTTTATTTTCGATTGTCCAGTCTCCATTCTAGTTTCGCATTTCTAGTTAGTTAACAATCTCTCACATTGCACTATGATAAGGTTTCAAGTTGAGAAAAAATTTCCAAGATCTAAGGAAATACACCATAAAAATATTTTATAACAAATTTTAAGATTGACAAATAATTTAATATTAAACTGGTATCACTTGAATGGAATGTTTATCTTTTATTCAAAACAACTTGTTTTAATGACATCCTCAAGAAATAAAACTGTTTGAGATAAAAATAGTCCCATTTTTCCTCAAAAGCGTCAAATAATCAATAAAAGTATAATTATATGTTAAGCTGATTTTTTTGATTATTTCCAAAAATGTGTTTACATTTAATTTGTACTAACAATGAAAAAAGTAAGACAAACTTAACCCTAAAAAGCTTACGACACCGTTAGTAACTGCTTAACTAATGTAAACAGTAACTCTAAAATGTAATGTAATTAATGTAAATAATGATGAAAACAGTAAGTAAAAATAGTAACAGTCCTCTTATAGCATTTTTCGCTTTAGATTATCTCTTATCTCTTTAGATTATCTTTTTTTTCTTCATATATATCTTCGCTTTAGACTCTATAAACTATCGAAATCAATTGATCAAAATAACTTTTTTGAAACTGTTTAGTTTTATGTTTTCTGCTAAGAGTGAAATTATTTATGTGAGAAAGAAAATACATTCAAAGTGTCATTATAAGCAACGAAAAGAATTAAAACAAAAGCCTAAAGCACTCTACTTAAGTAAATAAACTCAAGTACCAGCAGTTTTCTTAAAGTAAGACCAATGATTTTTCTACATTGACAAACAAACACGTAAGGAAATAGTTAAGTTCTTCCTAATTTTTACTTTCGTACCTACAGAATTTGTTTATTTTAGCTTTAAGAAAGCACTTTTAACGTTGAAATTAAGACATTTTTAAAATAAGGAGTCTTGTTACAGTAGACTTAATTTGAACGTCATTGTATGATTTTATTTTTTTAAATTTATGTTTGTGCTTTCAATAGTTGTGTGCCTTTAAAATAATCTCAATTTCTTCTTGATCAGTTTTTAAAATCTTTAGAAATTAAAATATTTTAGAGTTAAGAACTTGAATGAGTTTGTTTAGAGATTTTGTTTTTGCCAATTTAGCTAATAATAGATAGAAATTGTTTGTATTTTGAAGAACGAAAGTAATTTAGAAAGTGCATAAAGGGGGATTGTTAAAAAATAACGATAGTTAAATATTTAAGACGGTGTTAGGAAACATATGTCGTAAGGCAAATTTGATTTCTAATAAATGAATAAATAAAACGCATTTTATTGATTTAACACAGGGAAAGCTTCAGTAATATATTTGTAAATCGAAATATACACGTTTCAATATATTATGGCTGAAATAAAATTGATTTATATTCTTTTTTATTTTCCACGGATTGTTTGATAGCCAGTAAATATAATGCCAATAACAAAATTTTGAAATAAAGTTGCGGAATAAAATTTTGAAATAAATTTTCAAATAAAATATAAATATTTAGAGCACCTTTTATGATGTATTTTTGAAGGGATTTCAACAATGAATACAATTTTATTTTCTGGTTTATAAAATCAAAATAAACGGTATTTAAATTATTCATTTGATAATTTCTCAGTTCATATAGTAAAAGTTTACTGATAAATTAGATAATTGGCATTACTTTTCGTTTAATGCATAGCAACAGAATATTAAAAAAATTGCTTTCTAGTAAAAATAATTCAACTTAAATAATAATGCTTTATAACCATTTTTCCTAAAATTAAAAAAAAAGAATCTCTACATGTAAAAAGGGGAAAAAAATTCTGATAAAATTACTGTTATGCATGGTAATGACATTTCGTATTTAAAAAAGACATAATTCTGGTAATAAAGCCAAAATATGCGCCATAAAACCATCTACCAGGTAATTTTTCCATTCATATGGTAACGGTTTAAATGAAATTCCGATTTTAAAACTTATATCGTTCTTATTACCACACATTTAGTAAAAAATACAAAACTTAAAAATAATTAAACAGAATAAATAGTTTTTATCACTTTAAGTTGAACTTAAATAGTTCTCTAATCTTTTATGATAAAGTTACAAAATTTTACTTCATTTTGTAAATTTTATCTTTTGTTGTTAATTTTATATAAAGTTTCTTATTTTATTTTTTTACACATTATAAAACCATATTTTAATGTTAACTTTATAAAAATATTTACCAAAGTATTTCGTAAAAGTTTTCGGTTTTAACATAGAGTCGAAAACACGGTAAATTTTACCATGTGCTGATATTTTAAACCATACTATTCTTTTTCGGTGCACGATTGATAACAATTACTATTTAGCATTTACTATAAATGTTAATTGCACTTATATACTAAATAATTTTCTTTTCATCTTTTAAATTTACAAGTTTAACCCAAATATAAATCTTTTAATTTTTAGAGTTTAGGCCAAATAAAATTTTGCATTCATTTTTTTATATTGTAGTAGATCAAACATTTGATGCTACGCGTAGATCAATTTTTTTTGTAGCAGATCAAATATTTGATTCTATGTGCAGATCAAATATTTAATGCTACATGTAGATCAAAATCATAATCATTTCAAAATATTTTCATTTCATTTCAAAATCATAATAATTTTCAAGAGTCATAATTTTTCTTCTGCTTACATATTTGTTGGTTGGTCAACAAATTTTATCGAGTAACTGAAACAAAAATGATTTTTCTGTTACTCCTGAGTTTATAAGTAAAAAGTATGGCCTAGGCCTAAACTACTTGAATATGGTAAAATTTACCAAATTTTTGGTTTATAATGTGTGATAAATGTGGTAAAATTTGGAAATATTTTCCAAATTTTATCCGAATTGTGTCACGATACCTTAAAACATGGCATAAAAAACATTTATTCGGATTAATTTGCTCTTCAGTTTTTTATTTTTTATTAAATGCGTGATAATAAGAACTGTAAGTTTGGAAACCAGAATTTCCAGTAAGCCGTTATCATATAAATGGAAAAATTACTAAATGGAAAATTTAAATACCATATAATTTGGAACCATTATAATTTTTTTAAAAAAAAATTGTTATTACCATACAGTGCAGTAATTCTTCTAGAATTTCTTTCCCGTGTCTCAGTATTACTTTGAGCTTTCGTTTTTTAGGTTTCATCACAATTCATTTAAACAAATTTTATTTCATTTTAAGTTTATTTTAGGCAAATGGTCTGCAAATACTCTGATAATCTGCAGCGCCTGCTGCCGGATTTCTGCTACCGGGTTCCCGAGAATAATTGCGTTATTTCCTTAAATATTTAAATTTCATTAATCGTTTCGTTTTTGTATTTAAAATAATCATTGATTTAAAAGTTATAAAAAATATTTTCTACCCTTAAATTATCTTAATAATGCCACACTTTAAGAAATCATACGTTTTCATCATTAATCCAATAATTGTTTAAATTCCTAACTTTTTAAAGAAAAATATTCATTGTTTTGTTTTATTGTTTGTTAGCAAAAAATTCATGATTAAAGTCTATTCTGTTTTGTATTTAAAAATGCTTTTGATTAAAATAAAAAGAAATTAATTTCTTACGTCAACATTAAAATATCATACATCAATTTTTTTTGTGTGCTGTCAATACAGAAAAAGCCAATTTATTGCATTGACTTTCATCAGCCACAGAAAAAAAGAATACCATCCAAAATAAAGTTTGTCAGTTCTAATTCCCAATAGAACCTTTCGTCTGATTAGGTTCATTCCCTAACTATGTGAAGGTTTGATTCAGTTTCCTTAAGATATAAGATGTATAATACTTCCTATTGAAATGAAGTGAAATAAAACCAATCTTCGTTCGAGAATGCTAACCTATTGTTCGGTTCTGAAAAGATTGGGATAAATGGGTAGAAGAAATTTTATCGAAAAAATTTGTCCGCTCAAATGATTTGAATATATTATTGAAAGGAAAGTTTTGATCGGTTTGTACCTAAGTAATTTTTTTAAAAGATTCGTGAATTAGATGAAAAGAATTCAGGTTTTTTTATTCATGAATTAGTATTTTGCATCTGCATTCTTAAGATGCCAGTGCTAGTTTCTTTGCATTTTCGAATTAAGTTAAGTTCTTTTAAAGAAAATATGTTCTGTGGCCTATTTTTTTTTTTATATGTTGATGATAAAAGACAAAATTTCGAGTTAATATATATACATATCTATATCTATCTAGCTCCGACAGGCCTGATTAGGGGGCAGGGAACTGTCCTTGTATCAGAAAGGCTCTGGGTTCGAATGCCGGGCAAGGTATGGATGTTCTTTCGTTCTCTGTACTACCTGTCCTTACTGTGGGAGCGACGTTGGCCCACCTAATATGGTGCCCTTTTAAGAGAGGTCAGCAAAATCGCCCTGTATATGCCTGAATTGACGGATGTTAACACGGGTGGGGATTAGAAAAAAAATAAAAAAATCTCTCTCTGTATATATATATATACATACAATGAAACCTTCTGTTATTGACACTCCTGCAAAACGGACGCCTCTCAATACGGACATATTTTTAATTTCCCGGGAATCTTCTATGAATAAATCATTATGTACATTCTCCGCAAAGCGGACACTCCCGTAACCGGACGCGGACAGTCATTTTGGTCCTGAAACGTTGTTTTTTATCTCTACAAACCGGACACTACTTTTTCTAAATAAATTGCAAGCTAAAAAAATTCAACTTTTCACCATTTTTAAAGCATGTAAATAAAACTTTTTTCCTTATCCATAACTAAAAATATTGTTAAGCTATTTCACCACC
>NC_092206.1:45359345-45382584 GCF_043381705.1 Parasteatoda tepidariorum
CCCACCTAATATTGTGCTCCTGAAAGAGTGGTTAGCAAATATTTATATATATATATATATATATATACGATAGATAGATATAAATATACGATTTTTTTTATGTCTAACTTTTCTGGTTAAAACTGAACACATGGTTTTTATAATACCTAAAAAACAACGTGTTAATCAATGAGAAAGTTATACATATATTGAGGATACATTTCTGCACAAACTTGATCAGTCGGTTAGTAATTAAGAAAAAAAATACTTCAGGGAAAATGGCTTTTTTAAATCTTGATTGGAAGTTTTTTTAACCTTCAAATTTATATTTTTACCAATCATGCAAGATTCAGTGCTTATTGTGCTATTGTATATAAAAAGTAATACCCTTTATTACGTTGTGCTTTTAAAACCAAATTTTTACTACCACTTTCACATTTTTATCACTTAACGCTTATAACTTACAGCTTATCTTAAAGTAATTAATTGCATTTCAAGATACTTCATATTTCTTTTTATAAATGCATTAAAATTAAGATTTCCTTAGCTTCAACATGATAAAAAAAACTTACAATGCCGAAAAAGTATTAATAATCAGAAAAGGTAACTATAAGATGAATCAAAACTCAATCTTTTAAATTAATTGCAAAAAATAGGAATAATAAAATCAACAAAAAGGAAGTTTTAGAGCGTTGATGCATGTTAACATATCTTATTTTAATCATCGCAGGGAGATTTCTTATTTTTTAAGTAAATAGAACCCAATGGCAAATAAATTAAACTGATTTCAAACCTAATGCTTAGTTGAATACTTTGTTATTTTTTCAAAATTTAAATGTGAATGAATAATCATTTAAATAAACTTTTTCTTTCCTTAACAACCATTTTTTAAGCATTGAATAAACATTTTGTAACTCAATTTTAATTAAAGTTACAAAGAAAACATTCGAGCTCATTAGAAAAACCATCGAAATTTATTTTTTCAGCTAGAAAGAGTAATTTAGTTGAAATATTTTTATCAACTTGCATGCTTCTGTAGCATTTTATTTCAAAAATTGTCTGGCACTCTTTTATTTTTATTGACGAAGGTATACCTTTTTCTTTTAGGATTCCGATTTACAGTACCTTTATTCATTTTGAGATAACCAAATAAAAAAAGAAAATGATGAGTTTTTTCTTACCCTTTTAATGTTTTTATTAACGTATCAGACTCATTATTTTTTTTTAACAAAAAATAAAATTGATTACTTTTTTGAAAAAGAAATAGTTATTTACGTAATTTTTTTTAATATTTGCCTTAGTGCAGAATTTTAACGCGATGTTTTGTCGGCGTTTAGATTGAAAAAATTTAAATATGTTTATTTAATGTTTATTTTTCTATTTTACTATTAGTTCACACTCTCCATATATCTTGCTCAAAAACTTGTAGTGGATGACACTTGATGTTAATACAATATTTTCAAATATTAATTTATTAATTAAATAGGGATGAGTGAAAAATCAAATGGAATTTTCTGATTAGTTGAGCGTTAGTCATTATTTTAAATTTTACTGTAAGCTATTCAGTTTTTCACATATTTTATAGATAACATCAGTGATAATTTCTAACTTATAGCTCTATTTGAACAAAAAAATAGTTCATTTCGCACATTTAAATATTTAACTAGTTTATATTGATTGATCAGATAAATTCAATAAAGAACATTACATGACAACAAGTGTGGTCTACGTCATCAATTTAATACTTTTATAGTTGTCTGATACCAAGCGCATTTTTTTTTTCAATTGGGTATAATATGAAAAAAACACAACTACTTCGATTTAGTAGGAACAATGACGCAATGCTAAACGAATGGAATTTAGTTGTTGTTTATTTAGTTATTGTTATTAGTAGTTGTTGTTATTTGTTTTAGTTGTTGTTGTTTATTTAGTTGTATTTAGTTTCAATAACTTTTTTTTATAATGCAATAAAATCTGGCGAGCNAATCTAATAAAGCTAAAAGCTAAAATAAGTAAAAATAATTAGCTGCATTCTTATTATACAATTTGAAGCGAAATTAAATCGAAGCGATGTCAAATGTCGTCTGCATTCAAACCGAAACCATTTCGTCTGCTCGAATTTTTTGACATACCTGAGTGTTTTGAAAAATAAATTAAAATACTTCTACTAATCGGAGAAAAATAAATTTGGTATCATTGTAAAGAAGAAAGTTCAAATTATTCAATGAAGTAAAAAAAAATATTTTCGAAAATTTTGACATTTTTCACTTTCCGGGTCCCCTTAAAAGGGAAACGATTTTTTCAAATCCTACTATTAGTTCACACTTTCTCTCTATATCTATTCATATATCTTGTTCAAATTTATTAATCGTATTAAATTTAAATTTATTAAAACTTGTAGTAGATGACACTTGATGTTAATACAGTTTTTTCAAATATTAATTCATTAATTAAATGTAATTAATTAATTTTAGTTTTATATGGGAGAAAAAATTTTAATTATTTAATAAAAAGTAACTAAAATATTTTTTGTTGTTGATCCAAGTAGGAGTGGATTTTAAATTTTTTTTAATATTGCTTGTTCCTTAAGTATCTGAAAAAAATTGCATATTGAATTAAGAAATATTTATCTTAATTTTATAGAAATCAGATAAGTGTATTGCATATTAGGATGGATCGAAACAATCAAAGCATCCAAAATTCAGCCCAGCTTCAGCAATAAGATATATTAACTTGTGTTCAAACTTTTCGAACGAGTTTAATTGCTTAAGGGTAATATAATACGTAAAAAATGTTTATAGAAATTTTGAACAAATTAGACAGATGTAGTGTATATTAGGTTGGATTGAAAAGAGCACCCCAAATTTAATACTATTTAGGTAGTAATAGACAGTAGTGACATGTTTTAAAATTTTTTTTTCTCGAGATTTGATTTAAATTGAAAAAAAGAGAATATAAAATTCGAAAAAAGTAATTCAAAATTTAAATTGGGAAAAACTCTTTTTCTTGGATCTAAATAATTGCAAATGAGTGCAAATTTAAGAAAATTATTATCTGAAAATAAGCAATGTTTAGAAGATTTTTACTTTAATGCAGTAAAAGACTCCGGTGTTTCAAACCATAAATTATTAAAATGCTAAGTATAATAATTTTCCTTCATTTCGACTTAAATTTATATAAAATAATAAAAAATGTATAAAAATTATGCCTAATGCAAATTCTGCTCCAAAGGGCAGTTGATACTGCATACGACATTAATTCAGAGATATAAGATTATTTATTATTTTTTGCTTCTTAATAATAGTAGTTAACATCTTACCCACAATGCCGCAAGCAAATTTAAGATACTTCCTCCTTTTAAGCCCACTTTAGAGTCTGAAGGATGGTATTTAAGAATAATTCACAGTGAAATGTATCATTTTTGCATATTTTTAATTAAGATCTAACCTTTATTTAGCGTTAATATTACTTTTTCTTCACATTTATATACCTTCGTTACTATAAAATTCTTTAATAAATTACGCAGTTGCTATTTGCTCAAAAATTACATTAATTTCTTACCCTTATAAAGAATCGACCAATCACTTATGTCAATTTTACTTTATGAAAAATACTTTTCTGCGATTAATGAGTAATACTGTATGTTTTTTTTTCAAATAATGAAGGAAAATGTCTGCGATGTTATGTTTGAGAGGAATTTAAAAGTTATTCTGCAGTAGTGAATTTTTTATTTCAAGAAAAATGTAGCATATTAAAAAAATGCATTATGTACTTAGAATTGTAAAACTATATTCTTATTTCCAAAACATTTGTAACACTTTGTAAATATTGTTCGATGGAATTCATTGTAGATAATAGGTTCATTTCCAAACAATATACAATAATTCATTTCAGTTTTATTTAAAAATTTGTTTAAACATCAATTGTAAATAGCATTGAGCACTTTCCATTGTTACAATTTATTTTTATGAATTTTCATTACAATTGCTGAACT
Organism: Parasteatoda tepidariorum; assembly: GCF_043381705.1. Classification (NCBI taxonomy): domain Eukaryota; kingdom Metazoa; phylum Arthropoda; class Arachnida; order Araneae; family Theridiidae; genus Parasteatoda; species Parasteatoda tepidariorum. Next base: position 45,363,319 of record NC_092206.1, read on the forward strand.
TGAGACTTATTATCTGTGAATATAAATAAAAACCAAAATTATTTTTACATTTACTTCAATCTGCATAGTTCATTTGTAATTTTCTATTCTAATATATGTAGTATGCTTTCAAGTTTATAGAACAAAAGCATTTATATTATCGTTGCAACATTCTCCAAAGAAGTATTATGCAAGAAAATGTCAAAATGCAAGTGCGAATGAGAAATCGATAATGATAAATGCCCTAAAAGTTTATTGATATGATATATTGAGGCGAATTACAAAGTATCCATGATATAATATTAATCGTAGATAATAAATATTATAGGAGTAAAGCATTACATTTATTAATAAAACATTTTGCATTACTTACATTTTAACAGTTTTAATGAAGTTAAAAAAATTATAAGCAGTTTGTAAAATGCATAAAATTTGAATAAACATATATCGATTAAAATATATCTGTTAATTTAATAGTTTTAATGAAATTAAAAAGTTCTAAATATTTTGTAAAGTGTATAAAATGTATGTAAACATTTATTTATTGAAATTTGTGTCTGTTATTTAAACTTAATTGCTTTAATGAAGTTAAACATGTTCTAAACAGTTAATAAAGTGTATAAAATTTAGGTAAGCATTTATCCATTAAAATTTGTGCTTGTTATTTCGAATTTAATAGATTTAAGGAAGTTCAAAATACGATATATTGAGGCGAATTACAAAGTACCCATGATATAATATTAATCATAGATAATAAATATTATAGGAGTAGAACATTACATTTATTAATAAAGCATTTTGCATTGCTTACAATTTAACAATTTTAATGAAGTTAAAAAACTATAAATAGCTTGTAAAATTTATAAAATTTAGGTAAAAATTTTTCGATTAAAATATATCTGTTATTTTTAATTTGACAGTTTTAATGAAATTAAAAAGTTCTAAATAGTTTGTAAAGTGTATTAAATCTAAGTAAACATTTATTGATTAAAATTTGTGTCTGTTATTTTTAATTTAATAATTTCAATGAAGTNTAAATATTATAGGAGTAAAACATTACATTTATTAATAAAACATTTTGCATTACTTACATTTTAACAGTTTTAATGAAGTTAAAAAAAATATAAGCAGTTTGTAAAATGCATAACATTTAAATAAACATATATCGATTAAAATATATCTGTTAATTTAAATTTAATAGTTTTAATGAAATTAAAAAGTTCTAAATATTTTGTAAAGTGTATAAAATGTAAGTAAGCATTTATTTATTGACATTTGTGTCGTTATTTAAATTTAATTGTTTTAATGAAGTTAAACATGTTCTAAATAGTTAATAAAGTGTATAAAATTTAGGTAAGCATTTATCCATTAAAATTTGTGTTTGTTGTTTCGAATTTAATAGATTTAAGGAAATTCAAAATACGATATATTGAAGCGAATTACAAAGTACCCGTGATGTAATATTAATCATAGACAATAAATATTATAGGAGTAAAACATTACATTTATTAATAAAACATTTTGCATTACTTACAATTTAACAGTCTTAATAAAGCTAAAAAAATTATAATTAGTTTGTAAAATGTATAAAATTTAGGTAAACATTTATCGATTAAAATATATCTGTTATTTTCAATTTAATAGCTTTAATGAAATTAAAAAGTTCTAAATAGTTTCTAAAGTGTATAAAATCTAAATAAACATTTATTTATTGAAATTTGCGTCTGTTATTTTCAATTTAATTGCTTTAATGAAGTTAAAAATGTTCTAAATAGTTAATGAAGTGTATAAAATTTAGGTAAACATTTATCCATTAAAATTTGTGTTTGTCATTATGAATTTAACAGATTTAAGGAGGTTAAAGTTCAAAATAATTTGTGCAATTTATAAAATGTAGGTTAACATATTTCTATTAACATGTGTGACTGTTACTTTTAAAGAAGTTCTAAATTATTTGTGTAATTTATAAAAATTGGGTAAACATTTATAAACTAAAATATTGACATAGCTTACGAGAAGTTACCTAGGTAATTCAAAATAATTAGATAATTTTTTGTTATTGGTAGCTTTATTTATTGTAGTATATTCCAATAAGTTTTGAAAATGATTTCATAGTTTTGTTAAGTACTGACTTGTGTATTATTTTCTTTAATTTTTTTCCCCATATTCAGCTAGTTTAATGGGACTAGTCAATTATATAATAATTTCTTTATTTTAACTAGATTTAGATGTTTTAAATTATTTTTTGCAGAAAGAGATATGGCAATTATTTATTTTTCTGCATATGCTTCTCGCATCAAAGAATATAAAATATGAGCTGTCATGTTTATAAACGCATCTGTATTGTTCAAATTTCAAAATTTACTTAAGAAAGGATTTACCAAATAATAGAACGTGTTTTGTTCTGCTGAAGCTTGTATCCAATAAAATGTAAGTACATCGATCATATTTTTGACATAGAAAGACGTCAATCTTACTGTCATTGTAGGATGATAGAATGATTTATGATTAAATTAAAAAATATATGTATTCAGATAACATTTTAGTGAAACGTTATTTTTCTATAGACGGAATTTGCTACCATTTATAATCTATACTTAGTTATTTTCAGAAATTGTAAATATAAAATGAAAGTGTGTTATTAACATAAATTTAAATTTTTAATACGAATAGAAAACAATTTTGTATTGATAACTAATTTAAGCAATTATGATATTTCTTAGATTAAAATAAAACTCAATGATACTTTATGAGAGACACAAGAGCAATAACCACGAAATTTACAATGGAAATTATGATTCGAGATTTTTATGGATTTCGTGTAGAAATAAATGGCACAGTTTTCTTAGATTTTGAAAATTTCGAAGCTGAATGCATTGATTATTAAATGAATATGTATCAAGTAGAATAAAGTCTCACTTTACTAAATCAAAATATTTAATTTTTTCATTTTAAAAGTGTTGTAAGCTTAGCTTAGTATGAAAAACTACCTTTTTGCCCTAAAATATATGATACAACGCAAATTTACAGTTATACACTAGCACCCGCCGTGGCATTGATACCACAAGGTGCTGATAGGTAGTCTGAGGTATCTGGTACCAAGCGCTCACCAACTGGTCCTGCAATTCCCTCACATTGCGAGGGGGTAGCGTGGCAGCACGAATTTGGTTNTACTAAAAGAATAATAACGAAAAGGTATACTTTTGCCATCAGTTGAAACGATTAAATTCACAAAAATAGTGTTTTCTGATAATGTATTAATATAGCCAAATCAAAATATATCAATAAAACAGCGTGAAGAGCACGAACAGAAAAAAAACCCGATTCGAATATAAGGTTTTATCAAGTAAAAATCTCAAAAATTCAAGAAAAATAAAAAACAAGACACAAATAAGAACATACAAAGCGAGAAGGCTGAACGGGATGTCATGCACTTACGAAAATTTCGGAAAAATAATGTTGGTCATATTAATACAGTATTGGAGAACATTTTCTTTTTTAATACAGTATTAAAAAGCATTGTTTTGTGGATATATTGGCTGTATTAATACAGTATTAGAGAGCACAATTTTTGCGGATATAATCGTGTGAGCTGATGACAAGAATATGTCTTTCGTCAATACCTTTTTCTGATATTAGCTTTTAATTTTTTCTTTTACTTATTTCTTTTTGTTAAATTTTCCATTTTTTATTATTTTAATTTTATTATTTCCCAATTTTTTCCTTTATTTTTTTTAAATAATTTTTTATCTTATATTGTGCTCTATTTACTAGCAGCATATGCGAAGTTAACACAACTCACTAAATCTTGAATTTTTAGTTTTTACTGGAAATTTTCTCTTTTCTTTCACACTGACAGCGAAACATTGAAGCAATGGAAAATCACATTTTTTAATATTGCATGCAAACAATTCGATCTAAAAGGATAAAATATGGCAGAATTATCTGTAATAAATATTAGCATTCTGTAACAAAACACGCCATGCTAATCAGTGAAGCTATACAAAATATAATCTGTAACAATGAGTTTCAACAATGGATTTTTGTATTTTCGATGATGTGACTAAAATAAAAGACGTCAGAAAGTGGTGATTGCTTACGAACTACCAAATAATAATTTGCAAATTTTTTAAACAAGCACGATACAAATCGGAGCTTTCGTTCTCGTAGCTACACGCACATAGGATCTATTATATAGAATAAAAATACTAGGAAAACATGGAACGTAATGAAATAGGAAAAAAAAACTCTTTCAAGAGAAGAAAAATAGAACATAATTATTTAAATTAGAAGAGATTCAACTAATATATAAGTTCGTCATCAGCTCACACCATTATTTCTGCACAAATAATGCTTTCTAATCTTTCTAATATTATATTAATGTCACCAAGGCAAAATATATCAATACACGGGTAGTCTATTACTATTTATTTAGGAAGTGCAACCAAAAAAAAGAATGTTTAAGAAATACAAATAACGATTACTGTGAACATAGAAAAAAATTTGAAATACCAGATCTATATTTTGATAATCATGTCATTAAAGATAAGAACTTAGAGAATATTACACTCATTTTTTCCGAAATAAAACAGAAATTTTTAACACGTTTTTAGACAATCAAAAGCGAAAAAAAGTTCCGATTTTAATAATTAAATGATTTTTTTGTTATTCATTTGTATTTATATTGCGTCGAAAAAAGAAGGATGCAAATAAAAATATTTCCTTTTTTACTAAATATACGTAAAGATTGTTTAACTTTCATTTAATTTATTTTACTTATTTCTGTTTTTGTTACATTTTCCCAAGAAAAATAATGACTGTTGTAATTTATTTGAAGCGCAGTATGAAATGAAGCATGAAGTCTTTCTGTTTTTCAGTTTTAAGAATCTCCTTACTAAAATCGGAAATCAATAAAGTGTCAGGCATAAATTTATAGCATTCAAGTAACCACGAGAAAAGAGAATGTAATCGATGCCAGAACTGACGAAATGAGATGACTAATTTATACCTTTTAACATGTTGCTCATTAATAATTTTCATAACGCCTGTCTTATTCAATTCAAAACTTTGTCTTTGTAATTTTTATTGGAAAGGATTTGTAAACAGTACATTCAGAAAAATAGACAAATTATATGTTTCGGAAATTTATTGTAGCTTTTTCTTATACAATAGGTATGCTCTGGATACCCATTGAAGAAAAGCCTCTTCAGAAAAAAATGCCAAATAAAAGGAATGAATTTTTTACCGAATCATTAGGAAATCCAGAAATTAAAATTACTATTATCTAAAATAAAGTCTGAAGTTTTAAGTTTCGATCAGAAACAAAGAGATACATGATTTTTTTAAAAATAAATTATCCAGAAAATGAAAAATTCCGGATCAAAAATTAAGTTAAGAATTACCGGCACTCTTTTTAAAGTTAAGAATTACCGGCACTAAGTACTTTTTACCATACAATTGATTTTAATCTAAACATTTTACAGGAAAAAAATCCGATATACTTTGATTTTTACAATAATGATTACCGTAAAATTACTGAATCACTCTAATGAAATAAATAGTACTATAACCACTACGGTGAAGTGTTTTATGGTAAAAATGGATTATACGGTAAAATAGATTTTACGGATGACGTACCCAAAGTGTCGGTACTTTATACGGTGATTTTATTCGAAATTTCTTACAGTTAAAATAAAGTTACTAAACAAATGTATGCATTACAAATAGTAAAACTATACAAAATTTAGATATTAATTTCATTTACTAGCATTTTATTGCATTCAATTGCTTTTAAAGCATTCACCAATTCTTTATCTTAAATTATAAATTTGTTTAGGCATTTAGAAAATAACAAAATTAAAAAATCCATTTTAATAAGATAGTATTAGCAAATTCAATAAAGAAAGAATTTGTTTCCTAGAATTATCATTTTTAGCTACTGAAATACTGATGCAACAGGAATTTTTCGAATTTAATTTATTTTCAGACATATAAAAAGTTAAAGAAAAATAAATTTTGTTTAAGGGAAGATGTCACATTAATGACAAAAAAAATCAGTTTTGCCTCGGGTTGCGATGTTCTTATTACTGCAAAGACGTTTTCAAAAGTGAACTGAATAGCAAAAGCAAATAGATTTTAAAATAGTATATGTGTTTCTTCAAAGAGAGAAAGAAATAACTAAAAAAGTGTATCGAAACCCTTACGTATTTAATTTGAAGAAAAAAAACCACTTTTTAAAAAAATATTTTTTCTGGAAAGCTTTAAAATGCGTGTTTAAATTAAAATTATTTTCTAAGAAATTTCTAAATCTTATCGGATGACATAACAATGATATCAATAGAATATCATAATAATAGCATTAGAATAACAACGCCAGTAAGTTATAATAAAAGTAACTTTAAATTGTCGGAAGAATATTTATATCATCTAGATATTTCATTTTTTAAATTTTAATGCATTATTTTTTGAGGTAACATTTTTCAAATTAAACATGGACATGAATAAATTAAATATTGTATTTAATAACCAGTGTGGGATAGTCAACCCAATTCTGGGTTTAAGACTATAATTGTTCAACTCCGTAGAATTGTAATTTTGATCCCAACTCAGAATACAAAGAAATCCCTAGAACAAGCATTAGGATAATCAAGCCTCTGTGGAGGACGTTTTGATGGAACAAACCCGTATTTGCGTTACATAGAGGAAAAACCACGATAACACCCTACGGTTATCCCGATGGCAAGAGAATTTTAATCCACGATACGTCTACCACTGAGGATATTTTACGTCAGCACTGTGCTTGGTGCAAGCTGGAAGCAGAATTCAACCAACTACCGTTGGGATTTGAACCTGAATTACCTTAGAGCGAGACGAACGCTCTATCCTTCGAGCCATTATGCCTCTGGACATAAGTATAAGTGTCAGATATGTAGTAGGAATGAAAGCACTAATCTTCAGTGTACAGCAAGTGGACCAGAATGACTGGCTATATTGTGATATATCCGCAAGAAAGGGAAAGGAAAGAGAAGCACACCACAGATAGCATATAAAGGATGAAGCAGAGCATTTAATGTGAATTCTAAGTCAGTTAGAGCATTATATTGCTAAGTAATAAGTATTTAACGTTTTATCTATGGCATTTATGGCAAACACTGTCTATGACCAACGGCTGTGAACAAATGTTGTTCGCGAAGAACATACATCCGTATCAGTATAAAAATACAAGCAAATGCCATGGAATTACTTCTTTTGACGAAATTATTTGCGATAAACGAATCTTTATGACATGTGACATATTTTCAGACATGAGTGAAGAGAAGATGTGATAACTTTTTGCATTACGAATTGTAGTACTTTTTATTCTTCTATTCTAAATGCATCCTGCTTCGTTCGACTTTACATTTGCTTTAAAAGCTCTCATGCGAGTTGCTGAATCAGTAACAGGCAATCTGAGAAGTACTTTTCTTTATAAACTTGAATGGAGGCATTACTATTTTTACTGTATTTCTAGCACTTGTTTAGTTAAGTGAGCAAGTAAAATATATAATAATTATACAAGTGTGATTTTATGATGGTTGTCAACTTTACTTTCCGGCAGCTCTTGTGCAAACGTTGCTTGTATTTTTCGAAGTATTTTTATTCAAAGAAAATGTTTTACACGTTATTTTTCCTTTGCTTTTTCAGTGAAGTTACTATTTGTGTATATATATTTAATACTAATAGTGTCATCTTATTAGTATTATATATATGCACACAAATAGTAACGATATTTTAAGTACCTCAGCAAGATATCCTTTTTTTTTAACTACATCATATATACTGTGTGATGTGATAAATGCGAGATTTTGCAGACTTTTTGAAGTTTTATTTTAAGATTTCTCTTAAATTTCCAACAAGAAAAGTTTTCCGCACTAAACTCATAACATTCAATAAAATGTTTACATTTCCAAAACAATTTATAGACAAATCATATCCAAGAAATTAGCTGCTAAAATGCATTAAGGGGGAGTAAAATAATATTGACAATCGAGTCATGGTTTTCAAAATCCTACAGTTATCAAAACTTGGCAATTTTCTTTTATTTGTGAAAACTAAATGTACTGAATTGAAAATATAAAAATTAAATATAGAAATATAAAGTACAGAACATAGAAATTATTTATACTACTTGCGTATTACATCACATCACCTACTTTCGTCAACATCTCACCAAGGTAATTTTGGCATCTCTCAAGTTTATTTTAAAATAGTAATTGATTATAAAGAAAATTGACAAAATAAAAATATAACTTCATGCATGCAAAAATGAGATAATAGCATTTGAAATTGAATTATTCTTAGACTTGGCATAAATGGTCGACAGGATAATAAGTAATATTTATCTATTTTGATTATTTCTATTTATGACTATATCTATTTTTAAAAAATTTCGAGTTTGAAAAAATAAACAATTCCACCAACAAAAAATTTCAACCTACGAAAAAAGTAATAGCATCTTGACAATTTCGCTAACTTCAAAGAAAAAAAATGGGAAAAAGAACGAATAAATTTAAACGTGTAAGAACGACTTTTCAGTAGAAACAAAATAATTTACCCTTGAGCTAACTCGTTTAGCTTCTTCTGAAGAATAATAGAAAATAAACCATGAAAGGCAAAATGCATTTTCAAATCCGATTCCAAATAGTTTCGAATGGAAAATCACTCTCCAACAAATTTAAAATCACACATTGAAAACTTAAATTACTTGATGTCGGAAATCAGAGTTTTTTGTTCTTTTTTTTTTGGATTCTTGTCACGAAAAGTTGTAAATGGCGTCAAAATTGTCCAATTTTATTAATTTTATTATAACTCTACCATTGCAATTTAACAGCTAATTCTTTGGCCAAGATTTTTCTACCAGTTTTCTATTAATTAACGTCTGTAAAATTTTATCCATATCGAAGAGTTTAGCTTAAAAACGTTTCCTTGCAAGTAGTTTTACGAACCAAGGCTTTGTATTAACACTCATCTGAAATTGAATTATAAACTAATAAATTAGCTGATTAGCCAATTGACTGAATATCAGAGTAAAAACAACAAGTTCTTTATTGAAAAGCAAATCAAAGCACATAGTTTAAATTTGAATATCAATGAACAGAGAGTAGAAAAACGGTCCCCCTAAATAACCTTTGACCTAATGATCGGTTCCAAAGAAATGGAATTTTCCAATTTTGAGAAATAGTTCCAAAAAATTGAATTTTAAGTAACTGACTTTTTAAAAAATTTAGTTTCTTGGAAACTATTGAGCCGATATTACTAAAAAATTTTATGTTGCCATTTAAAATGATATAAAAATTTTTATACCTTACAATTCAAAACTTATTGACTATTACTAAAAAATAAAAATAATAATAATAAATATATACTTAAAGTTCATTTTTTGCATTGTAATTATCCTTGAGAAGACAAATTTTATAATTGTGGTCAAAATTTTTTTAATAACTTTTGACCTAATTATCGGTTCCAAAATATAGAACTTTCCAATTTCGAGAAATAGTTCCAAAAATTGAATTTTAAGTAACTGACTTTTTTAAAAATTTAATTTCTTGGAAACTATTGAGCCGATATCGCTAAAAAAATTTTATGTTGCCATTTAAAATGATATAAAAATTTTTATACCTTACAATTCGAAACTTATTGACTATTACTGAAGAAATAAAAATAATAATAATAAATACATAAAGTTCATTTTTTGCATTGTAATTATCTTTGAGTAGACAAATTTTATAATTGTGGTCAAAATCTTTTTTTGTTCACTTTAAAAAGTTTCTAGATATGGCTAAATAGGAAAAAAGTAAAATTAACATTAAGGGAACTAAGTTTACATTTTCTCTCCTGACCAAACTATTGAGACCATATTTCCCAGATTCTCAGATTTTCCCAGATTCTTTGGAAGTCTAAAATCCGAATACGTCGGGAAAAAGGTACGTTTATTCAGTGAAAAAACGTTTTTATGTCTGATTTCCTAACTTGAAATATCGTCTGAACCTATTAATTAGCATACTTACGGTAACCCCCACGAACCATTAAGTCCTAGTACGTGAAGATCTGATATTTAGTTCAAAAGCAATTCAGAGTGGTGCATTTTTTTGCCCACTGTACTTTTGTTAAAGAAAAACTGTTTAAAAAACCAAATTCTATATACTACGAAAGTTATGTCATTTTATTAAATACTAAATATATATTATAAATATATATTATTAATATTATCGAAATATTAAATATACAGGACTGAAAAGAAAATGTAGCCATAATTCTTATATGAAACCTATAGATCTTTTCAAACTAAAATCCCTTTTCTGGAAACAAGTTTAAGACATTTATCCTTAAGAATCTATTGAATCGATTTATTCCTTTGGAAAAATGATGCACGCATACCTCACAAAATCTCAATTTTTAAATAAGCTTTACGCTGTTAGGAGCTACGAAAAATCCTTATGATTTACGGAACGATATCGAAAAAGCGCGGTTCTAAAGTAAACAATACCATGTAAGCTTTATTTTTTTTTCCCCACATAGAATGGGTGTATCTTATCTTGCATTTTATGTCTTTTCCTGTCATTTGACCGTAAATCTAGTTTGGCAATTTGATCGTTGAAACAGTGAGCCGTTATTCTAGGCACTGGCTGATTTTGACATCTAAATATGTCAAAATAGAATGGTAAATAGATAAAGAAATTTGGTTCTTTTGATATGAACCAGTATAATGTTCCTCTCTGAAAAGTGTCTGTGCAAGATATTTCATTTTGAAGTCATTTATTTAAACCAATTTATATTTTCACAAAAATGATATTTTTAGATGATTTAAATATATTATTTAAATATATGATCTGGCAGTAATAAGCTCCTTTTTGATGTTTTTATATTCCATAATAATAGAAAAATGGAAACATTTTCTCATTTGTAACCAGTTTCTGACCAAATAAAGACAATGAAAATATATATGGCAATAAAACTATAACTGTAATTGATTTAACTTTCTCCCGATAAAATTTTAAAATTTATAACTTTTAAAAATGTTTTACGCATTAGCGAAACCGAGAAATTTACATTATGCAAAATTTGTTACAAATATTTTATTTATTTTATTTTATTTATTTATTATTTAATTTTTGCTAACTATGACTGTATAACAATAAAGCATTCCTATGTTATTTGCCTTTTGGTGTGTTAAAAACAGCAAAAAATGATTACGGATCACTTACATTGCTTACTTGACGAAGAAATATTGAGCGCAAAATTACTGTACTGTATGATAATGACATTTCTGTTGGAATAAAAGCATAATTCGTGTTAATTAAATCAAAATATACGTAACTTAAACCATTGATTTGCAACCATTCATTTTTAAACCATTCATTCATATGGTATGTAAATCATTCATTTCAATTCTCTCTTTCATATGGTAACAGCGTTCAAGAAATTCTAGTTTTCAGAATATTAGTCCTTATTATCCTGCATTTAGTAATAAATGCGAAACTGAAAAGTAAATTTTATCGAATAAACGATTTTTATGCCATGCTCTAAAGGTATCATGATGAAATTACATAATTTGACCCCATTTACTTAATTTTATCGTATGTATTACAAAATAATTTTTTACCAAAGAGTTTCGGTAAAATTACCAAGTCCTTTGGTGTTTTCTTAGAGTCAGAAACACTTTAAATTTTACCATATACTGGTAGTTTTTACCATACTTTCTTCTCAGTGTTACATAAATATGTGTCTGCCTTTTGTTTAATATTTTGTTTAAACATTCAATAAATGCTCGACAAAAGTCTTATCAATGAACACGCTTTTTAAAAAAAACAAGAACCAGATTTTTAAACTAATAACCTCATATATGTAACATATGACGTATTGGTTTGTAATACAAGAAAAACAAAATGATAGTAAATTGTAAAACAATATTAGTAGTTAATAAAGGAAATATTCTTAGCAAAATCGAAAACACTAACTTTGTTTTATATATAAGAGAATACACTTATTCTTTTAATCATATTGTAATTTTTGTAAAGGCGGAGATCATTTCAATTAGTGGATTCGTACAGGTAGCATCATTGTAGTTTCAAGCATACTTTTGGCCCTTACAGATACATCTTAATGTGGATGTTATATAGGGATATTATCCCAGAAAATTAATAAAGTTCCTTTTAAGAATAGTTAATTTATTAAGTAAATCTTGAGAGAAATATAGCAAAATTCAAAAATATGAAAATAAAGAAAAGAAGTTCTTGAAAGGAATTTTAAAACAATCATTCTCTTCATATTGAGAATTTCTGTTAAGATTATTCAACGATTGGGATTGGGCGGCCCAAAGGACACCCCAATTTTTACGCCACGAATTCTAAATTAAAAGAGCAAGAATTGTTCCCAACAGACGGTTAGGAGCATGACAAAAGATCCAAAGTTGGCGAATTATCGAAGAATAACGTAACCGAAAATAAAGCCAACCCCCCATAATCAATATTAAATTTGACAAAAATTTGGCGAAAGGAAATCGCCAAAAAACCTGTGAGAGCTAGTATAATCATGTAACTGAAACATATTTGGGGGAATAAATAAGGAATAACGAGTTATAAATAGATTTTTGTTTTCGATTTTGTCGCGACAGTGAATTAATGAGTCTTACAATAGTATTGAAATAAAAAGTTAGCCGTTACATTGATTGTTAAGAAAAGAATAAAATATTTTATATTAACTTTTTATAAATTAAAATTTTATTAATATTATATATTAATATTTTTATAAATTGTTAACTAATTGATGTAATTTAATTGAAATTCGGTTATGAATGATTAAAAAAATATATGTTTAAGAAGTAAACGAAATTTAAAAGCTAAGAAATATGTAATTCTTATAGTGCACACTTATATTTAATCTTATTATTTAATAAAAATTTATTTTTTTATTATATTGTATGTTTTCACATTTTTTTTTACCATTTTTGCATTATAAATTAACTTTATAAATATAACATATGGCGGATTGGTTTGTAATACGTGCACAAACAAAATGGTAGTAAATTGTAAAACAGTATAGTTAGTAATAAAAATATAATTTTAGTAAAATCAAAAAGAGTAATTTTGTTTTATTTGTAGGAGTATACAGTTATTATATACATAGTTAATTTAAGTTTATTATTTAGTTCAAACTTAGATTTTTATTAAATTTTATCTTTTTACTTTTCTGCAATCTTAAAGTCACAATTAAATGTGTGAATAAAGTTTATCCTCTACGATTTTTTTTTTGTATAAATTCTCACTTATATATATTTACTGTAAGCGATATTTTGAACACTCTACTACTGTCAATTATATACTTAAGCGCTTAATGTTGTTCAGTTAGAGTGCGATAATTTCCTATTTAATGTTCAGAACAATCCACTTTCAGAACACTAATGGATTCTGTGAGGTTGTCGAGAAAAATCGATTAAGTAAAGTCAGTTCTAATCTTAGGGTGTAACTAACTTTAGAGCTCCATTTTCTAATTTGCCACTTGACGAAAATGATCTGATCAATGCTATTTTAAAACTGATATCTTTTCGGTATTCATCATATTAAAAATTTACTTAATTAAAATAGTTTCATAATAGTTTTGTAAGTCAATAATTTTGATAATTTCTTAGTTTTTAAACTGGTCGATTTTAAAATTTGAAGGAATTTAAGAAGTAGGAAAAAAATTGAATGAGAATATGAATTTTTATATAAATAACTATGCATACATAGTTCTGTTATACTATTAAAGATTTTACAGGCAGTTTTTTTTATTAAATATTCTCAGTTAATTATTTTTGGTTAATTTTTTTGTTCCTTTGAAGAAATGTCATTTCGGGTACCATAATATCAATTACTTTTAGATTTTTTTTATATAGATATTTGTTCTGAAACTTTACTATAATTAATAGTTCACAGAGAAACAAATTCTAGTAAAATTAACGTTTTTGCATGCTAATTAAATTTTTTGTACAGAAATCGGAAGCTATATCAAAGCAAAAACCATTTTTCATTGCTTATTTCTGAAAATTTTCATTTTGTAATTTTTTTCTGTGTAAAAAGTGCGCAAACCCATAGAAAGCATTTTTCAAATTGCAGCAAGTTTTAATAAAAAAATTCAGCTAAATATTGCATGTAACATCTACGAAGCGTTTTTAAGTCGATAGATGGAGGTTTCCTCTCTTTAGTGTGTCTTGCTCTGTACCAATGTCTTCTAGAATAAAGAAATACGACTTCGGAAAAACTAGATTTTTTTTAGAGAAGCGCATTCAAGTGATAGATATACAAACACTTGATGCTGTTCAATGCCCAAAAACTACCAAAAGTCTGAAAATTTACGAAGAGGAAAACGTAAAGAGATAGAAATTGAAAGAATTTTACGCTTTATTTATAAAACAGCAAACTTTTTCTCAACAAGTTTTAAGTTAATGAAAAATTATTTTGCAAATAGATAGTGCAACTAAGCAAAGAATCTATTTAAAATTGCTTTTCCCCTTTAAATAAGTAATATTTTACACAGCGGCGCCACGCAGTCAACGAAAAGTATTTACAGACATCCCTGCAAATATTTCATTTGAAATAGTCTGATATGCAGCAAAAAACATTGTTTTATATTTTCAGATAGCATCACCATCTGAGAACGAGCTTTCTAATAACTCTTGAAGATCGATTTGAAACAACTCTCTAGTTCATCTCTTCCCCATCTCATGGCCCTCGACCTATAAATGGGCCTTGGGCTGCGTGGTACTGGGTCGTGGACGCTGGTCAAGCTAAGGCAAACCTTAGGGCTTAATAGCAGTTTGCATTAAAGTTTTTAACTTTAATAATTTGTTTTTGAGTTTTCTTGCAGTTGTGGCAGCTAAATGAGGACTATTAAATCTATTGTATTTCTGGTTCCAAGGGAGCACCAAAAAGCACGATAAATTTTGCCGAACATCTTTGATAAAAAGAACAATAAAATATGGCTTTATTATTATATTATTATTATTGATAGTAATTGTGGTAAAATTTGCTTAAGTGTTGCATTTTTCTAAATATAAGAATATAATTTTAAAGAACTGTGATTATAATAATAGAATAAGAACTATAATTTTAAAAACTAGAATTTCCGGTAATAAAAAATGGTTTTCGCTTGGATATAGCTTCTGATTTTGAATTTTTTTTTAAATTTACTTCTTCCATCTCATATTTCATGCTTTTATTGTGAATGAAACAGTGTTTTAGTTAGCAAGGAAGGGGTCTAAAATTCCATTACGAGATTCCACTCCCATAGTTATAAGAGAGAGTTAATAAAATCGCGTGTTTTCTCCCATTAAAACACGAATAATCCACATGATTTTTTTTTCGCGTGGAAATTCCAATGGTGCAGAATATACAATATTATATTTACTGCTATTTTTCCCAATTTATTAAATTTCCCATGCATGACGAAAGAGCATATTTTCATCTGCATTGTTCGTAAATAGAAATCTGTACATTTCGACTACGCTTTCAGACATTCATACAGATCTTCAGTATTCATCTCGCATTCACTCGTAAAGAAGTTGTGCTGTTTTTCTTTCAAAATATTGTTTACGTGAATGTTACTGTGTCACTACGTGATTTGAATTTATGACAAAATGGAAAGAGTAGAATACCCTCTAGACGACTATATTTCTGAATTGAAGATACAGATTCTGTGGAAGCTGAAATATCAAAATATCAGGTTGTTTTAAAAACTATTCTACTTCTTGAAATTCTGTATCAAACTTCAGTCAGATAACTGGAATGTTATTCTTGGCTTAAGATAAATTAACTTTTAGTATTGTCAAAATGGTCAAGTTTTATCAAGATATTACCGTATATTATATTGTATTGAATGCATTGTCTTTCTAGATTCAATTAGAATTTATGTAGGGTTTTCGAACGTTCTAGTCTACAAAGTCAAAAGCAGGCTTTGTCATATTATAGAGGATGTTCCAAAATTTGGCGGGTGAATTCAGAAGAGTGATAAAAAGCTTCAAAAGAATTAAAATCTTAGAACATTGGGTGGCAAACCAAGTTGAAAGAATGAAAACCGCAAAAAATCCATACATGTCTCGTTGTTACACTAGAAAACAACTACAAAAGAAATTACAAACTTACCAACTACAAAAAGATTTATTTGGCGTATGATTTGTTCATAGTGACGCCTTCTGACGTCTTTACGCAGTCTTCATCGACGTAAAAACTATTCCCAGGTTCCAACAGACGAAAATTCAAAGTATGCTTTTGATGTTTGTGATGGCAATCCGCAGCTGGCTAACACTTTTTGTATTCCTTAACTTCAGGACATGAAGGATTTCTTCACTATTTTGAGCCTCTCAGTGTGGTTTGCGACCTCTTGATCTCTTGTAAATTTTCTTCCTCTTGATCTCGGAATATTCTGTATTAAAGCATTGTCTTTTCAATGCCAAAAAGGGCCAGAAATTGCCATTTTTTATGTATTTGATTCCTTTATATTTAATTTTGTCTCCAAAGATCAGACTACTTAAATAATTTTTATTATGCAATTTTGTATGTATAGTTACCAATTTAAATTTATGAGACATTCAATGAATATCAAAGAATAATTTGATATGCAAAGAAATTTGCTTGAAAATCGGACTGGAAAACTCAATCATTCACTTATCATTCATTTTTTAAATTGATAAATTTTGAAAACTTTTAGTTAGTTTTGAAAATAATTATTATTAATGTGAAAACAGTTATTGCAACAGATATAAAACTTATTCACTTTATCATAAGCATTACTGAGATAGACTGAATGAATATTGTAATCGCGAAAAATTATTAAGCCATGGATAATGTGAAGTCATTAATTAAAAACATCTCAAAACACTTAATAGAGCTTTATTACAATTACCTCATTTTTCTTGATATCAAAACTTCCTTTAAAATGATTGTATTTTAATTTTCAAAATGAAAGTCAGGTAATTAATTTTAATGATTTTCTTGAAATGTGTAATTTAGCAAATGAGGTGCAAGTAATGTTAAAAAATGCCATTTTTCATCCTTAATTTATTATTTATTGCTTAAATCAGTATTCATCGATTCTATTATACTGCTGATGAAAAAAAATATGAAATAATAATTGTGTTCATTTCTAAAGAAAAGATAAAATAAAAAAGATAAATAAGAGAAAAATTGAATAATGTTCTTTTAAAAATATAAAGTTAAGATAATATCAATAAAGTTACAATAATGAAAATAATTGAAATTAATGTTTTTCAAGTTACGAAATCCGGTAATGGAAGAAAAAAACATTTGGAGAAAGAAATTAACTACAAATAGTCCAGTTTTTTTAAAAAAAAACTTTTATAAAGGGAATTTATAAAATTGAAGACATTTCGTTAATATGATTGTCATACTTGATGGTTGAAAGTCATAGGTATGTTAAAAATCAATTAATGTTTTGTAAATTTTAACGTATTTTTTAGAAAAAAAATATTCCAATTTAAAAAACACCACACTGAAAAAAAATGAATACTCAAATTTCACGGAACTTTCCTTGTTCTAAAAAAATATGTTTATTCAGCGAAAGTACGTTTTTGTGTCTGATTTCATAACTTAAAATATCGTCTGCACTTACTAATTAGCATATAGGAGGTTACCTTCTCGAACCATTGGGATTGAGTCCTGGAACGTGAAAATCCTATCATTAGATCAGAAGATAGTCAGGGTGGTCCATTTTTTACGAACTGTGTAGGAGGGTATTTTCACTTTATCCTCCCTTTTCAATACACTTCTGCTAGTAAATCAATCACAGCTGGATTTAACAAAATGTTGTCAACTTTACAGACCGTTTAATAAGCTCAGAATACATTTAAGTTTTTTTTAAGAATAGTAATAAGAAATTAAAGTTAAAAATTTTTTCTTCAAAAATATGTTTTTACAGCTTGTTTGTTTAAGCATAACGATTACAATTTTTCTATTTATAAGCATGCCATAAAAACCACTGTTTAGAATATATAGTTGATTTTTAAAGATGGCGCAAATCTGAATTTTTTTTAACTTTGTCTCCTTATACTATGTTAAAATTTATTATATCATGTGTTTTTACTATAGCCCTTCGATACGATATTTTGTCCCTTCATTTTTAAACATATATTATGGCTTTGATTCAATGTAGTTAACGTTGCTGATTTTTAGAAAAAAAAAACTTCTCACTAACCTTATACATGCTTTTCACATAGTTGCATTTATTCACTAGATTTAAGAAACACTAATGAATCAAGAACATTGAACAATGGCCCAGTCAGAAATGCCATAAAGCACTTACGTATGTTGGAATAACTCAAAACTTTTTAAAGTAATTAAGGTCAAAACTTAAGGATAAGTGTGATTAGTACTGATGACGTGATAATGAGAAACTACCCTTTATCAAATTAATTTGCTCATCAGGATTTTAGTTCTAAATAAACGAGCAGAAATTTTTACATAAAAAATAACAACAGTATTCCCTTATGAAATTTATTTCATACGCAAATGCATAAGGAAGAGAAGATGATTGTGTAAACCATATTTTATTTATTAATGTTTTTTAATTAGTTCATAGATTATATGTAGAGCAAAGTATACCCTATTTTCATTCTGAGACTATATAGGTTGTATTTGAACTTTAGTTTTGGAAACTAGAATTGTTATTTTATTAATGCTTTAAGTCTTAAAACAAATTACTCTTTTTATTTTAAATTTCTGCTTTTTGAAATATTTTATCTGAAAATTTGTCTGATCAGTCTGTTCTTTTAAAGAACGTGTCTTTTTGGCTTAGAGCTCATTATAATGCAATGCAATATCCACAATGGTTCCAAAGCCGGAAAATCCCAGTCCGGTTAAACGGTTCAGAAGAGTGTGGTAAAAGGTGAGCTGTCTGATCAGTCTGTATCTGCTCTGATCTGGCCCTATTGGTTCGAAGTTTATTATAATGTAATGTAATATCCACGGTGATTCCAGAGTCGTAAAATCCCATTCCGGTTAAACGGTTCAGAAGTGTGTGGTAAAAGGTGAGCTGTCTGATCAGTCTGTATCTGCTCTGATCTGGCCCTATTGGTTCGAAGTTCATTATAATGTAATGTAATATCCACGGTGATTCCAGAGTCGTAAAATCCCATTTCGGTTAAACGGTTCAGAAGTGTGTGGTAAAAGGTGAGCTGTCTGATCAGTCTGTATCTGCTCTGATCTGGCCCTATTGGTTCGAAGTTCATTATAATGTAATGTAATATCCACGGTGATT